>NC_061513.1:101000376-101235359 GCF_022539505.1 Lolium rigidum
CCGTAGGGTGACACACTTAAGGTTTGATGTCGTTTAAGTAGATATGGAATATGGAATGGAGTTTGAAGTTTTGTTCGGAGTCTCGGATGGGATCCAGGACATTGATGACCCACAAGTATAGGGGATCGCAACAGTCTTCGCGGGAAGTAAAACATAATTTATTGATTCGACACAAGGGGAGACAAAGAATACTTGAAAGCCTTAACAGCGGAGTTGTCAATTCAGCTGCACCTGGAAACAGAACTTGCTCGCAAGAGTTTATCGATAGTAACGGTTTTATAGCGATAGCAGTGGTGAGATTGCAGCAGCAGAGTAACAAAGACAGCAGTAGTGATTATAGTAAACAGCAGGATTAAAATACTGTAGGCACAGGGATGGATGACGGGCGTTGCATGGATGAGAGAAACTCATGTAACAATCGAAGCAGGGCATTTTCAGATAATAATAAATCGGTGTCCAAGTACAAAGCAATCCATAGGCATGTGTTCCGTATATAGTCGTACGTGCTCGCAATGAGAAACTTGCACAACATCTTTTGTCCTACCAGCCGGTGGCAGCCGAGCCTCTAGGGAATCTACTGGATATTAAGGTACTCCTTTTAATAGAGTACCGGAGCAAAGAATTAACACTCTGTGAACACATGTGATCCTCACATCACCGCCATCCCCTCCGGTTGTCCCGATTTCTGTCACTTCGGGGCCTTTGGTTCCGGACAGCGACATGTGTATACAACTTGCAGGTAAGATCATAAAACAATGCATATTATGATGAAATAATAACATGTTCAGATCTGAGATCATGGCACTCGGGCCCTAGTGACAAGCATTAAGCATAACAAGTTGCAACAATATCATCAAAATACCAATTACGAACACTAGGCACTATGCCCTAACAATCTTATGCTATTACATGACCAATCTCATCCAATCCCTACCATCCCCTTCAGCCTACAGCGGGGGAATTACTCACACATGGATGGGGGAAACATTGCTGGTCGATGGAGAGGCGTCGGTGGTGATGATGGCGATGATCTCCTCCAATTCCCCGTCCCGGCGGAGTGCCAGAATGGAGTTTCTGGTCCCCGAGACGGAGTTTCGCGATGTGGCTGCGTTCTGGAGGGTTTCTGGCGACTTCGACTTCGTCCTCGCATTTTTTAGATCGAACCCTTTAGGTAGTCCAGAGGAAGGCGTCGGAGGCCAGCCAAGGGGGCCACACACTAGGGCAGCGCGCCCCCCCTGGGCCGCGCCGGCCTGGTGTGTGGGGCCCTCGGGCCTCCACCTGGCTTGCCCTTCTGGCTCCGTGAGTCTTCTGGTAAAATAGGACCTTTGGTATAAATTCCGAGGATTTTCCCGAAAGTTGAATTTCTGCACAAAAACAAGACACCAGAGCAATTCTGCTGAAAACAGCGTTAGTCCGTGTTAGTTGTATCCAAAATACACAAATTAGGGGCAAAACAATAGCAAAAGTGTTCGGGAAAGTAGATACGTTTTGGACGTATCAGACATCACGAGGAGTTCCGGAATAGTCCGGAGAATAAGATTCATGTATAGGAAGTCATTTTCCAAGTTTGAAAATGATCCGATGCTTTTATGGAAGGTTCTAGAAAAGTCCGGAAGAAATCACCATGGAAGGTGGAGTCCCGGAGGGACACCACCTAGCATGGCCGGCCAGCCTAAGGGGGAAGGAGTCCCAGGTGGACTCCACCCATGGTGGCCGGCCACCCCCCAAGGAAGGGGTGGGAGTCCCACCTTGAGTAGGAGTCCCACCTTGGGTAGGTTTTCCACCTTATGGCAAGTTTTGTGTTGGGGTCTTATTCGAAGACTTGTAGTCCAACTCTTGGGGGTTCCACCTATAAAAAGAGGGACAAGGGGAGGGGGTCGGCCACTTCAAGCCACCACCATAGCCGCACCCCTAGAGGCACCAAGGCCGGCGCCCCCTCTCCCAAACCCTAGCCGCCCCTCCTCCTCCACCTCTCCCGCATACGCTTTGGCGAAGTCTTGCCGGAGATCTCCACCACCACCGCCACCACGTCGTCGTGCTGTCGGGACTCCGAGGAGGATCTACTACTTCCGCTGCCCATTGGAACGGGGAGAAGGACATCGTCATCAACACCGAACGTGTGATCGAGTACGGAGGTGCTGCCCGATTGTGGCACCGTCAAGATCTTCTACGCGCTTCAATCAAAAAAATGAGTGATGCGTGGAGACGCAAATGAATTGCAAAATACATACGTTTCTGAGCATGTCAGATTCGTTGACCGAAACGTCTCCTGTGAGCAAAACATGATAAACACCAGAAGGCCAAGGTGTTATATCTGTACAAATGTAAACTAGATTATTGACTCTAGTGCAAGTGGGAGACTGTTGGAGATATGCCCAAGAGGCAATAATAAAATGGTTATTATATATCTTTGTGTTTATGATAAATGTTTGCATACCATGCTATAATTGTATCAACCGAAACATTGGTACATGTGTGTTATGTAAACAACAAGGAGTCCCTAGTAAGCCTCTTGTATAACTAGCTTGTTGATTAATAGATGATCATGGTTTCGTGATCATGAACATTGGATGTTATTAATAACAAGGTTATGTCATTAGGTGAATGATATAATGGACACACACCCAAATAAGCGTAGCATAAGATCACGTCATTAAGTTCAATTTGCTATAAGCTTTCAATACATAGTTACCTAGTCCTTCGACCATGAGATCATGTAAATCACTTATACCGGAAGGGTACTTTGATTACATCAAATGCCACATCGTAAATGAGTGGTTATAAAGGTGGGATTAAGTATTCGGAAAGTATGAGTTGAGGCATATGGATCAAGAGTGGGATTTGTCCATCCCGATGACAGATAGATATACTCCGGACCCTCTCGGTGGAATGTCGTCTGATTAGCTTGCAAGCATGTGAATGGTTCACAAGAGATGATATACCACGGTACGAGTAAAGAGTACTTGTCAGGAGACGAGGTTGAACGAGGTATAGAGATACCGATGATCAAACCTCGAACAAGTAAAATATCGCGTGACAAAAGGAATCGGTATCGTATGTAAATGGTTCAATCGATCACTAAGTCATCGTTGAATATGTGGGAGCCATTATGGATCTCCAGATCCCGCTATTGGTTATTGGTCGGAGAGAAGTCTCAACCATGTCTGCATAGTTCACGAACCGTAGGGTGACACACTTAAGGTTTGATGTCGTTTAAGTAGATATGGAATATGGAATGGAGTTCGAAGTTTTGTTCGGAGTCTCGGATGGGATCCAGGACATTGATGACCCACAAGTATAGGGGATCGCAACAGTCTTCGCGGGAAGTAAAACCTAATTTATTGATTCGACACAAGGGGAGACAAAGAATACTTGAAAGCCTTAACAGCGGAGTTGTCAATTCAGCAGCACCTGGAAACAGACTTGCTCGCAAGAGTTTATCAGTAGTAACAGTTTTAAAGCAGTAGCAGTGGTGAGATAGCAGCAGCAAAGTAACAAAGACAGCAGTAGTGATTATAGTAAACAACAGGATTAAAATACTGTAGGCACATGGATGGATGACGGGCGTTGCATGGATGAGAGAAACTCATGTAACAATCGAAGCAGGGCATTTGCAGATAATAATAAAGCGGTGTCCAAGTACAAAGCAATCCATAGGCATGTGTTCCGTATATAGTCGTACGTGCTCGCAATGAGAAACTTGCACAACATCTTTTGTCCTACCAGTCGGTGGCAGCCGGGCCTCTAGGGAATCTACTGGATATTAAGGTACTCCTTTTAATAGAGTACCGGAGCAAAGCATTAACACTCTATGAACACATGTGATCCTCACATCACCGCCATCCCCTCCGGTTGTCCCGATTTATGTCACTTCGGGGCCTTTGGTTCCGGACAGCGACATGTGTATACAACTTGCAGGTAAGATCATAAAACAATGCATATTATGATGAAATAATAACATGTTCAGATCTGAGATCATGACACTCGGGCCCTAGTGACAAGCATTAAGCATAACAAGTTGCAACAATATCATCAAAGTACCAATTACGGATACTAGGCACTATGCCCTAACAATCTTATGCTATTACATGACCAATCTCATCCAATCCCTACCATCCCCTTCAGCCTACAGCGGGGAATTGCTCACACATGGATGGGGGAAGCATTGCTGGTCGATGGAGAGACGTCGGTGGTGATGATGGCGATGATCTCCTCCAATTCCCCGTCCCGGCGGAGTGCCAGAACGGAGTTTCTGGTCCCCGAGACGGAGTTTCGCGATGTGGCGGCGTTCTGGAGGGTTTCTGGCGACTTCGACTTCGTCCTCGCGTTTTTAGATCGAACCCTTTAAGTAGTCCAGAGGAGGGCGTCGGAGGCCAGCCGAGGGGGCCACACACTAGGGCGGCGCCCCCCCTGGGCCGCGCCGGCCTGGTGTGTGGGGCCCTCGGGCCTCCACCTGGCTTGCCCTTTTGGCTAAAATAGGCCCTTTGGTATAAATTCCGAGGATTTTCCCGAAAGTTGAATTTCTGCACAAAAACAAGACACCAGAGCAATTCTGCTGAAAACAGCGTTAGTCCGCGTTAGTTGTATCCAAAATACACAAATTAGGGGCAAAACAATAGCAAAAGTGTTCGGGAAAGTAGATACATTTTGGACGTATCAGACATCACGAGGAGTTCCGGAATGGTCCGGAGAATAAGATTCATGTATAGGAAGTCATTTTCCAAGTTTGAAAATGATCCGATGCATTT
Organism: Lolium rigidum; assembly: GCF_022539505.1. Lineage (NCBI taxonomy): Eukaryota > Viridiplantae > Streptophyta > Magnoliopsida > Poales > Poaceae > Lolium > Lolium rigidum. The sequence continues at coordinate 101,005,125 of NC_061513.1, forward strand.
ATGGAAGGTTCTAGAAGGTTCTAGAAAAGTCCGGAAGAAATCACCATGGAAGGTGGAGTCCCGGAGGGACACCACCTAGCATGGCCGGCCAGCCTAAGGGGGAAGGAGTCCCAGGTGGACTCCACCCATGGTGGCCGGCCACCCCCCAAGGAAGGGGTGGGAGTCCCACCTTGAGTAGGAGTCCCACCTCGGGTAGGTTTCCCACCTTATGGCAAGTTTTGTGTTGGGGTCTTATTCGAAGACTTGTAGTCCAACTCTTGGGGGTTCCACCTATAAAAAGAGGGACAAGGGGAGGGGGTCGGCCACTTCAAGCCACCACCATAGCCGCACCCCTAGAGGCACCAAGGTCGGCGCCCCCTCTCCCAAACCCTAGCCGCCCCTCCTCCTCCACCTCTCCCGCATACGCTTTGGCGAAGTCTTGCCGGAGATCTCCACCACCACCGCCACCACGTCGTCGTGCTGCCGGGATTCCGAGGAGGATCTACTACTTCCGCTGCCCATTGGAACGGGGAGAAGGACGTCGTCATCAACACCGAACGTGTGACCGAGTACGGAGGTGCTGCCCGATTGTGGCACCGTCAAGATCTTCTACGCGCTTTTGAAAGCGGCAAGTGATCATCTTCTGCAACAACGAGATCTAATCTCGTAGGCTTTGGAAATCTTCGAGGGTTAGTCTCATGATCTTCTCGTTGCTCCCATCTTCTAGATCGCATCTTGGCTTGATTTTCGTTCTTGCGGTAGGAAATTTTTTGTTTTCTATGCTACGAATCCCTTCATTAGTTGCCATAGATACTTTCGTTTCCACTCTTTAAGTGCGCATATCATTGCGACGTTGAAAAAAACAAGTAATCCTTCAACTATAAATCTTTGCACGATTATCGTGGTAGCTATTTGATGCAAATCTTCAACAATGATAACGTCGTCTGGAAACTGACCCGACATAAAATTCATCAAAACATAACAACATGAGATTTAGTTTTGGAGCTTATCGAGATAAATTTAGCATTGTAAATGGGTCTCTAATCAAATAATAGTTTGAAAGCTAAATAAATTTTCATTTTCAAACTTTGCAACTAATGTGACAATGTCACCCATGAGGTTACATATTCATGTATTCATTCGTTCCTATGCTAGCTCTCTCCTAAGAGAAGAGTGCATGCAAAATTATTGTCTGCACACTATCTTCTATAATATTGCGCCTTCATATATAGAATTCTCCTTGAATTAAGAGAATGAAAATTTGGAAACCAAGGGCTTAGAGAATATAACCGCACTTTTTAAAAGACATAGTTTGGTGCAATATGCATGTAAGAAGTATATAAAGTAACCAAGAGAAACTAATTACCGTAATCTTTGACTTTCTGTTGTCAAGCATATCACAACATGGCTGCAGGGATGTATATGCGCAGATCATTGCGAAGTTAAAAAAAACTTGTAAAATGTCCCCTATGACTTTCTACACGATTCTCGTGGTAACTATTTTCTACTAATCTGCAACTATGGTAATTAATCTGGCAACTAGCGCAGCGAAAAAATTGTTAAAACATAACAACATGAAATCTAGTTATGAAGTCCTCATGGACGAACTTAGTGGTGTAAACGAATCTAATCAAATTAACAATTTAGAATATAAATCATTTGTCATCTTTGAATTTCAATTAGTGCGATGAAATCACCCATGAGGTGGCATATTCATGTATTTATGCATGCATGTGGTCTCTCCTATTAGAGAAGAGAGGATGCAAAATTGTCGGTTGCACGATATGTTCTATGACGCGGAGCCTTTGTATAGAAATCTCCTTTTTTTTTGCGAAATGTATAGAAATCTCCTTGAATGAATAGAATAAAATTCCGAAAGGCAAACGAGGGCTTACACAAATATAATTGCACATTTGATAGTACATAGTTTGTTGCACGATGGATGCAAGCAGTATATAAAGTATAATCAACAGGAAATTAATTACCGTACGTACCCTTTGACCTTCTGTTTGTCAGACATATTACAACGTGGCGGCAGAGATAGCTGCTGCTCTTGAAGTCTTCGTTGAACAAAATAAGGAGGAGGGGAACAGAATAGTCGTGCTGCGTTTTATTACAGCCAAGCCCAGCCAGCTGCCTTGTTCCCCGGCCCGGTCGGTCGCCGTCAGCTAGCCGGCCCCCATCTCGGACGGCGACGAATCCGAATTCCCCCATTTAAACCACGTTTCTCCAGTCTGGGCCCTGTACTGTACGTCTCGCCTGTGACCCAGCTGTGCTCCGTGCGGCCGGCCGATCAGGTGAGCCAACGCCGAATTGCCCACGCAAAAGACAAATTAAACAAATCTTGAAACGAGCCGCAAGAATTGGCATCTTGATAATCCAGCCCTGATTTCTGTCTCACCTCTCTCCCAGCCTCCCTATAAATATACCCCTCCCGAGCACTGGCTAAGCCAAGAACTGAAGGAGAGAGCAGCTGAACACAGAGAAACACCTTAACTAGATCAGCTCGATCAGCTTCCAGCTTCCTCTCCTAGCTAGCTCGCTCGCTCTTATCGCCGGTGAACTGTCCCCCGGCCCCGGTACTAAGTACGTACCTTTCTCCACTGATCTTTCAACTGTGCGCTGTAGCTCTTGCCCTTGTGTTGCTCGTGCTCTTGTGAGCTGCTAGCGTTTAATGGCTAGCGCCATGCATGAGCCATCAAGCTAGGTGAGGTGCTGCCCATACCTGGCTCTCGCCATCGATGCCATGCACGATCGAGATCGATCGACATGAGTTGTCGTCATCGGTAGCATTCCCATGAGTGCTGCTCGTGCTCTGTCTCCGGCCGTTCCTTCCGCGATCTCCAAGATCGTGGTTCAACGACCATACTTGTAGCTAATTAAGGTGCCGTCGTGCTTGGCATGCCATGTGTCGACAATAGAAGCAGGCCTCCATCGTGCATGTGCATAACTGTACATACCTTTTTGCGAGCAACTCGTAGTTACTCTTTCGTCATCACTGTTTCATCGGCAGGCTGCGCAGGGCATGGCAATGGCGGACTGCATGCAGGAGTGGCCGGAGCCCGTGGTGCGCGTGCAGGCGGTGGCCGAGAGCGGTCTGGCCGCCATCCCCGACTGCTACGTCAAGCCGCCGCGCGACCGCCCAGCGGCGCAGCACCTGGCTACCGCCGCTTCTGCAGATGGCGACGTCCTCCATGAGCCTCTGGACACCAGCATTCCGGTGATCGACCTTGGCGAGCTCGTCGCGGCGACAGCCGACGAGGGCCGCATGCGCCAGATCATGGAGGCCGTGGCGGCGGCGTGCCGGGAGTGGGGGTTCTTCCAGGTGGTGAACCACGGGGTGGCGCCGGAGCTGATGCACGCGGCGCGGGAGGCGTGGCGCGGATTCTTCCGGCTGCCGATCACGGCGAAGCAGCAGTACGCCAACCTGCCGCGGACGTACGAGGGGTACGGCAGCCGAGTCGGCGTCCAGAAGGGCGGCCCCCTCGACTGGGGCGACTACTATTTCCTCCACCTCGCGCCGGACGCCGGCAAGAGCCCGGACAAGTACTGGCCCACCAATCCCGCCATCTGCAAGTATGTTCTCACTCTTTTGATTTCTCCAGATTCTCGCTACCCCATGTGCTGAACTGCGCGGCTAAAATTCTCTTAATCTGACGGCCGGACTAATCATGCAAAATGGACAAATTCTTTTTTGGGAGCCACCAGTTTTAAGTCAACTCGCAAATGCATATTTGTAGGGAACTTACAACGTCAGTTCTGCATGGTGATTTGTGCACTTGAGTTGCAAGTTGGTTTACAACTGTGATTTTTTTTAACAAAAAATGCCTCCGAACAGTTAGATTTGCTTTATGATTCATGCTAATAGTAAGTTGCGACATAAGTTAGAACTGAGATTCGATGACATCATTTTACACTGAGAACATGTCACACCCTTATTCCTAACCCTTGTGTTCTTGCATATATGATTGGAGAGGTGAAACTTGGTTAGCTTACAAATAACTATTTCCCAACACACTTAGAATTTAGAAATAGTAAATTTGATATTTTCTAAATTACATGTATATCCATGTTCGGCCAGCTTTTACCAGAGAACAGTACACTGATTGCTGTGAAGACTAGTTCATCAATTTGTTTACGTTCACCTGACGTCTATTTCCCATCATCTTTCTCTCCCAAAATGGTGGCACATGCATGTGTCGACGTAAACGTAATAAATTGCACCATAGGCATGAGGGGAGTACAAAAGGAGGCATTTCGTACAACTTTCTTAACCATGTGAGATCTAACACGTGCATGGGACGAAAAGTAGGCGAAAGGTGCTTTCATGCAAAAGTGGCACGGCAAAGGATGATGGCCACCATTCCAATCTAGGCGACGAAGCATGGTGCAACGGGTTGTACTTACAACGTTGATTGACCCTAAAAACGGCAACTTCACACGTGATTGGAGAGTGACCGATCTTGACCGTACCAGTGACAGCTAGCACGGGTAACCGAATGCGTGAATTTGTACTCCCTCCATTTACAAAAAAAATACCGAGAATTTATCTAAACTAGAATATATCTAGTGCTACCTCCTTTACGCAATATAAACCATTTTAAGAAACTATTTTAGGTTGCTAATGCGGTTTTCACTATGGAATGGGCCAGAACGTACGGCCAAATTACGCCTTTATGTAGAATATAAGAAAAAAAAGAAAACTCTATTAGTTAAATAAGGTAGTTAGGTAGAAAATGAAAGAAACTATACTATAAATTACATAGACACATTGAATTACTCTTATGCTTATGTGTGTGATTGTTTGCAGGGATGTGTCGGAGGAGTACGGTCGTGAGGTGATCCGGTTGTGCGAGCTGCTGATGAAGGTGATGTCGGCGAGCCTGGGCCTAGAGGCGACGAGGTTCCAGGAGGCGTTCGGCGGATCAGAGTGCGGCGTGTGCCTTCGCGCCAACTACTACCCGCGGTGCCCGCAGCCGGATCTGACGCTGGGCCTGTCGGCGCACTCTGACCCGGGCGTCCTCACCGTGCTCCTCGCTGACGAGCACGTCCGCGGCCTCCAGGTCCGCCGCGCCGATGGCGAGTGGGTCACCGTGCAGCCCGCACGGCACGACGCCTTCATCGTCAACGTCGGCGACCAGATCCAGGTACATGTCGATCGTTTGGTTTCGTACGAAATGTATAAATTTCTTTATAAGATCTGAATCGATATGGTGATACGATAGATCTCTTACCCACGGTCAGCGGTTAAAGAAGCTATAGAGTACTCCATTCGTGAGTTGACTCTGACATGTGCACGTCGTGCATGAGAGAGCACACATGCATGGGCGGTGGCGGGCCTGTCCACAAGATGCGTCGAATATTGTGAACACACCGTTACGTAGGAATCTTATATTTGTCGTTTGAAGCTATACACATGCATGTCCCCGCCGGCGAAATCGCAGCACGAGCCATGTACCCAGCCAAGCAATCACGACCACATGGCGTGCACACTTTGACAATTAATTCATCGACAATCGACATCAATATGCCATGTGAATGTGCATGCATGAACCATGAACGCTGTCATGGCATGGAGTAGATACACAAGAAAAAACCATGGAACTAAGCCTAATTTGTCCGTGCAACTAACTGGTCGATCGTGCCTGCAGATACTGAGCAACTCCATGTACAAGAGCGTGGAGCACCGGGTGATGGTGAACGCCAAGGAGGAGCGCATCTCCCTGGCGCTCTTCTACAACCCGCGAGGCGACGTCCCGATCGCGCCGGCGCCGGAGACGGTGACGCCGGAGCGGCCGGCGCTCTACCCGTCCATGACCTTCGACGAGTACAGGGCCTACATCAGGAAGTACGGCCCCAGGGGCAAGGCGCAGGTCGAGGGTGCCAAGCAGGGACAAGGTAGCTAGTTAGCTGGATCCTTGGAGCTAGTATCTGATCCATGGGAATAATTAAGCCGTCCAGGTTGTACCGGCCAATCTATGGATTCCTGCATGCATGTACGTGTGGCTAATGTAGCACAAGCTCGCCCTTGTACCCGAACTGCATATATGCTAATTGTATTGGCATCTCGCTTAGCCGTGCCGTCCATGTCGATCGATACTTGAGCTTGCCTTACGCACATGTGCCCACCCATATGAGAAGATTCTCTTCTCTAAATGCACTACTAATTGAAAAACAAGCACAACTTTCACGAAACAAATGCAAATGAATTTTTGTTTGCATATTTGACTTCCTGATGATGAACTCTTCGAAATGGGGCCAATATGATATCACAACCGTTGCATGGCATATGGATGGTCATCCGTGGGGTCCGCACATGTGCCCACCCATATGAGAAGATTCTCTTCTCTAAATGCACTACTAATTGAAAAACAAGCACAACTTTCACGAAACAAATGCAAATGAATTTTTGTTTGCATATTTGACTTCCGATGATGAACTCTTCGAAATAAGTCTAATATTTACTATTTTAAAATATATTTCGTGAACTGTATCTATAGAGTCCTCTATTGTTTGCTCATGTAGTCCATATGCCATGTTTATGTAGTCCTGCGAAAGTCTTGCTGAATTTATAAAGTACTTGTCAATTTTTTCATATGGTACATGAAGTACTGCCAAAAGTACTCGTTGTTTTTACACACATGACATACTGTAGATTCCTTTTTCACGTGGGGTCATGTTGGACCGAATCTCGAGGAACACGACTACAACAACGGCTGTGATATCAACCGCGCCCCATTTCATAAGCACCATCTGCGGGTCGCACAAAATGGAGTACTGAGCGTACTAGACCACTAGTAATATTGTGTGACATACCCACCCATTATGCATGCGATCGTCCGAAATGTACTGCTTGATATCTATCTATCTAGAACATTACTTGAGATTTGAGATATCACCGAATATATCCCACCTTTTAGAAGAAAACAAAGGCAAAAGTTTTGTCTTAATTACTGATTAAGAAGACAGATGCTTAGTTGATTAGCGGAAAACCAGATGGAAACCATACAACAAACAACACCGCAGATCACACCCACACCCTCCACTAGGCTTCAACCTCGAACCAACACTCCGTTGAGACCAGGTGACCATTCATCACCGTCGCAGAGAAGACGTCATAACTGCTATGGGAGGAGCAGATATGGGACGCTTGAAAGTAGAAGAAGAAGCCAACCATCCAATGAGGCCTCACACCGACAAAGTTTCGGGGCCACCACCCCTACATCATGCTGCTCCGCCACGTCCAGCGAGCCACCAACAACACCTTTCGGGGCCACCATCCTGACCTACCCCCGCTCGCACTCAGCCACCTGCAACCCAAACTGCTCAGGGTAAACCGTTCACAGACCACGGCCACCGTACCAAGATCAAGAACCGTCACCCCAGCATAGAAGTCAAACCGCCTCCTCTAAGACGCATATACCGAGCCGATAACCTCACCGCCCTGGCGACACAGGATTATAACACAAGCAATGCGAGCACCCACGTCACGTCAGAACTCCCTACACATCTATCCAGGAAAAAGGACGAAGTCACACGCTGCAATTTGGAACAACAGCCGCCAGATCTTCAATTATTCCAAAAGCTCAACTGCTAAGAGATGCATGTTCATCCTAACTTTCCTACTGGAGCTACTAGTATATAACAAAATAAAAAAGCTATGTAATCTCTACAGCTAATTAGCAACCTTTCATTTCAGTTCTCGCTTCTCGGTCGGTTCTCTGAGCCTGGGCATTGACGGGTGGTTCAGGCCCTATCCATGCAGCTGAGCTGACAGCAAAGGTACGCTATATAGGCAGAAGTACATGTGTCGGGACAATTTGTGATAGCTGGCGAGACGTCTCGCTGCTCCGGAATTCAGACAAAAGTCGCACACGTGCGCATTGGATCAAAAGGAATGGTCACTGAGCCGACACACACGCAGAACTAACACTGACTACAGTAGGACTGTGGGAGAAAAGCAGCTAAAGTTAGGCCTAACAAACCCGGCCACAACACGTACAGGAGAAACGGCCCGAAAGAGCACCCACTTTACTTGGTTCCCTGCCTACGGCTACGTTGGTGCCTGCCTAGCGCTAGCTAGCTAAGCTGGCCGACAGGCCCGGGCCCACAGGAGTGCGGCCCGTGCGGTCGCACAGGGCCCCAAATTTTTAGGGGCCCATAATTTCCCAATTTTCAATATATAGATTGTACTTCAGATAGTACTAACGAAATAGATTTAGCTCAGTTGGTACTTGTCGGTGAGCCTTGCCTGCTAATAAGTCTCAGGTTGCAAGATCGACTCTTGCCAGGCGTGATTTTACTTTGTATTTTGTACTTTTTTTTTGCTACTCTGGCTGATGCCTATGAGGCAAAATATAGTTGAGATTTCACTTTGTATTTTGTATTGTTTTTTTTGCTACTCTGGCTGATGCCTATGAGGCAAAATATAGTTGATCGAGTCTAAACATATGAGAAAAATACAATGAGATACCATGAATTCTCAGATTGAATTAAATGATTTATCACTGCGGTTTTTATTTATAAATTGTGAGGTAAGTTTGTTATAATGTTATTGTATTCATCTCACGGGATAGTTCTCATAATGTGTTTATCTATGTACATGTGATTGTTGCCTGTAATAGCTTTACATCCTATAAGCCTTTGAGATTTTAAATGTATTTCTTTATTTTTAAAAGCTAAATAGTTCAAATGTATCAAAACAGTTAAATGTAGTTTTTTTCAGTCAGACCGCTGGTTTAAACTATGTATATGTGTTTCCTTTTAGAATAGTTTTTAAAACGTTTTTACCATAGGTTCAAAATCTAGAGGTGACATATATAAATTATATTTTTTATTAGTTATACTAATAAAATAGGGCCCATTTCAAAATTCCGCACAGGGCCCCGGAATTTACCGGCCCGGCCCTGCTGGCCGACTGACAAGTGACATGTCGACAATCAGCACGTGGTTCAGTTCCGACTCGATCACATCACTCGCAGTCACAGTCACAGCTCAGATATGCACCCTGCCTCCATGCTTACATATCCATTACTGTTACGTGCTGTCGTGCCTTTTCGATTTTAGATAAGCTTCCAAACATTCCGTGTAGCTTATCTGCTCAATGGCGATCCATATCAGCAACAGAGTTGCTCCATTTGTTCATAAAAAGTTATAGTAGATTTATCTAAATTTGGATATATCCATACACTAACTAGTGTCTAGATACATCTAAATTTGGATATATCCATTTGTTCATTTTATGTTGATCTAATGAATGACCACACTGTATTCCTTAAGAAATATATATGGAGATTAAAGGTTCTACTAAAGATCAGGATTTTTATGTGGTTCTTACATAAGAAAGTCTTACTCACAAAAGATAATTTAGCTAAGAGGAAATGGACAGGATCTATGAAATGTGCTTTCTGTAGTTCTGATGAATCTATTGAGCATCTCTTTATTAAATGCCCCTTTGCTAAGTTAATTTGGAGACTTGTACATTTCACTTTCAGTATTTCCCCACCTGCTAATGTCAAGAACTTATTTGGGAACTGGCTTAATGGGATTGATAAGAAAACAAAGGCTCGGATTCGTGTAGGAGTTTGTGCTTTATTATGGGCAATTTGGAATTGTCGTAATGATATTGTGTTTAACAGAGCGGGAGGTGGTTTCTTTTTACAGGTTATTCACAAGGCTACTTATTGGATCCACATGTGGTCATTCCTCCAGCCGGAGGAGCAGCGTACACATATGGACTCTGGATGCACTCGACTGATGGCGGTCGTTCGGGCTATCTTCAGCTAGGGTGGTTGGCAGCGTGCTGATAGGATACAATATGTTTAGAGTACAATATGCATGGATGTATTAGATTTTCTCATGGCATTACTGTTTTTTGGTGGCTTATCTTTGTGAGCAACATATGTGAGCGGTGAAGACTAAGTTTGTAAGACCTTAAACTGAGATTTTTAATAAATGGCTGTGTGCATCTATTTGATGCAGAGGCCGGGTGATACCCATTTCAAAAAAAAAAGATACATCTAAATTTAGATAAATTCGGTGTGCATGGTGAATAAGCTGCAAATAACTTGGGGCAAAGGCTGCAAGAGACCTTATGTCGTCGAGTGTACGTAAGAAAGAGTTTTATAGATGCGTGAATATGCAATCAACATATATAGACCCAAAGATACCTTGTATTCTTGCATGCTTTCGAGACTACAAACTTCAGGGAAGATATGAAGCCATAATCGGGTTATCAAATGGAAAAGATGTAACTTTCCACTTTGGGATATCAACTTTCAAGAAACAAGAGCTTCGACGAGGCACGTACTGCATCATGCTCTTCTTTGGGACGGTATACATGTGATATAATACTTTGAAAGAAGTGTGCATCAATAAGCATGTGCACTCGAATACATCACCGCCTGGTGTTGTAGTTACTCCATGGTAGTCCTCATAAATGTCGACAAGAAACGGCCTCATTCAAAAAAAGTGAATTCATTAGTGCGGTTAACGGTCATATTCTAGCTCATGTAACCTTTTAAAATGCATAAGTCGCAGGAATAGAATGTCATGGCTTCTGGAATCCTACAAAAGCCGGAAACACAAGAATCAAGTAACAAGGAAATTAAAGCAATCATGAAAAAAATTCTTGCCTGCAGAAATCATAAAACATAATTATCAACAAAAGAGACCCAAAATCCTAGAGAGTGATGTTTTGAAACAAGGGAGCATATGATCCCATTATATTTTAACACATTTTAGGTACATTTTAAAATGTAAAAAAAATCGAAACAAAAAATTAGCATGACATCTTCACGTGCTACGTGCTCATAAGTCGTTTGATGGAAAATCGACTTGCCGTGTGGCGCGTGTAAAATAGACAAAGTCCGGTGCTGAAAATAAGGCTTTTCCCAAGATAAATTTTCTCTCTTTCTACATAAACGAACAAAAAATATCCTTTTATCACGAAAGTTAATGATATGTAGATATTTTTACCAAAAAAATTCAACACTTCAATTTTTTTTTACAGTGGGCTATTAGCTTTGTATGTTGTGAGAGCATGAGGGGGAGCATATGCACCCGGGAACTTAATTGAGTTTCCGTAAATCCTGTATCTTTACTTGGAGAGCCAGCGTAGGGTAACATGGTCTGCGGCTGCTATATCCTAGAACTGGAGTGTTGAATTTATTCTCAAGATAGAACAAATTAAGGAACCAAAGCCATGATGGAATAAAGCAACACGTGGGTCAAGAACCAAGCCTGTCCTAAAGTTCAAGTATTGCATATAGTATTGTTTTTGGAATAAATTGTTTGGCAGAGATAATTTCTAGCTAGGGTGTGGCGCGTTATAGAGTTTGAGTGGGTACAGTTGACTATAGCCCAAATCGTCATTGCAGACGCAAGCATGTGAGTCGGCGCAGGTGCACGGCGCCACGACCATCTACGCCTCCTATAAGTTAAGCTACGCTATACCAATGGTCAAAGAATTCGGATATCCTTCTGGATGGTCTGACAGTTTCGTTACCCATTGAACGATTTGTTGAGAGGTGGCCGCGATCATTGCGCTAATTAAAACCAAGATTCTATCAGTAGATCAGAAGATACTCGTACTTTCAACTTGACCATTTCGACATGGTTGTTGCTTACCCGTTCCATTCTTTGAGTTATAAAAAAATGTTCTCCTACAGTACTCGGACTTTGAACTGATCTTTATTCATTTATTATGTTCTCGGGAGGATGGCTACTACTATTTTGAACTCATCAGGCCCAATTACTAGGAACTGACTCGGCCTCTCCGGTCACTGAGACAAAGATCGCTGACGGGCCACCATTTGGATCAGTACGCCGAACCCAGTAAAGCCGAAATTCTAGCGGCAGGCCTGACAAAATGCGTTGGTACACGTTCTGACAATTGGATCCCGAATTCCGATTGACCATACTTTCTTTGTCCTCAAATAAATAGACATTTAGCATTAAACTTTAGCCACAAAAGAGCATATGTCTATCTTCCTAATGCACTTTAAATTACGGAGTAGCAAAAATTTCTCCCTCATCGCACGAAATTAAACCCAATAATATTAATTTTCTACATGCCCTTAGCTCATTGGAGGTGAAAGATTTAAAGAGATGTTGGTTTGCATCCTCTCAATGGAATTTTCTCCCCTTTTACTAATCTATCTTGAAAATCCCGCATGTCTAGTTATTTGTGGACGAAGGGAGTATGTGCTTCTTCTATCAGTGAAAAAAACCATGGCGGGAATGGACTGTCGGAAATGCTAGACTTGCGAACAGGTGATTACTGATTACGTAGAGATATTACAGACAAACATGTAAACAAGTGGTTGGTTTGATTTCTCCGCCTTTCCATGATTTCAGTGATACAAACATGTGGCATGCCTCCACATGATTCCGTAAGAGCCAGTCCGTAGAAAACCTTCCGTAGATGTAGCATTACTCATGGACTATTGGGTTCAATTCTAGCAGTATATTGCAGTCTTTCCCCATGGACAATAACCGCAAGCGTTGTTATGGTCAAATCAATAGATCATAGGTTTTCATCTACGAGGAAATTCGAGCTCTTTAGACAATGCTTTAACAAGGAAACCATCGTTATTGCCATGTATAACCAGAGAAAGTCGGACATCTAATTTTTAACTTTGGAGATTGCGACTAGGTACTCGAAGGGCACCACCAAAAATGAAGTCCCCCGGGGCTACTGCTCCCACTTGCTGGGGCCGCTGCTGCAAAACAATGATCACTAAGCTCCCATGCATCACATGTGTGGTTCGGACGGGAACATTGTCCCACAACTATGCTGTAAAACAACATGTGAAGCAGTGCATTCATCACACCTAAGATCCTGCCACCAACATTACTTAGCAGTCTCGAACTCAACTTAAGACATCTAGACCTTATGGACTTCCAGTCGTAACCGCCTGGACACTCTTCGCATCTACCAACATCATGAAAATCATGGCATAGAAACCGATCAAGACTTTGATGGTGCCCTCCTCGAAGGCGCATGGGCTGATGCTTGTCGGTGTGCATGACATGGTCCCATCCATTCCAGAGATTCATGAGCACCAAGGGCCAATCCTTGAAGATCACTGGCTGAGAAATCTAAAATTTGTCGGCGGCCAGATCAAGGGCCGGCGAGAGCACATAGATAAACAAGTTGGGCACGGAATGATCACTAGGGCTGCCACCTTTACATCCTTATTCGAACCAGACCTGCAGGCCACAGTCGGAGCAACCTCAACCACACCCCGCGGAGACGACATCGTCGTGCACCGACCACGCTAGAAGGCAAAAACCAACTGAACCCAACTAGAATTGGCGACTTCAAAACCCCACACCGCAAGCCGCCTCCCTGCGATGCCCTCAATGCCCAACCGAGCGCCAACAGACAGAATAAGGTGTGCCTTGTTGTCTAAACTCACCTCACCATGCACTACGTTAAGCACTGCCGGCAGCAGAGCGAGCGGCCTCCAGTACGGACCATCATGATGCACAGCGATCGTTGCAGCCGCCATCACCTAGAAGAACCATGGCCGCCATCCCGGGATCTGGCTCCACCACGCGTTGACGGTCAGATCCCCCTTTGGAAGCGGGGTCGCCGCCACCGCGGCGGAAGCCGTGGTAGCGTCACAGTAGGAATAGCGTAGGAAGGAGGCACTGACGGCTAGGGTTGGAATCGCCCTGGGTCGCCCGTCGGTGTGATACTAACCTATTCGGGTGGGTGACATGTGTTTGTTCATAACGTTTGAATCTTCTGCAATTGTTTCCTAGAGTCATGGATTACATGAAGATGCAAAAGGTGGAGCTGATTTGAACAACCTCTGGTGCAACTTTTTTGTTTAATTAGATTTTTTTCTCTTTATTTGTTTGATTGTTTCGTTTTTTATTGGTTTGATTCAGACCGTTTTATAGGAAACAATGTGCTGAAATGTGAAGCTTTTGATTAAAAGCTATGATGGTGTACCATATAATCTCACATATTACCTTGCAAGATTAATCCAGCAGGAAACGTTCCTGCTGCTATTACTCTAGGACTCAAAAACAGACAAAAAAAATGCAACAATGGGTAAATCATTCATATGCTGGGTGCCGTTGATTTAAAAATATACTGAGCTCCTGGTCTGCAAGTAGAACAAATCCATCTACCAAAAAGGAAAAGGCACACCCGTCAAGTTGGGCCTTGGTTGGGACCAAGTGTACTGCGCAAATCTGTCTCCAAGCCCAAACAAATCTCAGGGGAGAAGGACACCGCGACGTATTTTGGTTTTGCCGATTTGTTTCAAACGAAAGCAAAACAAAAGGACAAAACAGAGAGGGAAAAGTAGATCGCGTCGATGTCAGGAGGGAGATGTACTGTAGGTAAAAGGCAGTCAGTGGTTTCGGTGTAACTTAAGGGCATGAGCAATGGAGGCAGCTGTCCAACTAGGCTTGGATAAATTTTTTGACATATGCATGTCATGTTATGGTCTCATTAATATGTCTTTCTCTCAAAAGTTGATTTGGTTTTTCTCTTTCTCTCTCACATTTTCCACTTTATGGCTGAAGAGGTTGCCTCCTGATGAAGAGGCTGCCTACTCATCCGAACCTAATTTGGACCACCCAAACCAAGATAAAGCTGTGAGGCAACACCCCTAGGGCTATGCATTGGCCATGCCCTTACGGGCATTCTCATTTCCATTCTTTTCGTGCTCTCCCTTTTATGCCCTCAAAGTAAACCGCAGCTAAAGCGACCGAGCCGTGCAAGTAAAAAGGAGTAGGCTGCACATCCGGCCACACCCGAGTACACTGAATTAGATATCAAACCTATACCATTCATTGAATTACCAATCAACATAATGTGAGCTACCAATTGAACTCATGGAAGTGAGTGAAGATTTGCCCAGACGCACTTTTGATGGCATGTGCATATGCTCTGCCACTGAAAAAAGAAAGATATTTTAAAATATTACAAAATTCTAAAAAAAAAAAGACGCGCGTGCATATCGACATTCTACATGTGGACACCAAGTTTTACGGGAAATCAATTTTTTTATCCTATGTAAATAAGGATAAAGAAATGTCTTCTAGCTTTTTCAACGCCGAATTTTGTCTTTTTCCACATAACACGAAAATATCAATTTTGTATAGAACGACTTGACGAGCACATAGAACATCGAGATATAAGCGAGAAATTTTTGCCAATATTTTTTGACATTTTAAAATGCGTTTAAACCAAGATCATATGCTCCTGGGTGCACAAGTGCCTTCTCCTTTTGCGGATTCCACTCTACTATAAATAAAATTATTGTACTTCATCCATCCCAAATTATGTTGCATATACTTTTTAGCCAAAGTTTATTTTTTAAAATTTAAACAAATATACATGAACAAGTTGTAACATCTACAATATATCACTTATATTACGAAAACAATCATGAAGATTATGATGTACTTCCTCCGTTCTGATTTAGTCTATAATATAAAAGCTACATTAGTGTTGCATTTATTAGTACTACATAGATATGTGAACAACTAGTTCAATTTTGGTGTTGTTGTTGACCAAAAGTTAAAATGTAGATGATTTCGTAACAAATTTCGAGGCTAGAATGTGGACTATTTCAGAAAGGAAGGACTATGCATTAGATATTGCAAGAATTAATATGTTTATCGTTCTGCTCCCTCCGTTTGGATTTATTCTACTTCTAGATCGAACTTCTATTCTATAATAATCTATATTCTATATTTTAGTCTACAAAAACACATAAAACGATGTGATCTTGTTCTCTCTATTGCATGCTCCTACATTCAATATATCTTGTGTTGGTCAAAGTAGTACTAATAAATGTAATACTAGTTTGTTTGCTTTTTTCTAAGATGTACACTAAATTAGAATGGAAAAAATACAAGGTCAATCTCTATAAAGTTGGACCTACACTAAAAATTATATGCAACACATTATGGGACGAAGTGAGGATGATTGTACTCGCAACTGTGCAGACCAACCTGGTCCAAAAAGTGATCGCCAGGTTCGGGACCGACCTACAACGCGTTAGCATTTTTATGCACCCGGGAATAGATTCTCCTCCAAAAAGTACTTTAATCACAAAAAGATTAAGCGTCGGACTCAATCACATTGGTATTCTTTGATTGTTTTCTAAGAACTTTTTTATGAGGAAGTTGTTTCCTTCACTCCTCCCCTTTTAAATTTTGTCAAATACCATGCACGAGTAGTCGAGTACTACTGGGAACCATGAGTGCAATTGGATCTCTCATTTAAGTCAAGTTGTGTTGGTTCTCCTCGTCGCATTCTAGTACCGCGCTAGGGCAATTATTACTGTAGCTGGCACCGCATTGTTTGGTCCTTCCGTGATCTACTCCATCAGAGTTGATGAATCCACCCCGAGAAGAACTTTTTCATAACCACCGTGGCCACGTACGAATTTTATATCTTTTTCTTATGTCCTGTCTGTGGAAGGTGCGCCTAACATCCTCGATCGAGATCACAAAATCATGATTCGTCTTGTAACTTCTAGTGATGATTATTAGTCCTGGTGTTACTCGGTTCAAGCAACCTAAAAATGTGTTGAACAGGAGGGTCTAGAATGCAGCCCATCGTCATTATACCTCTACACAAGATGTTGTCGTCCTATAATCCTCAGTTCCTCACTTTACCGTGCAGCATTGCTGCAATGGCGCCTAATGTATGGTACGTTACATCATTAGAGATGACGGTGACAGCATGATAAATGAAGTACACATACACGGTACCAAAACGAGCCGCAACAATGTGGCTGCTAATTAAATGGAGACACTCAGAAGATCCGAGCCACACACGAGACGTGCTTTGATTACGCGGCGATTTGCACAAAAATAACCCAAAAGTGAAAGAAAAGCACAGACTGACCCTCCGGCGAAACTATTTCACCCATCTAACCCTTTTGTGTGGCGCCCCACACATCGGCGCCACACATGCCGGTGTGGCGCCCCTCCTGCCGGCGCCACACACCCAGCCGACGTGGCGCCCGCGACGGCCGAGCCGGTGCGCCCATCCAACGTGGCAGCATGTGTGGCGCCCCTCCCATCGGCGCCACACATGCCCTTACAATTGCCCAAAACATACTGTGAGACAATTCGTCTGGGACTTAGCCGTTTTGCGAGCCTCTACGTGTGGCGCCGATGCCACGGGCGCCTGGGCGCCACACATCCACTTAAGTGTGGCGCCCGCGCCCGCCCCAGCCCGACCAGACCTCATCTTCTCTCTTCTTTCTTCTCTGCTCCCACGAAACCGCCGCCGCCGCCCGCCTCCCCCTCCCCCCCCCCCCCCAACCAAATCGACCAAGGAATCGTCAGATCTATCCGGCCAACTTCTTCCTCCTCCATTCCTCAAGGTATTCCCCTTCGATTCCCTCCGATTCATCCACTAGTATTGGTGGATTTGGTAGATTTGGGTATGAACCCTAGACATGGAAATTTATGTTGGTGGATTTGGATATGAACCATTGATATGGAAATCAATGTTGGTGGAATCTACATTGTAGTATATGTGTTTGAACCAAAGATTTGTTGGAACCCTAGATATGAAATTTTACATGTATGTGTTGAAATCCTATGTATGTATGTGTTGAAATGTCTAATATTTGCCTAGCAAATGCATTCAAATTTGTTACATATGCCTAGCAAATGCCTATTCAAATTTGTTGCATTCAAATGTCTGTATGTATGGGTGATTCGAAAGTTAGATATATTGTCTTACATATGTATGTATGTGGTGAAAGGCAAAATTGGAGCTTAGCAAATGCATTCTATTGTCTTACATATGTCTATTATGTGCCTAGGAATGGTATGTCTTACGAAATTCATATGTGTGATGTATTTGGATATGAACTCTCATGTATGTGTGATGTATAGGTGATTCAAAAGTTAGATATATTCTCATGTATGTGTTGCTCATTTTTGTTAGTGGAATGACTCATAACATGGTTGTGTAAACATGTAGGATGGTGTGGCTTCTGGATGAAGAGTACGACAGGGAGCACCGGGCTGTTCATATGACGGAGAGGGGAACGGATCTTCACCCTTTGAAGATTCGTTACCATGGCACAGTGGATATACCGTATGACGAGAGGTTCGCCCTTTGTTCTATGTACTATTTTCCTATAGTAGTGTGCTACACAAAGTAGTAACCAAATGTCTTATGTACGCAGTTGGACGAAGCTTGTCGCAGGACTGGGAGCAGGACTGGGAGCGGCGGTATTGGTGGATGCTTGCTCCTACTTTCCGTATGGAGCTGGGACCGCATATCAGTTGGGCGGCCTAGGGTACTCAACGAGAGGCCATGGCCTCATCACCATGAGAACCCTGATCGGGAGCCCACTTGGGCATACCTTTGTAGGGATTCCTAGCATAGAAAACAAAAAATTTCCTACCGCGAGAACGCAATCCAAGCCAAGATGCAATCTAGAAGACGGGAGCAACGAGGGGATGATCAAGACTCACCCTTGAAGATTTCCAAAGCCTACAAGAGTAGGCTCTTGTTGCTGCGGTAGACGATCACTTGCCGCTTGCAAAAGCGCGTAGAAGATCTTGATCACGGTGCCACAATCGGGCGGCACCTCCGTACTCGGTCACACGTTCGGTGTTGATGAAGACGACGTCCTTCTCCCCGTTCCGGCGGGCAGCGGAAGTAGTAGATCCTCCTAGGAATCCCGGCAGCACGACGGCGTGGTGGCGGTGGTGGTGGAGATCTCCGACAGAGCTTCGCCTAAGCTATGTGGGAGAGAGAGGTAGAAGGGAACCGCTAGGGTTTGGGAGAGGGGGCGCCGGCTAGGGCAGCCTTGAGGGGGTGCGGCCATGGTGGTCTTGGTGTAGCCGGCCAGCCCCTCCCCTCCCCGCTTTATATAGGTGGAAGCCCCAAGGATTAGGTCAAAAGTCTCCGAATAAGACCCCAACATAAAACCTTCCATATGACCAAACCTAGGGGGAGTGGGACTCCCCCTTTCCTTTGGTGGGGTGGCCGGCCACCATGGGGAGGAGTCCACTTGGGACTCCTCCTCCCTTAGGCTGGCCGGCCAAGGTGGGTGGAGTCTCTCTGGGACTCCACCTTCCATGCTTATTTCTTCCGGACTCTTCTAGAACCTTCTAGAACCTTCCAGAGAAAATACCGGATCATTTTCAAACCTACAAAATGACTTCCTATATATGAATCTTATTCTCCGGACCATTCCGGACCTCCTCGTGATGTCCTGGATCCCATTCGAGACTCCGAACAAAACTTCGAACTCCATTCCATATTTCCATATCTACTTAAACGACATCAAACCTTAAGTGTGTCACCCTACGGTTCGCGAACTATGTAGACATGGTTGAGACTTCTCTCCGACCAATAACCAATAGCGGGATCTCGGAGATCCATAATGGCTCCCACATATTCAACGATGACTTAGTGATCGAATGAACCATTCACATACGATACCAATTCCCTTTGTCACGCGATATTTTACTTGTCCGAGGTTTTATCATTGGTATCTCTATACCTTGTTCAACCTCGTTTCTTGACA
The DNA here is from genome assembly GCF_022539505.1 of Lolium rigidum. NCBI lineage: Eukaryota > Viridiplantae > Streptophyta > Magnoliopsida > Poales > Poaceae > Lolium > Lolium rigidum. The sequence continues at coordinate 101,024,639 of NC_061513.1, forward strand.
AGTACTCTTTACTCGTACCGTGGTATGTGGTCTCTTATGAACCATTCATATGCTTGCAAGCTATTTAGACGACATTCCACCGAGAGGGCCTAGAGTATATCTATCCATCATCGGGATGGACAAATCCCACTGTTGATCCATATGCCTCAACTCATACTTTCCGGATACTTAATCCCACCTTTATAACCACCCATTTACGCAGGTGGCGTTTGATGTAATCAAAGTACCTTTCCAAGCATAAGTGATTTACATGATCTCATGGTCATAAGGACTAGGTAACTATGTATCGAAAGCTTATAGCAAATAACTTAATGACGTGATCTTATGCTACGCTTAATTGGGTGTGTCCATTACATCATTCATATAATGACATAATCTTGTTATTAATAACATCCAATGTTCATGATTATGAAACTAATCATCTATTAATCAACAAGCTAGTTAAGAGGCTTACTAGGGACTCATTGTTTGTTTACATAACACACATGTATCAATGTTTCGGTTAATACAATTATAGCATGGTATATAAACATTTATCATAAACATAAAGATATATAATAACCACTTTTATTATTGCCTCTTGGGCATATCTCCAACAGTCTCCCACTTACACTAGAGTCAATAATCTAGATTACATTGTAAGGTACTTAACACCCATGGCATTCTGGTGTTGGTCATACTTTGCCCTAGGGAGAGCTTTAGTCAACGGTTCTGACACACTCAGAAACGTATGTATTTTGCAATTCATTTGCTTCTTCACGCATCACTCATTTTCCAAATGAGTCGGCATTAAATATGTTTGGTCTTCTGGTGGAACCTTAATTCCGCGGTCTAAAATATGTCACTAATATTGTCATACACAATATAGCTTCAAAGTTCTGACACTATCGGAACTACACCAAGTTCTCAAAGAACCTATTGACTTAACATCCTCAGTCATTGTCAAAACAATGACATATTCTGCCTTCGTTTGTAGAATCCGTCACAACTTTTAGAACTCTTCCAAATCTAGCATTGTGCTACCTTTTAAACAACACTTAGCCTAATTTTGAGATTGAAATTTTATTTTTATATGTGACAAAAACAATATCGGTGCAACACCTTACAGCGATTTGTTTGTCATTTCTCCATACAAAACTATTTATATATCCTTGGTTCTTCTAAAGTACACAGGGATATTCTTTACTGTTTGTCCAATGATCATCACATGAATCATTCTGGTATATGCTCCTAACATTTTAGAGCACAGGACATCTGATTGTGTACATATTAATTGTGATCTAAATCACTCATGTGTTTTTACTCATTGAGTGTCAGATACACTCAAGTTTTGTTAAAACTTCACATGACAAGAACATTTTCTTAATATTTCTATATTGAACTACTTCAATATCCTTTCTATGTACTTTGACTTAAACTTATTATGTGTTTCAATCTATCTTCATAGATCTTGACACTAAATATGTTTTAGTCCATATCCTTTCATTGAAGTTAATTCTCAATGAAACCTTTTATAATCAAGTATATAATTACATCATTTATAACCAACTATATGTATCTACATAAAGTATTATAAATATGTCTCAGCGCCCCCACTTAATTTCTTGCAAATGCAAGCCTCTTCATCGTTTCTGATGAAATCAAAAACTCTTTGACTATTTCATCCGGTGAAGATTCCAACTCCGTGATACTCACTTCATCCAATTGAAGTTCGTTTACCTATCTAGTATTCCACGGACTAGCAAAACAATTGGTTGTATCTTGTATACACCTTTAATACACACTTCGTTAAGTAATGTATTTTGCCATCCTACTATCATATCTCATGAAAGAAATATGTAGCGATTACTAGAATAATCCACATAGACTATAAGCATTGCTATGGAAGATCTAATCTTATCGTAGTCAACTCTTTGAACTTTGTCGTAAACAACTTTTCGACAAGTCGAGCTTTATTCAAGGATATTTCATCCAAGTCCATCAATTTTATAGATCCGTTTACTTTCAAAAAGTATTCATCTATATTGGATTTCATGGCGTATAGCCATTTTAACGGAGTCAGGGCCCATCATAACTTCTTTGTATGTAGTTGGTTTATCATTGTTCAAAAACAATCCTTTTATTCACAAATCATTTATTTGATCACAAAGTAAACCATACCTACAAGGTTCAATAAGTACTTCGATCTTCATGACTATAACATTTTGTAGACATGAGAGCCATGATCGTCGTGGCCGCTTCCGGAACCAATTCCGATCGTTGCGCTACTCTGATCATTATGCTCAGGTTCATAAACCTTATCAAGTTTTATTGTCCTCCCACTCAAATACTTCGCTAAAAACAATTTCTTGGAAATAAGTAAGAAACATTGACAAACACTTTTGTCTTTGTCTCCATAGTGGAAAGGATTCCCAATCAATTCTGTGGGATAACCAACAAAGACATTCATCCGATTTTGGTTGTAAACTTATTTACTTTATGCTATGCATTCCAAAATTTAAGAAAGGACTATTAGGGTTCATACCCATGCCATAACTCGTATGGTGTCATTTCAACGGATCATGATGATGCTCTATTTAGTGTAAAAGCGGTAGTCACTAAAGCATAATCCACAAAAATATAATAGCATCAATATTTTATCTCATCATTGACCCAACAAGGTTTGGATACATCTCTCGGATACTCCATCATCACTATGATATTCCAAGAAACGTGAGTTATAGAACAATTTCATAACTCTCTTAGATGTTCGCTAAAACTCGTAATTCAAATATTTCCATTATGATCCAATCATAGATATTTGACTTTTCTATTACGATGATTTCCACCTCATGCTGAAATTTATTTGAATCCATTCAAATGTTTCAAACTTCTTCCTTATCGAATATATCCACATATATATACTCAATTCATTGTTGGAAGTTTTCATGAAGTAGAAGAATCTCCCGCACAACCTATGCCTAGTGAACCACATACATCATCATGTATTTTTCCACTAAGTTAGTTGCCTGTTCAACTCTTGGCCTATGAACGGTATTTCAGTCATTCTCTTTAGAAAAGATTTGCAAGTGCCAATCGATTCAAAAATCGAATGACTCCAAAAATCCATTTGCATGGAGTTCCTTCATGCGTTCCTTTCTAATATGACCTAAATTGCGGTTCCAAAAATAAGTGGAATTCAAATCATTTGCCTTATGGCATTTTAGCGTCAGTATTATGTATGTGTGTTTCACCATTAAGATTTATAATAACTTATCCATCGTACATGGAGTAATGTCATAATTTGAACAACTCATTGTTTTCATTTGACCAGAGCAAAATAACAATTATTAAGTTCTTTATTATAAATTCTAAGGGCTAGATAGGATGCCAACGATGAACATAATAACACTTTATTTTTGTTCCAGAAGTGCATTCCTATCATATTCCTTGTCAGTCACTTAGGCCATTGTATTCTTGTATTGCGTTGTTTTGTATGACATTTCATACCAACCAATATGGTACTAATACCCAAGAATTTCATTGTGTGACCAAACTAGGAATACAACCATAACATTTATATACACCTGAGCTAGACTTTCTAGTCTTTTCTTTTCTTTTTGCCAAAATATCTTTTGTAGTTTATCTTTTAGCTTTCCTCATTATTCAGAAAATACTTCACCTTCAATAACTTCTAGGTTTGTTGGTCAAATACCAATAACCTTGAGGTTCTTACTTTGAAGTTGATCATCATATGACAAGTGTTTCAGATTTCACTATTAGTAACTTTGTAATATGATGAACAATTTCACTCATAATTTTATCTATCATATCATGACGACTTTTCCGAGACCATGTCTGTACATGCTAGGCTCGTAAAGTTTAACCTCAGTATTCGCATGTGCAAATCTGGCTTGCACCCATTGTATGCACACGTAGAATCTATAACACCCGATCATCACGAGATGCTTCGAAACGACGAGTCTTAGCAACGGTGCATACTAAGGACGATCACTTCATGGATATGCGAATATCGTTAGTGCCCCAAAAGTTGGAGAATTGGGACGCCTGGCGTCTTCAACCTTCATGCATTCCCATAAAACTTATGAGTTTATGAAGTCTCACCAAATTATATTCTATCATCTTGCAATAAGGTCTTAGATATCACATATATCTCATACATTGATTATTTCTGAAAATTAAATTTTCAGCTCCTTACTTTTCAAACAGATTTGAACTTCAAGTTTTACGGAGACAAGATAACTTTAGATACTAATTGAAACCATAGTTCTTTGAATCAACAATGTGAGTTTTACTAAAAGTTTGCAATAGGACTTAATTATTTCTTGATTCTTTAATAATACGGTACCAGTCCGTAAAGTTTATTGTCAGATTTTAACAGTATTTCTATCTCAATAAAAAGACTAGCGCTTGGTAGAAAACGGATGCCAATACTACAAAATTAATTCAAAATACTACTCTGACTATGTTTATGATAATTAGTTCATGTTTTAATCTAATTACTAATGAACTCCCACTTAATACAACATCCCTCATAGTTGTTAAGTGGTACACGATCCAAATCCACTACATCAAAACCGATCATCACGTGAGATGATGTAGCTTCAATGGTGAACATCAACATGTTGATTATATCATCCATATGACTCGTGTTCAACCTTTCGGTTTCCGTTGTCCCGAGGCCATGTCTGTACATGCTAGGCTCGTCAAGCAAACCCAAGTATTCCGCGTGTGCAACATGGCTTACACCCGTTGTATGTGAACGTTGAGTCTATCACATCCGATCATCACGAGATGCTTCGAAACGACGAACCGTGCAACGGTGCATACGAGGGGAGAACACTTTATTATCTTGATATTAATGTGAGGGATCATCTTATAATGCTACCGTCGCGATCTAAGCAAAATAAGATGCATAAAGGATTAACATCACATGCAATTCATATGTGATATGATATGGCCCTTTAGTCTTTGCGCCTTCGATCTTCATCTCCAAAGCACGGACATGATCTCCATCATCAATGGGCATGATCTCCATCATCGTCGGCGTAGCGTCAAGGTCCATGGCGCCGTCTTCATGATTGTTCACCTCATGTAGCAACTATTACAACTACTTTGAAATACTACTCAACATGAAATTTAAAGACAACCATAAGGCTCCTGCCAGTTGCCACAATACAATAATGATCATCTCATACATGTTCATCATCACATCATGGCCATATCACATCACCAAACCCTGCAAAAAGAAGTTAGACGCCTCTAATTTGGTTTGCATATTTTACGTGGTTTAGGGTTTTCGAGTAAGATCTAATCTACCTACGAACATGAACCACAACGGTGATACTAGTGTTGTCAATAGAAAGAGTAAATTGAATCTTCACTATGGTGGGACAGACAGACACCCGCAAAGCCACTTATGCAATACAAGTTGCATGTCGAACGTGGAGCAAGTCTCATGAACGCGGTCATGTAAAGTTAGCCCGAGCCGCTTCATCCCACCATGCCACAAAGATGCAAAGTACTCGAACTAAAGACAACAAAGCATCAACGCCCACAAAACAATTGTGTTCTACTCGTGCAACCATCTATGCATAGACACGGCTCTGATACCACTGTAGGGATTCGTAGCATAGAAAACAAAAATTTTCCTACCGCGAGAACGCAATCCAAGCCAAGATGCAATCTAGAAGACGGGAGCAACGAGGGGATGATCAAGACTCACCCTTGAAGATTTCCAAAGCCTACAAGAGTAGGCTCTTGTTGCTGCGGTAGACGATCACTTGCCGCTTGCAAAAGCGCGTAGAAGATCTTGATCACGGTGCCACAATCGGGCGAAGCACCTCCGTACTCGGTCACACGTTCGGTGTTGATGAAGACGACGTCCTTCTCCCCGTTCCAGCGGGCAGCGGAAGTAGTAGATCCTCCTAGGAATCCCGGCAGCACGACGGCGTGGTGGCGGTGGTGGTGGAGATCTCCGACAGAGCTTCGCCTAAGCTATGTGGGAGAGAGAGGTAGAAGGGAACCGCTAGGGTTTGGGAGAGGGGCGCCGGCTAGGGCAGCCTTGAGGGGTGCGGCCATGGTGGTCTTGGTGTAGCCGGCCAGCCCCTCCCTCCCCGCTTTATATAGGTGGAAGCCCCAAGGATTAGGTCAAAAGTCTCCGAATAAGACCCCAACATAAAACCTTCCATATGACCAAACCTAGGGGAGTGGGACTCCCCCCTTTCCTTTGGTGGGGTGGCCGGCCACCATGGGGAGGAGTCCACTTGGGACTCCTCCTCCCTTAGGCTGGCCGGCCAAGGTGGGTGGAGTCTCTCTGGTACTCCACCTTCCATGCTTATTTCTTCCGGACTCTTCTAGAACCTTCTAGAACCTTCCAGAGAAAATACCGGATCATTTTCAAACCTACAAAATGACTTCCTATATATGAATCTTATTCTCCGGACCATTCCGGACCTCCTCGTGATGTCCTGGATCCCATCCGAGACTCCGAACAAAACTTCGAACTCCATTCCATATTTCCATATCTACTTAAACGACATCAAACCTTAAGTGTGTCACCCTACGGTTCGCGAACTATGTAGACATGGTTGAGACTTCTCTCCGACCAATAACCAATAGCGGGATCTGGAGATCCATAATGGCTCCCACATATTCAACGATGACTTAGTGATCGAATGAACCATTCACATACGATACCAATTCCCTTTGTCACGCGATATTTTACTTGTCCGAGGTTTTATCATTGGTATCTCTATACCTTGTTCAACCTCGTTTCTTGACAAGTACTCTTTACTCGTACCGTGGTATGTGGTCTCTTATGAACCATTCATATGCTTGCAAGCTATTTAGACGACATTCCACCGAGAGGGCCTAGAGTATATCTATCCATCATCGGGATGGACAAATCCCACTGTTGATCCATATGCATCAACTCATACTTTCCGGATACTTAATCCCACCTTTATAACCACCCATTTACGCAGGTGGCGTTTGATGTAATCAAAGTACCTTTCCAAGCATAAGTGATTTACATGATCTCATGGTCATAAGGACTAGGTAACTATGTATCGAAAGCTTATAGCAAATAACTTAATGACGTGATCTTATGCTACGCTTAATTGGGTGTGTCCATTACATCATTCATATAATGACATAATCTTGTTATTAATAACATCCAATGTTCATGATTATGAAACTAATCATCTATTAATCAACAAGCTAGTTAAGAGGCTTACTAGGGACTCATTGTTTGTTTACATAACACACATGTATCAATGTTTCGGTTAATACAATTATAGCATGGTATATAAACATTTATCATAAACATAAAGATATATAATAACCACTTTTATTATTGCCTCTTGGGCATATCTCCAACAACCTTTGGGACAATGTCTCGGAGATGACAAGCGATCCAATGGTCATGTACAGGCAGTACACTGCGGAGTTGGACACTCTTACCGCTGAGCAGGTAACCGATCACTCTTTTGCAATCCTAGTTTTCATTGATTGTACTGGCATGTTCTAAATTCTGAAATATTTGTATGGTGCAGGTGGAATGGGAGCCATATGGTAACTACTACGTATTGGCGTGGGGATGCCTGACCTCAACCGCAAGTGCACGGAGGAGGCGCTGTTCTGGCGGATGCGCTGCCCACTCATATGCATGTGGCTTGTTGAACACCACCAGCCGCACAGAGTGATGAGATAGTTTGGGCTATATCAGGAGTGCCCACCTCAGTGGCAAGACACGGACAAGGCGCTTCATAGGTAAACTTCTGGAATCATGCGATGGAAGATTCTTGATAGAAGAGGTAGAATCTAACTTCTTGATTCTTGCAGGCTTGATAGGCAGCGGCAGAGGAAGATCACAAATTGGCCGATCCACCATAGCGGCCACATCGCAGCTGTTCCAACACTGTTTGGAAGCGACACAGACTGCTGGCCCTGTGGAGATTGTGCCTCACGACTTGGCCGCTTTCAACAACTACCTGCAGTGGTTCCATGAAAACACGCGGATCGAGTTAGTGAAGCGCGTGTATGATGACTACATCTTGGACGACCCCATCGAGTTCGATGAGGTTGCGCAAAGCCAGCACGACACCTATGCTCGCAGAGGGAGATCGACTTCTATTCCTTCCGAGCTGAACTTCGTGGTAATGGATTCTCTCATTAACTAGTACATCATCTAGATTGCCATGTGCTCGCTTAAATTGTGTATGCTATGTTTGTCACAGCGGTCGGAGATCCAAAAAACAGCTGATGAGTGCGAGGTTATGTGGGACAAGAGCGGGAGAGAAGAAAAGCCTGTCGGACCGTTGCGGAATTTCATTAAGGTATGATCACCAACTTTGAATGTACGTTATTATGTTCTGGTGGCTTTGTAACCATGAGTTTCATGACGCAGAACACTGCACGAAAGATGCGGCGGTTAGCCAACTTGCTAGGTTGCCGCGAAGGCGAAATTCCGCAATCCTCCTCTTCTCCAGAGCGGGAGGTATGGACTATTTTGTTGCTATCAAACATGTTCTTACTAATTTCAACTTTTGTAATCTCATTTGCTCTTGTTTGTGAAGATTCCCGACGACGACGAAATCCTGAGTCAAAGCATACCTCCAAAGCATACCTCCAAGCAAGCCCCACGGTCCGCTACCGGTTGAAGCCAAGGGGCAATGCTCCAAACCGGTACACTCCGGAAGATTATGTCAACCGAGGAAAGAAGGTTGTCACTGAGGAGGATGAGGCACCGCCGCGGAGATCAGGTTTGAGGAGGATGAGGAACGACGAGCCCTTATCTTCAGAGGAGGAGGAGCAGGAGGAGCAGCAGGAGCAACAGCAACAAGAGCCACGGCAGCGGACGAAGAGGATGGCCGTCCGGAAGCAGCCCGTGAGGACGACACGTCGAGGACGACAGTAGGATGTGCTCCGTGTTGTTGTGAACTATATCTTCATAAGTATCGAGTTGTGAACCCTATGTCATTTCGAACCATCTTTGTAATGCTACTTGTTGTTTGAATCTACTTGCTACGATGTGAGCTATGAAGTGTTATATGTGTATGTTCCGAAATTGCAACTTGTTGTCTCCATTGTTGTACTCAAAACTGTTGGAGTTTGGTAGGATTTTTCAGTGGTTTTAACACAAGTCAACGTGTGGCGCCCTTCACGCCGGCGTCACACCGCAGTGTGTGGTGCCTGTGTCATCGGCGCCACACATGCCAACGTATATCAACTATTGGGTCGAAAACTTCCAGGGGCTCCGGACGATAAGTCCTTAGCCGTTTTGGCGAGGCTCTACGTGTGGCGCCCGTGGCATCAGCGCCCGTGGCATCGGCGCCACACGTAGAGGCTCGCAAAACGGCTAAGTCCCAGACGAATTGTCTCACAGTATGTTTTGGGCAATTGTAAGGGCATGTGTGGCGCCGATGGGAGGGGCGCCACACATGCTGCCACGTCGGATGGGCGCACCAGCTCAGCGTCGCGGGCGCCACGTCGGCTGGGTGTGTGGCGCCGGCAGGAGGGGCGCCATGTGTGGCGCCGATATGTGGGGCGCCACACAAAAGGGTTAGATGGGTGAAATAGTTTCGCCGGAGGGTCAGTTTGTGCTTTTCTTTCACTTTTAGGTTATTTTTGTGCAAATCGCCTGATTACGCCGCAAATGACTGCAACAATCCGTTTTCTTCAAATCTGCCTACAATAGGTAAACCACACAGTTAAGTAGGTTTGTTTCTATGTTCAAGAAAAAAGGTATGTTTCCACGGATGGACTCTAGGTAGCTCCCTTTTTCTGAAAAATAAAATGAAACCACATTTTGAAGTTTCGAAAAAAGTGAATATGAATCTAGATGCTTGGGAATATACTACAACCACAAGTGTACAAAATTTCAATACGAAAGTACATTAGATTGGTCTACACAAAAATAACAAAAGTATGAATAGTACACATTTTCAAAATCCCAAAATCGTTAGAATTTGTCATTTTTATGTAGCTCAGAGTACAATAAATTTTGTATTGAACACGCTTGTACCACATATACTTACCGAAGACCAAATTTGTTCTCAGAATATTTGAAAATTTTAAAACACTAATTTTATTTCTTGTTTTCAAATGAGCTACGTGTACCTCAAGCTCCAAATTAAATTTTATGGTCCAACTCCAGCTAAACTAACAATGTGCAGTTTAGTCTCAAACCATTGCCATGTATACGCATGAAAGCCACGTGAGCTTTGGGATTAATATAAGGATTATTAAATTAAATATATATGCTGGCCTAAAATACAATAATTGATCAAATAAACAACCATTTCACGTTGAATAAATTTAGCTGCTCAACTATACTGGAAAATGAATTAAATTTTGTGTGTTATTGTTACAAAATTTGAAGTCAAATGTGCCTTACATTTGGGGGGGGGGGGGGGGGGCAACTGCCCCCTCTCCCACACGGACCTAACGAAAAAATACTATATATCTTTGATTTCGTCATACCAAAATTTTAAATTGTCCTCCGAGGAAACTTTCCTCCTCGGCACCACCGTCAACTATGCAGCAACCAAGTCTCCTACGAGATCTGCCACAAACGTGACGTGTACGTACGATAGGCTCGGATGCCTTGTGACCTACTTTTGTGTAGCGTGGGCCGACTGCCAATTGCTTGTCGTATTTATTGGATTACGAGGTCAGCCACTTTTGCAGCTCGACGCGGGGTTGCATTGTCTATCTTGTCAGTTGTGGCTTCGTCTATGTCCAATCCAGATTCTTCTCGGGTAGCCCATTGACACAGTTACTGGCGGCTTCGTCCTCCGGTGATCAACATAAAGGTGAGCACGCTATCGATGACCCGAGATTTACTTCGTTGTATACATATACTATCTCTGTTTAATAAAACAAGACACACATTTTTTTAGTAAAAAGTCAACATCTTATATATAACTTTGATTTACAATATGCATATATCAACATCAATAATACCAAATCAAAGTCAATAGACCCACCATAGAATGTATTTTTACTGTCAATTTGTTGAATATTCACTACCAAAAAATCAATCTTTGCAAAATCAATAGATCCACCATCAAACTACGAGAACATCGATGCTAGCGGGGCTTTGCCGAGTCCCGCGCGAGGGTAATATTCCCGGGTGTCCGCTAGAGGATGCTCGACGAACAATCTTTTTGTTTTTCCCGCTAGCTATTCCTGGGCCAAATTTGTTTTCCCGCCCACTTCGTGCCGAGTGTACACTGTAATACACTCGGCAGACCACGATATTTCCAGCTTTGCTGCTTCACTTCCCGCCCTTTCCTTCTCCCTTATCTCTACATATAACCTATCTCCCGGGCACAAATTCACAGCTATTACCAGTGGTGTTTATTTCTGTGTTCCTAAACAAATAATAAATAGATAACATCACACTGAATTTTCAACTTGGGTGCGGGGACGGGCTCTAGATAGCTCGTTTTGTGTGGAAAATATTGAAGACCTGTATAGTAGGTAGAACTTTTCGTGAGGAATGGATATCGTACCTTCCATAAAACAACACGTTTACAGGTAACAATGATTTTTTGCAGAAACGAGCTAGCCCAAACTCGATTTTTCAGAAGAAAAAAGAAGGTAGGAGTAGGTTAGTTTCTGCTCGTAGCCGTCGTCGCCGTCCTAGCCTCCCTGGGCACCGGAAAAACGCTGTAGAACACCAGTAGTAGTAAAACTGAACTGCGGAGAGGGGGAAGGCAACATTTCGCATGCTGCTACGAGACAAGCGTGGCCACCACAGCGTCAGTGGTCAGTATTAAACTCGCACCAACACCACCACCACGCAGGTCAAAATGCAGCGTCAGCGCGATACTACTGCTCGGTGTTTGTACCGCGAGAAGACAACAACGCAAACAACCACAAAGCAGAGGGGAGCAGAGAGAGGCGCGACGAGTGGAGACATCCCCACGGCCTGCCTGTCCCGGGGCCAGCCGGTCGCGCTACCGCCGTGCTGGTGCTGCCAGCACCAGTGCACAGAGTGCCCCTTGGCGCGTCTAGATCACTATCGGTGTGGTGGCTGGCCGGCGCAGAGGATCCCCACACCCAGCAAATCATCACCAAAAGGTATCCAGGCCCAGGGGTTGGGTGCAGAACTGCAGGTTTCACTGGGGAGCGGTGAGTGAGGTGCCAGGGGCGGGGCAGATCGTCGACAATAATGTCGCACCAGCGAGCGAGCGCGCACGGCGGGAGCCGGAAGAGGATCTGAAGCTGGAGCCGTGGTATCGGAGCGGACTCGCCATCGCCATCGCCCCGACCACCAAACCCCGGGCGCGCGGTTGCCAACGGGAGCGGCCAGCGGAAAGGGCGCCGAGACTGGGGGCGGCGGCCGGCCCCTCCACGTCGGTCGGTTTGGCAGCACAGAAGGCTCCTCTCGCTTTTCCCCACTGATGATTATTGAAAAGGGTTGGCGTGTGAGGCCCTCTCCCAGCTCCTTGGGTTTGAATCGGGTTTTAAAACACGATGACCGCGCATTCAAATCTTTATTGATATCCGTAGCAAATCTACTTAGGTCTCTTTCATCCAAACAATTTAAATACGATCGATACCCTAAAGAATTTTCCTATGGAGGTTGAAAGGTTTGTTGAATACCTCTACATATTGCCTCCATTCAAAATTAACTGACGCAGTTTTGGTCACATGTCTAGACACGCATGTATCTAGACGCGTTTTAGTGCGTTGGACTTGGATCGCACATGTTGGAAAAAAATGGAGGGATTTTTTCCTAAGTATTCAATTTCACTACCAGAAGTTCACTTTTTTTTTCCTTGGGTGCATATGCTCCCGCCAGTAGAAAAAATATTTCAAAATATCAAAAATTTCCCAACAAAATTTCAGCCGTGCATCTCAACATTCTACGCGCACACACCAAGTTTCATGGAAGACCGACATTTTTTGTGTCTTGTGTAAAAACGATACCGTCGAATTTCGTTTATGAGCACGTAGAATGTCTTCATGCACATCTCCCAATTTTCATGAAATACAAGAAAATTTTCTGCCATTTTTTGACATTTTAATTTAAGTTTAAAAATCATTTCAGAAATCAGGAGCATATGCCCCCGGTCGCCCAAATGCCTCTCCCACTGCACTACACTTTACATTAATTTTTTTCCTCATAAAGTTAAATTTTATACCAGTTCCCTATTCGGTATGAATAAATTGGTCGAAATGGTCCAAGAAAGTATATTGTGCCAAATGGATATCATTTATGCGTGTAAGTGGGCAGCTAACCAATAACGACATATGTCCTCAAAGCACAAGCATCCACAATGGCGGAAAACATAACCAGCGAGAATAGATGTGCATGCCACATATGACACATGGAAAATAGACCATCACCGGAAAAAGATTAGCCCATCACTGATGTAGTACTATATATATTACTCAAAAGTGGTACTAGTAGTTAGGTAGAATCGGCATACCGCTGGGTTAGGTAATCTAGACAAGGTAATGAGGTATGACAATTACCTTCTACCTAAACCAATGCAATCAAATTGTTATGACAACTATATGTAATGTTTGAATCAGTGTGGGGGAGGACGTGGGTGGTGAGTAGACTTGTTTTCATTCAGAACCATATGATTCATGGCAGGTAGGTCAAATGCATAAGTATGAAGTTGAAATTCCTAGGAGTGTAAGGTTTTTGAGGTTCTTAAATGCGAGAGCACCATTTTTTTTCCGCATGCAACCATTTTCCCACACAATGAGCTACTTGGCTTTAGGGACGGTTCTCCGGTTGTGTAGATGAAAAATCGACTGATATCTACCATGGTGCTACCTTTTCTTTACTCCTTGTAAAGGTTCAAAGTAAACATTGGGTCTGTTGGCAATCATGGACACACTTGTTCTCTAAGCAAAACCGCTTCCAAAAAAAAAAACCCAATATGTAAAAAGCGGAGTGTCAATATAAAAATGCTAATACGAAAACATCATAGTTATAGTGCACGAATGTGCTTTGTTAGTCATCATATGATTGTCTTTTGTGTAGACATCAGTTCACCTATATTCTTTCTTCAGGAAGCTTTGCTGACGTATAAGGCATTCTAGTGCTGTAATTGCTAAAACATAACCACACAACTTTTTGGAGTTTACTAGTCTTTTGCTGAAAAAATTATCAAAGAGAAGGAACCATTTTCAAATGCAAGAATAAATTCTCTGAACATGTTTCTGCACTAGTGAACAATTTATTAAGGCAGTGTCGAATGAGAAAATTGATACATGTTCGGTCCATTTCTAGTGAAAAAAATTGTTACCTCGGAATGAACATTTTGTTACTACATACATGTTTTTTTATATCATGTGTCAAAAATTCCATGTTATTGCATGATTTTTTTCTAACAGATGAAATAGTGACTGAAATTTAACAAAAAAATAGTTATGTGGGCAGTAAACAGTCCCTGCTGATATTAATACCCTGAGGCCATTCTAGTAAAGTATCTAATCTACAAGCAGGTATTCTTGTGAAACTTGAAAACACATTTAAATTTCCAAAATTGATAGCACATGCCGCCATCAGGTGCAGAAAATCGCCTGTACTAGTGTTGTTCCTTAAAAAGGACTCCGGACAAGATTTCCGGTAATACCACATCCAGCAGAGGGTCTGGAAGGCGTATACGCTTAACCTTGGTGATCCTTTGCGGCCTCGTGTAGTCGTGTCCCTTCCCTCTCTTTCTTCTGACTTCTTCGCATCCTTCTCCAGTCCTCGTCTCCCCTCACCTCGTCCTCTCCTCCCTCACTCTGACGCGACCCGACTCGCTTCGCTTCCAAGTTCCAATGGCGACGCAACTGCTTACCTCACGGCGCCCGCCACGCGCTTGAGCACCGACCCCTCCATCACCGCCTATCCGCCCGCCCGCGCGCATGGCGGCGCCGGGCCTGGACGAGGTCATGGCGTTCCTCACGGAGCACGGCTTCGCGAGCACCGCCTCCGCCCTCCGGGACGACGTGCTGGGCCGCACTGCCGACGGGGCATCAGACTCCCCTGCCGCACTAGATCCCCGGCTCCCGCCCCTCCGGATGCCGGCCTCCGCCTCCGCTGTCGGCGCCGGCACGACGGCGCCTGCGAGCCCCGGTTCCAGCTCCGAGTCAGCCTCCTCCTCCGCCTTCGTCAGCATGCGCTCAACGCCCTCAGGTATTCACCGCGCCGTAATAAGTCCTTTTTTTCTTCTGTGGGCGTTAAACCCTCCGCATCTCTGTTTCCGAGGCTGCCGGTTGTGCCCCGCGGTATCTCGATCTGTGCGCCGGTAGTTCGCCGGATACGGTTGGTTTTGGGGACAATTAGAAGCTGCTGGGTCAATGCAAGTATGCTTCTGCTCGGACGATTTTCAAATGAAACAATTGATCCTAGAACTGGTTAAACCCCTCCCTCGGTTCGGTGCATCACCAAAGCCCGTGACTGAATTTCATTTCACTGAGTCCTGACTAGTGATTGAGTGCTCTGCTTTCCGAATTTGTGGCTCGTTTCTCACAATTTTGATCCAAAATTTCATTTTTTTTTTTCTGTTTGGCGGACCAGGGCTGCTGAACCCATATGGCGTCTGGTCACCGCCGCACTCGCTGTCGGACGCGTCGTCATCTGAGATGGAGTTCGGCACAGCGCGCCAGTACGACACCAGCGACATCTTCTTCCAAGAAGGCTGGCTCTACGACGACCACATCTTCCATACCAAGCTGGACGACGACGGGAGAGACAAAGAGGAGGACAAGTTCGTTCTCGGCGCTCACGGCGGTTCAGGACGGACAGAAGCGTTCGATCTTACCGCCGGCGGTGGCCGCCGGCATGAACATGCCGGCACTGACGGCTGTGAGGGGTGTGCCGAGGTGTACACCTGCTCATCACCGCTCTGCGGCTGCTGCGGCGGGGGACTCAAGGATGTGGAGGGGATCGAGGCTGTCAGGAATTCGAGCTCCGCTGTATACGGGAGATACAAGATCATGGATGACCAGACAGAGGTACTTGACGAGTGTGGCCTGGATGTGTTTCAGCTGAAGCAGAGTGATGATGCAGTGCTGGAGTGCGATTTGCCAAGAGATTCTGGGCAAGGAGATGAGAATGTGGAGCTGAATGTTGTGGACAGGGAGCTTCGAATGCTCAGTTCATTTGATACTTGTGCTGATGCTGATATTGCTGCAAGTAAGTAATAGTACCCAATTGCTGTGAATTCCACGGTACTAGTGTAGTTAAAATTTCTTAGCTTCATTCAATTCTGAAAATAATGAAAATTAAAATTGATTTAATGTGACGAAGAAGGGGAATAATTTACAGCACTTAAAATATCATGTAATGTTGAGGTTTCCAGGTTGAATTGTGAAGACTTGAATGTCTGTCACTACTTCGCAAACATTCAGGATAGAGAAAAAATGCCATACTAGTCAGTGCTAACCCTTTTTTTTTTTGGAACGTTTCCATATTTTTTGCAATATCTCTTCTTTAATATAATTATTCTCGCTCATTCATATAGATCTTCTGTAGAAATTTAGAAGAGAACTCACTCTTATGTTTAATTGATGACATGGCATTATCTAGATAGTATCCATAAAGAGAAAACACAAAATATCACACACCCAAATATGACAAGAAACCTGACAAAGAAAAAGAACCTAGGCCAGCTGAAACAAAGGAACAGAAAACCTAAACAGGAACTTAAAAAGTAAACGAAAACAGGGAATTGATAATACTATTCAGTAATGCAACAAGATTAAATATTTTTGGAGTCAATCATTTTAAATATATTTTTTATCAAATGTTTTTTCTTTCTTTGCTTGCTGATTGCTTTCTCACGACCAATGTAGAGTTGGATGATGACACTGAAAACAATCTGAAAAGCAGCAGGGGGAAAGAATATCTGAAAGAGTATAGCTCACATCCTTTCCCACAGAATGGTGATTCCGACGACATCTATGACTTTGGAGATATTGGGCCATTGAATACAGATGTCAAAAAGTCTGCTGCTCTTATAGCCGAGGAAGAAGATCCAGAGTCAAATATTGATATGTCCCTCGCTAATTTCCATCGAGAATACGAGGTATTTGAATTGAGAATTGTCCACCGCAAGAACAGGTTCACATCAAATCTTTTTTTCTTCTTTTGGTTGTTAAAAAAAAATCGTCCTTAGCTTATATAGTACATGTCCATTGTAGGACTGGCTTTGAAGAAAACAAAGATTTCCCCATTGTCTTGAATTCAGTCATAGCAGGAAGATATTATGTCACTGAATATCTTGGTTCGGCTGCATTCAGCAAGGTTGCTCAAGCACATGATCTTCAGACGGGAATGGATATTTGCCTTAAAATAATTAAAAATGATAAGGATTTCTTTGATCAGAGTTTAGATGAGATAAAGCTGCTGAAATTTGTGAACAAATATGATCCATCAGATGAACATCATGTACTGCGCCTATATGACTACTTCTATCACCAGGTATATAACTTGAGGGAGACACAGTTGGCTAACATACTCCTTTTCTGTTTATTATTCTGCATACTGCTTGGTTGTTGGAATCTGAGAAGGTATGTAAAGGGATGTACACTCTCTAGCAATATCTTTAAAGATGTATTTTAGCAATATAATATTTTGTTTTGATTCGCGTACTTCATTTGTTCGCAGGCATGTGATTGATTGTTAATAAAAAATTCTTCATTTCTTGGTCTATTTGCATAATGCTGATTGCTGACATCAAATAAATGCTGACAGGAACATCTTTTCATTGTCACTGAATTGCTACGAGCAAATCTGTATGAGTTTCAGAAATATAACCAGGAGTCTGGTGTTGAGGAGTACTTTACGTTTCCTAGGATACAGGTATGTTGAATGCCATTTATTGAGATACATTCTGTATAACTGTCACATGCTCTAGAGAATTTTGAAAATGTGTTTAGTTGTTGAACCCTAAACGATCATTAATTTCCTTTCTTTCAGGCAATCGCTCGGCAATGTTTAGAAGCTTTGGTATACTTGCATCATTTAAGGATCGTTCACTGCGACCTAAAACCAGAGAATATCCTTATCAAGAGCTACAGCAGGTGTGAAATTAAGATCATTGATCTTGGGAGCAGTTGCTTCTTGACAGACAACTTAAGCCTGTATGTCCAATCACGTTCTTATCGAGCCCCTGAGGTCATTCTGGGGCTGCCATATGATCAGAGGATTGACATTTGGTCTCTCGGTTGCATCCTTGCTGAACTATACACCGGTGAGGTGAGTAATTTTTTGTTGAGTTGATAATTTTATTTTGTGTATGCATCAAAACCATAGCTATCTTAAGCACATAATGGTCAATGATCATATTAGTACATTGATCTTATAGCGAGTGCAGTATATAGACTTAATACTATGCTTGCATGTTAATCTATGGCTCCGATATAGAGCTTGAGCAAAATATAGGTTGCATTTCTCTGGTAATGTATAGCTTTAACCATCTAATACACAAATATTCAATAAAAAAGTGTATAGTTCCAACCTGAAATATATGGGAAGTTGGGATAGTCTTTTAGAATTTCAAATCACAGATACAAAACACAGTTGTTTGCTTCTAGTTATGTCACCATTTTAAAGGAGCAAACTATTTAGTCATGATCATTGACTCTTTACACATAACAGGTACTATTTCCTAATGAATCAGTGTCCATGATGCTTGCCGGTATGATTGGGATAGTTGGACCAATCGATATGGAAATGCTAGCATTGGGGCAGGAGACACATAAGTATTTTACTGACGATTACGACCTTTTCACCAAGAATGAGGTACATTCATTTCATGTTTGCTGCTTTAACAATGGCTGCCTCAGTCAGCAACTCAGCGTCATATGTATGGGAGGATTCCATGACCACTTAATCTTGATTCATGAATAGTAACATTCCATCGTTGAAGGAATTTAACTATGTGAAAGAACTAATTTTACAACAGGGGGGACTCCTTTTTATCAAAACAAAAATGTGAAAGAACTACTAGCCTTATGGCTAATTGGCTATGTGGCCTTATGACTTTATGACCTTTTCTCCATTGGAACAACTAGCCATGAATTTCATCCTTTCCATCTCTACCCTTGCTGGTTATAGCACATATTCACTGAACACCTGGATTCTCCTCTTTATTTGTAACCAGGAGACAGATCAGCTAGAGTATCTGGTTCCGGAGAAGTCTTCTTTGCGGCGTCATTTGAGATGCCCTGACCCGCAGTTTGTCGATTTTCTATCTTATTTGCTGCAAATAAACCCCAGGAAGAGGCCAACAGCCAGTGAAGCGCTGGAACATCCATGGCTTTCATCTGAGTACTAATATGAGGCCGCACGTATAAGGATGAATTTTCGGTTACTCCTTATTTTGGGCCTCCTTTAGAACTTGTAAAAAAAAGAAAAAGAGTGGTTTTTTTTTCTTAGTGTTCCTTGTGACATCAAACATTTCTCTTTCCTTTTGTAGAGGTATTTAGCTTCTTAGTTTGCAGGCTTTGCTGAACTGGCCTGTGGCACGGATTGTTGGTACGGTAATTCTTGGAGTGGAAGCCCTGCTTTGGGAGCCAAGTTTTATGAGTGTATGTAAATATGAGTAAATTTTCCCCATAGCATCTGTAAAGTAGAAACTTACACTTGTATTTTTTCTGATTCATCAGTGATAACATAATAATGATACAATCGTCGAGCGCTTGTTCAGAGTTGGCTTTGTTTTTGCTGTGACAAACTGACAATAGTCCTTGTCTGAACTGTGAAGTTTCGACTCGTGGCGAGTCTCCCTTTCCTGCTTATTGTTGAATTGCCGCTAGCCGGATAGGTGTCGCTCGCAACGGACATGATCCCAAACTACAAATGATACCATGAATACCACTCCTCAAAATTCAAATTTACAAGTTTTTTTTAAATTGAAACAAATCTGCGAGTGTTCACAAGATGTATTTCTACAATTCCATAATTTTCATAACTAAATTTGATGTACACAGAGAGCAACGAAAAAGACAAATCTAACATGAATAGTGTCTCAAAAAGACTTACACTATTCACATATCAATTTGTCTTTTTTTATTTCTCTATGTGTATTTCGAATTTGGTTCTGAAATCTCTAGGGATTGTAGAAACATATCTTGTGAACACTTGCAGATTTCTTTTTTCAGTTTTTCTAGATACTTGTAGAGTTAAATTTTGAGGAGTGGTACATATCATTTGAAGCTTGGGATCATGTATTCATGTGAGATATTTTCTCCTCCAAACGTCCCTACCAGCGGCAAAAATCTCCTATCCATTTCTGCCGCGCTACTCCCGCTCCCAATGCCGCCGGCCGCAGCAGTGGCCGCCGCCCTCCCTTCCCCCTCCCCGCACCGCCGCGTCCCCGCCGGCGCCGCTAAGTCCATCTGGCTAAACCCCAACCTCCCCAGCTCCCACCCGCTCCACCGCCACAAATCCGCCGAGCTCCAGCGCCAGCAGCAGGACCACGCCCCCGACGTCACCGCGCTCGTGGCGGCGCTCTCCGCCGCGCGCGCTGCCCCCGACGTGGCCGCCGCTCTGTCCCCGCACCGCCCCGTCTCCCCGCGCCTCCTCTGCACGCTCCTCTCCCGCCTCTCCGACCCTCGCCGAGGCGTCGCCCTGCTGGACCTCCTCGCCCCTGACCTCCCCGCGTCGGCGCTCCTTGTCCCGTACAATCTCCTCCTCCGCGCTGCCTCCCGCGCCGGGGAGCTGCGCCTCGCCTCCGGCCTCCTCCTCGAGATGCGGGACCGCGGCGTCGCCGCGGACGCCTTCTCCTACTCCACGCTCCTCGCCGCCCTCACCCGCGCGGGCCACCTCGACCACGCGCTCACCTTCCTCCCGCTCATGGAGTCCGACGCCGTCGCGCCGGACCTCGTGCTCTTCTCCAACCTCATCCACCTCGCCCTCCGCGGCGGAGACGCGCCCAAGGCGCTCGCGCTCTTCTCCCGCCTCCGGGCCGCCGGGATCAGGCCCGACCTCAAGGCCTACAACGCCGCCATCGCCGCATATTGCAAGTCCGACCTGCTCCGCGACGCGAAGCGTCTTCTGCTCCACGACATCCCCGCCGACGGCGTCGCGCCCGACGCGGAGTCCTACGCCCCGATCCTCGCCGCGCTGGCGCGCCGCGGCCGGCACCTCGCTGCCGTGTCACTCTTCTCGCACATGCGCGCCGTGGCGCGCGTCAAGCCCGACCTGTCGGTGTTCAACATCGTGCTCAACGCGTACGGGCAGCTCGACCTCGCGCGCGACGCCGACCGGCTCTTCTGGTCGATGCGCCGGGCCGGAGTGCCGCCGAGCGTGGTGACGTACAACACCATGCTCCGCGTGTACGGCGACGCCGGGCTGTTCGGGGAGGCGGTCCACCTGTTTGGACTCATGTGCAGCGCTTTCGACGTCAATGGCGGCGGCGGTAGCGTCGTCAAGCCCAACATAGTGACGTACAACACTATGATTTCCATCCACGGCAAGTCGCTGGAGGACGAGAAGGCCGGGAGCTTGGTGCAGGAAATGCAGGCCAATGGCATACAGCCCAACGCCATCACCTACTCCACCATCTTGTCCATATGGGTGAAGGCCGGGAAGCTCGACCGCGCTGGGAAGCTCTTCGAGAAGCTGCAGGAGTCCGGCACGGAGATCGACCCGGTGCTGTACCAGACGATGGTCGTCGCGTACGAGCGTGCCGGGCTTGTTTCGCAGGCAAAGCGATTGTTGCGTGAGCTCAGAGAACCAGACCAGGGCATCCCAAAGGAGACGGCCATAAAAATCTTGGCCGGCGCCGGCCGGGTGGAGGAGGCCGCGTGGCTGTTCCGTCGCGCGGTTCACACTGGCGAGGTAAAAGACCCATCGGTGCACCGAGCAATGATGGGGCTGTTCGCGAAGAACAGGAGGCACCGGAGCGTGGTGGAGGTGTTCGACGAAACGAGGAAGCTGGGCCATTTGCCGGACTCGGAGACGATTGCCATCACGATGAATGCTTACGGCAAGCTGAAGGAGTTTGACAAAGCGGCTGTGCTGTACCGGGCGCTGAGGGAAGAAGGCTGCGTGTTCTCGGACAGGGTACACTTCCAGATGCTCAGCTTGCTCGGTGCTCAGCAGGACTTCGAGGCACTGGAGCAACTGGTTGGCGAGCTTAGCCATGACCCGAGCATCGACAAGAGGGAGCTTTATCTTGTGTCTGCTGGCGTCTATGAGAGAGCATACAGGTTTGACGAGGCGGCCCAAATTATCAGCCAGATACGAAGTTCCAGCGATTTTCGCGTCCAGAAACTCAGATAGTATGCTTCTGCTTCAGTACCCCTCCCAAGTCAAGTCCAGACTGTAGTGATTCTTACGAATTTTGAAATTCATTTCAACAAGAGTGAAAACTCAAGCTGCTAAAAAAGTGTCGATCATGTAGAGAGAACTGAGAAGGTTGCAGCCTTGCGACAATGAATTGTCCGAAAACCCCAATTTTTCCTTGCCTCCGCCTCCTTCTCCCACGCCCTTCTCCCACGCCTCCGCCGGCGGGAGCCGCTGGGCAAAGCCCGGGCAGTGCTGGCGGCGGCGGTTTCCCATCCCACAACGCGCTTGGAGGGCCTAACAGGGCGGGCCACACACTTGCCGCCGTGAGGCTCGCTGGCACCGCACGGTTTGGCGTTGCTCCGGCCATGGAGGGCCGCGATGTCAGCGGCCGCAGCGTGGAGGATCTCGCGCGCGGCGTTGCTCGTTTTGACGGCTGCTTGGTTGCCTAGGGTTTGCGTGTGGCAGCGGAATCTGGGCTTGTGGCCCAAATTGGGGCCCGCTAGTGCCCGACCGGTTCCTCTCGAGCTGCGGGTGACCATGGTCGCGCTGGTGGCGTCTGTCACCCCCGCCGCCATGGCTGGCCATGTGGTTTGCTTTTGGGCCTGATCTGGGTCCGGCGGCCCCGGATCCGACGACCTGGCGGTTCGTTGTCGTTGGAGTCCCGCGCTCTCTGGGCTCTGTGGCGGTTTTGGGGTTGCTTGGGGGCAATGTCCTTACATGGAGTATCATGTAATGTTAGATACATTAGATTAAAATGTCAGATGCATTGCAACTAAATGTTGTATAACAATGTCGCATTTTGAAAATGTTACATGCGAAGAAAAATGATACATTCGAGATTTTTTGTACCATTGGCAAAAAAATGTTGTACCATTATTTCGTGACAAAACGAAAAATGTTGGGGACAAATATTACACACTCATAACTTTTTGTTACACACTAACCGTTTTTGTACCACAATTGAACGCGTGGTATTCACTCACTTCAGTTGATCCAACGGTTTATTGTGAATCAAATCCAATCACATATCTTTACTATTATATTGTAGTTAGGCATGGTGTGCACTTTGACATCAAACATTGGAGAAATCTGAACCGTCAAATCAACCTCAAAACACTGGGTACCTTGGCGGTACCGGCACTGGTAGTACCGGTCAAGCTCCATGTGTACCTCACTTAAGGCATATGCCAGCCCAAAGGCGGTAGTAGCTCTCCCACATGCGGTAGTACCGGTTGTGCGGAAACTGTGGGTAACGGTTGGATTCGTGGACCCCTATAAAGGGGTCTTCTTCCCCAAAGCGACATAAGTCTTTTGCCTCTCTCCTCCATTGTTGTTGAGCTTAAATCCTTGAGGATCTCCCTTCCCACCCAACTAATCATGCCCAAACTTTGAGTAGTGGTGGAGGAGACCCCGATCTATAGTTCGACCGAGAAAGATTTCACCAATCCCACCTAGTCCTTTGTGGATCTTGATGTTAGGGTTACTCTTGTGGGATTTGTCGAAGATGAGCTCCTATGGAGGATAGCTTGGAGTTGTGCTAGCCCCATAGGATGTTGAGAGCCTCCGTTGTTGTGGAGCTCGCCGCAACCTTGTAAAGGAATCGCCGCCTCGACCGGCCTTGTTAGTGGAGAAGGGAAAGCTCATTCGTGGGGATTTCTCGAGGAACAAGGTGAGGCATGTGTGACCGTTGGACCTTTGTGGTCCACACCTCCTCAACGCAGATGTACTCCCTGTTGTGGGAGGAACTGCGGGAAACACATTGCGTCCCGTCTCCGCTATCTCGGTTGTCCCGCTCCCTCGCTTTAACCGCTTATCGATTCCTTTACTTGTTGCATTGCATAGCATCATACCAGGTTCACCATAGTTGCTAAAGTTGCCACCTTTACTTCTGCATCGCCTAAAACTGAAAAAGATATAAAAATTGAGTAGCGACCATTCACCCCCCCTCTAGTCGCGCCACAATCCATTCAAGTGGTATCAGAGCAATGTTTTCTTGCTCGGGCTTTACCGCCTAAGAATGGCCGAAAAAGAGGCGCTTGGGGACGTGAACCTTCCCGGTGAACAAGAACCTCCTCCAACAAACACCGCTAGCACAACGGCTACGGTGGATGACCTCAAGAAATTGGAGTTATCCATCTTAAGCCAAATGAAGGCAATGTTGGAGGAGTTGGTTGCTCCAAATCCAAACCCCGCCATAGATCCTAAGGCAAGTGCCGGTGATTCTCCACCACTAGCTAATTCTTTCCTTCTTGTTGGCTTTGTCCCCGCAAAGGCCAAAGCTACTCAAGAGGAGAAGCTTGGGGAAACTGGCACTTCATCAAAAGGGAAAGATGATCCACCGGTTGAGGGATATTTAGGGGGTAATCATGTGGTGCATCCACCAAGTTACTACGGCGTAAATGTTCCAATTCCTATGCCTCATATAGTTCCTCAAGGTGCACCATTGCTACTAGATTCTAATAGCTTTGAAAATTGGCAATTCTTAATGCGTGCTCATGTGCGCAACGCTTCCACCGAGCTATGGCGCATCATTGAGGAAGGTTACTCACCACGTGATCCAAGGAACTTGACAAGAGGGATGTGGTGGATGACCAACTCAAAGCCACAGCTATCCACATGATCCACATGACCGTTTCACCCAAGGACCGCGCTCACATCCGCACTCTCAAGACCGCCAAAGAAACATGGGACAAGCTCGACAAGCTCTTCCATGGAAATGAGAGCATCCAAAGCTCTCGTTTTGATCAAGTCAACAACATGGCCGAAAACTTCATCATGATTGAAGGAGAATCTCCCGAAGAGATGTACCGGTGCCTCACCACTCTTGCCGTGAAAATGCAAGATCTTGGAGAAACTTTTGTGGATGACCATTGGATCAAGAGAAAATTCTACAACGCTCTCCTACCTTGTGAGGAAGTCAAGTTGACCGTCATCCGCCTAAATCCGTCCTTCTGCGCCATGCCATACGATGAGGTCCTTAGCGATATCATCGCTTTGGATATCTCAAAGAAGAATGCGGATGATCTCGTTGCACGTGCTCAGAATGCCCGCAAGCCAAACCTCGCGTTGAGGATCAAGGAGAATGAAGCAAGTGAAAGTGATGAGGATCCCATTGAGTGGGTCCCGGATGATCTCAAGACCAACTACCATGAGTACATGGCTCTCGCCGCCAAAGGTTTCAGATGTCAATGATGGGGGAACTCAAGTACTTTCTGATGGGTTCGTTGCATGGAAAACAAAAAATTCTACCGTGAACATGAACAAAAACCAAGATCCAATCTAGGAAGAAGCAAGATCTAATCTACCAAGATCGAAGCAACGAGATTTATGTGAGACTAACCCTCGAAGATTCCAAAGCCTACGAGATTAGATCTCGTTGTTGATGTAGTCGATCGTCCAGTGCTGCAATCCGGCAGCACTTCCGTACTCGGTCGTGCGTACGGTGTTGATGAAGCCCGTCCTCTCCTCGTTCCAGCGGGCAGCGGAGGTGTGGTAGATCCCCTCGGAATCCCAGCAGCACGACGGCGTGGTGGTGGAGGTGGAGGAGAAATTCCTGCAGGGCTTCGCCAAGCTTGCGCAAGAAGAAGGAGGAGGGAGAGAGAGAGAGGCGGCTAGGGCTTGGGGGGATGATGTGTGCTGCGCCCAGCCCTCCCCTTCCTCTTATATAGGCGTGGGGGGGGCTGCCTTGGCCCCTCCTCCAAGCCCTAGGGTCGGCCAAAACGAGGGGGGCAACTTCCCCCCAAGTTAAGTCCCTATTTTCAAGGGATTAGATCTTATCCACTTGATCCAACCACATGGGCCTTGGGGGGCTGGTGTGTCTAGCCCATGTGGGCCTATGCGACCTCTCCGGTCCATGTTGGTCGTTCGGGATAGGTGGGCCCCACTATGGTACCCTCTGGAACCTTCTAGAACCTCCGGTACAATACCGAAAAATCCTGAACTTTTTCGGTAACCCTGAAAATGACTTCCCATATATGAATCTTATTCTCCGGACTATTTCGGACCTCCTCGTGATGTCTTGGATCCCATCCGAGACTCCGAACAAACTTCGATATCCATCTCATATTCCGAATGTACTTATGCGACATCTAACCTTAAGCGCGTCACCCTCGGTTCGTGAACTATGCAGACATGGTCGAGACTCCTCTCCGACCAATAATCAATAGCGGGATCCGGAGATCCATAATGGCTCCCACACATTCAGCGACAACTTAGTGATCGATTGAGCCATTAACATACGATACCAATTCCCTTTGTCACGTGATACTTTACATGTCCGAGGTTTGATCGTCGGTATCTCCATACCTAGTTCGACCTTGTTACCGACAAGTACTCTTTACTCCTACTGTGGTATGTCATCTCTTGTGACCTAGTCACATGCTTGAAAGCTAATTAGACGATATTCCACCGAGAGGGTCCAGAGTGTATCTATCCGTCATCGGGATGGACAAATCCCACTATTGATCCATATGCCTCAACACACACTATCTGAATACTTAATCCCACCTTTATAACCACCCATTTACGCAGTGGCGTTTGATGTAATCAAAGTACCCTTCCGGTGTAAGTGATTTACATGATCTCATGGTCGAAAGACTAGGTAACTATGTATTGAAAGCTTATAGCAAGATGAACTAAATGACTTGATCTTATGCTATGCTTATTTGGGTGTGTGTCCATTATATCATTCACCCAATGACATAACCTTGTTATTAACAACATCCAATGTTCATGATCACGAAATCATGATCATCTATTAATCAACAAGCTAGTTATACAAGAGGCTTACTAGGGACTCCTTGTTGTTTACATAACACACATGTATTAATGTTTCGGTTAATACAATTATATTATGGGATGTAAACATTTATCATAAACACAAAGATATAATAATAACCATTTTATTATTGCCTCTTGGGCATATCTCCAACAGTCCCCCACTTGCACTAGAGTCAATAATCTAGTTTACATTTGTAAAGATATAACACCTTGGCCTTCTAGCGCTTATCATGTTTTGCTCATGGGAGAGGTTTCAATCAACGGATCTGACACGCTCAGAAACGTATGTATTTTGCAATTCATTTGCGTCTCCACGCATCACTCATTTTCCAAATGAGTCAGCATTAATCATATATGTTCAGTCTTCTGGTGGAACCTTAGTTCCGCGGCCTGAAATTTGTCACTAATATTGTCACACACAATATAGCTTCAAAGTTCCGGCACTATCGGAACTACACCAAGTTCTCAAAGAACTCCTCGACTTAAACATCCTCAGTCATTGTCAAAACAATGACACACTCTGCCTTCGTTTGTAGAATCCGTCACAATATTTAGAACTCATCTAAATCTAGCATAGACTTCTTCTAGCCCATTGTGCTACCTTTTAAACAACACTTAGCCTAATTGAGATTGAAATTTTATTTTTTATATGTGACCAACCTAATATCGGTGCAACACCTTACAACGATTTGTTTGTCATTACCCCATACAAAACTATATATCATTGGTTCTTCTAAAGCACCCAGGGATATTCTTACTGTTATCCAATGATCATTACATGAATCATTCTAGTATATGCTCATAGCACTTTAGAGCACAGGACATCTGATTTTGTACATATTATTCATGATCTAAAATCACTCATGTGTTTTTACTCATCGAGTGCCAAATACACCAAAGTCTTGTTAAACCTTCACATGGAAAAGACCACCTTCTTAATATTTTTATATTGAACTACTTCAATATTCATTCTATGTACATTGACTTGAACTTATTATGTGTTTCAATCTATCTTCATAGATCTTGACACTAAATATGTTTCAGTCGATATCCTTTCATTGAAGTTAATTCTCAATGAAACCTTTTAATCACATCAAGTATATAATTACATCATTTATAATCAATGATATGTCATCCACATATAATATTATACCTATGTCTCAGTGCTCCCACTTAATTTCTTGCAAATGCAAGCATCTTCATCGTTTCTGATGAAATCAAAACTCTTTGATTATTTCATCCGGTGAAGATTCCAACTCCGTGATATTTACTTCATCCAGTGAAGTTTGTATACCTATCTAGTATTCCACGGACTAGCAAAACTCTCGGTTTGTATCTATTATACATCCTTCATACACACTTCTGGTAAGGAATGTATTTCTGTCATCCTACTATCATATCTCATAAAAGAAATATGTAGCGATTACTAGAATAATTCACATAGACTATAAGCATCGCTACGGAAGATCTAATCTTATCGTAGTCAACTCTTTGAACTTTGTCATAAACAACTTTTCGACAAGTCGAGCTTCTTCAAGGATATTCCATCCAAGTCCATCAATTTTATAGATCCATTTACTTTCAAAAGTATTGACCTATCTTGGATTTCATGACGCATAGCCATTTTAACGGAGTCAGGGCCCATCATAACTTCTTTGTATGTAGTTGGTTTATCATTGTTCAAAATCAATCCTTTGTCCACAAATCATTTATTTGATCACAAAGTAAACCACATCTACAAGGTTCAATAGGTACTTTGATCTCCATGACTATAACACTTTGTAGACTTGGGAGCCATGATCATCGTGGCTGCTTCCAGAACCATTTCCGATGCTGCGCTACTCTGATTATCATGCTCAGGTTCATTAACCTTATCAATTTGTATTGTCCTCCCACTCAAATACTTCACTAGAAACAATTTCTTGGAAATAAGAAACATTGACAAACACTTTTGTCTTTGACTTCATAGTGGGAAGAATTCCCAATCATTCTCTGGGATAACGAACAAAGACATTCATCCGATTTTGGTTGTAAACTCATTTTACTTATGCTATGCATACCAAAATTTAAGAGACGGCTATTAGGGTTTATACCCATGCCATAACTCATATGGTGTCATTTCAACGGATTATGATGACGCACTATTTAGTGTAAAAGTGGGGGTCTCTAAAGCATAATCCACAAAAAATATAATGACGTCAATTTATTTTATCTCATCATTAACCCAACAAGGTTTGGATACGTCTCTCGGATACTCCATCATCACTATGATACTCCAAGAAACGTGAGTTGTAGAACAATTTCATAACTCTCTTAGATGTTCGCTAAAACTCGTAATTCAAATATTTCCACCATGATCCAATCATAGATATTTTACTTTTCTATTATGATGATTTCCATTTCATGCTGAAATTTATTTGAATCCATTCAAATGTTTCAAACTTTTTCCTTATCGAATAAATATATCCACATATATATACTCAATTCATTGTTGGAAGTTTTCATGAAGTAGAAGAATCTCCCGCACACAACTATGCCCAGTGAACCACATACATCATCATGTATGTTTCCACTAAGTTAGTTGCTTCAACTCTTGGCCTATGAACGGTGTTTCGGTCATTTTCTTTAGAAAAGATTTGCAAGTGCCAAACGACTCAAAAATCAAATGACTCCAAAAATCCATTTGCATGGAGTTTCTTTATGCGTTCCTTTCTATCATGACCTAAATGGTGGTTCCACAAATAAGTGGAATTCAAATCATTTGTCTTTATGGCATTTTAGCGTCAGTGTTATGCATGTGTGTTTCACCATTAAGATTTATAATAACTTATCCATCGTACATGGAGTAAGGTCATAATTTGAACGACTCATTGTTTTCATTCGACCAGAGCAAAATAACAATTATCAAGTTCTTTATTATAAATCTAAAGGGCTAGGTAGAATGCCAACGGCAAACATAATAACACTTTATTATGTTCCAGACGTGCATTATTACCATATTCCTTATCAGTCACTTAGGCCATTGTATTCTTGTTGTATTGCGTTGTATTGTATGATATTTCATACCAACCAATCTGGTACAAATATCCAAGAACTTCATTGTGTGACTAATCAAAGAATACATTCATAACATGTATATCATCTATATACACATGAGCTAGACTTTCTAGTCTTTACTTTCTTTCTGCCAAAATCTTTTGTAGTTTCTCTTTTAGCTTTCCTCATTTTCAGAAAACACTTCACCTTCAATAACTTCTAGGTCCATGGTTAAATACCAATAACGTTGAGGTTCTTACTTTGAAGTTGATCATCATATGATAAGTGTTCCAGATTTCACTATTAGTAACTTTGTAATGTGATGTACAATTTCAATCATGATTTTATCCATCAAATCATGACGACTTTCCGAGACCATGTCTGTACATGCTAGGCTCGTAAAGTTTTAACCTTAGTATTCATATGTGCAAATCTGGCTTGCACCCGTTGTATGCACACGTAGAATCTATAACACCCGATCATCACGTGATGCTTCGAAACGATGAGTCTTAGCAACGGTGCATACTAAGGACGATCACTTCATGGATATGCGAATATCGTTAGTGCCCAACTAGTTGGAGGATTGGGACGCCTGACGTCTTCAACCTTCGTACATTCCCATAAAACTTATGAGTTTATGTAGTCTCACTAGATTATATTCTATCATCTTGCAATAAGGTTTTAGATATCACATATATCTCATACCTTGCTTAATTCTGAAAACAAAAATTTCAGCTCCTTACTTTTCCAACAGATTTGAACTTCAAGTTTCACAGAGACAAGATGATTTTAGGTACTAATTGAAACCAGTGCTCTTTGAATCAGCAATGTGAGGTTTACTAAAAGTTTGCAATAGGACTTAATTATTTCTTGATTCTTTAACAATACGGTACTAGTCCGTAAAGTTTCTTATCAGACTTAAGAATATTTCTGTCTCAATTACAAGACTAGCGCATGGTAGATAACGGATACCAATTCTACAAATTTAATTCAAAATACTATTCAAACTATGTTCATGATAATTAGTTCATGTTTTAATCTAATTACTAATAAATTCCACTTAATACAACATCCCTCATAGTTGTTTAGTGGCACACGATCCATATCCACTACACCAAAACCGATCATCACGTGAGATGATGTAACTTCAATGGTGAACATCAACATGTTGATCATATCATCCATATGATCCGTGTTCAACCTTTCGGTTTCTTGTTTTCCGAGGCCATGTATGTACATGCTAGGCTCGTCAAGCAACCCCAAGTATTTCCGCGTGTGCAACATAGCTTACACTCGTTGTATGTGAACATATAATCTATCACATCCGATCATCACGAGATGCTTCAAAACGATGAACTGTAGCAACGGTGCATACGAGGGGAGAACACTTTATTATCTTGATATTAATGTGAGTGATCATCTCATAATGCTACCGTCGCGATCTAAGCAAGATAAGATGCATAAAAGATTAACATCACATGCAATTCATAATATGTGATATGATATGACCTTTCTTCTTGTGCTTTTGATCTCCATATCCAAAGCACACGAGCATGATCTCCATCATCACCAGCATTGCACCAAGGTCCATGGCGCCGCTTCATGGTTGTCCATCGCTTATAGCTACCATAACAACTACTTGAAATAAAGCTATTACATGATGAATAGACACGCAGGTCTTAACAAATTTAAAGACAACCATTAGGCTCTCGCCGGTTGCCATAATACAATAATGAACATCTCATACATCAAATATAATCATCATCACATCATGGCCATATCACATCACCAAACCCTGCAAAAACAAGTTGGACGCCTCTAATTTGGTTTGCATATTTTACATGGTTTAGGGTTTTCGAGTAAGATCCAATCTACCTACGAACATGAACCACAATGGTGATACTAGTGTTATCGATAGAAATAGTAAATTGAATCTTAACTATGGTGAGAGAGACAGACACCCGCAAAGCCACTTATGCAATACAAGTTGCATGTCAAGCGTGGAGCAAGTCTCATGAGACGCGGTCATGTAAAGTTAGCTCGGGCCACTTCATCCCACCATCCCGCAAGATCAAAGTACACATAACTAAAGACAACAAAAGCATCAACGCCCATAAAACCATTATGTTCTACTCGTGCAACAGATCTATGCATAGACACGGCTCTGATACCACTGATGGGTTCGTTGCATGGAAAACAAAAAATTCTACCGTGAACATGAACAAAAACCAAGATCCAATCTAGGAAGAAGCAAGATCTAATCTACTAAGATCGAAGCAATGAGATGTATGTGAGACTAACCCTCGAAGACTCCAAAGCCTACGAGATTAGATCTCGTTGTTGATGTAGTCGATCGTCCAGTGCTGCAATCCGGCAACACTTCCGTACTCGGTCGTGCGTACGGTGTCGATGAAGCCCGTCCTCTCCCCGTTCCAGCGGGCAGCGGAGGTGTGGTAGATCCCCTTGGAATCCCAGCAGCAGCGGAGGTGGTGGAGGTGGAGGACAAATTCCTGCAGGGCTTCGCCAAGCCTGCGCAGGAAGGAGGAGGGAGAGAGAGAGGCGGCTATGGCTTGGGGGATGATGTGATGCGCTCCAGCCCTCCCCTCCATCTTATATAGGCGTGGGGGGCTGCCTTGGCCCCTCCTCCAAGCCCTAGGGTCGGCCAAAACAAGGGGGACAACTTCCCCCCCAAGTTAAGTCCCTATTTTCAAGGGATTTGATCTTATCCACTTGATCCAACCACATGGGCCTTGGGGGGCTGGTGTGCCTGGCTCATGTGGGCCTGTGCGACCCCTCCGGTCCAGGTTGGTCGTCCGGGATAGCTGGGCCCCACTATGGTACCCTCTGGAACCTTCTAGAACCTCCGGTACAATACCGAAAAATCCTGAACTTTTCCGGCAACCCTGAAAATGACTTCCCATATATGAATCTTATTCTCCGGACTATTCCGGACCTCCTCGTGATGTCTTGGATCCCATCCGAGACTCCGAACAAACTTCGGTCTCCATCTCATATTCCAAATCTACTTATGCGACATCGAACCTTAAGCGCGTCACCCTACGGTTCGTGAACTTTGCAGACATGGTCGAGACTCCTCTCCGACCAATAACCAATAGCGGGATCTGGAGATCCATAATGGCTCCCACACATTCAGCGATAACTTAGTGATCGGTTGAACCATTAACATACGATACCAATTCCCTTTGTCACGCGATACTTTACTTGTCCGAGGTTTGATCATCGGTATCTCCATACCTAGTTCGACCTCGTTACCGACAAGTACTCTTTACTCGTACCGTGGTATGTCATCTCTTGTGACCTGGTCACATGCTTTCAAGCTAATTAGACGATATTCCACCGAGAGGGCCCAAAGTGTATCTATTCTTCA
Organism: Lolium rigidum; assembly: GCF_022539505.1. Classification (NCBI taxonomy): domain Eukaryota; kingdom Viridiplantae; phylum Streptophyta; class Magnoliopsida; order Poales; family Poaceae; genus Lolium; species Lolium rigidum. The sequence continues at coordinate 101,058,100 of NC_061513.1, forward strand.
TCGGGATTGACAAATCCCACTCTTGATTCATATGCCTAAACTCACACTTTCCGAGTACTTAATCCCACCTTTATAACCACACATTTACGCAGTGGCGTTTGATGTAATCAAAGTACCCTTCCGGTATAAGTGATTTACATGATCTCATGGTCGAAGGACTAGGTAACTATGTATTGAAAGCTTATAGCAAGATGAACTAAATGACTTGATCTTATGCTATGCTTATTTGGGTGTGTGTCCATTATATCATTCACCCAATGACATAACCTTGTTATTAACAACATCCAATGTTCATGATCACGAAACCATGATCATCTATTAATCATCAAGCTAGTTATACAAGAGGCTTACTAGGGACTCCTTGTTGTTTACATAACACACATGTATTAATGTTTCGGTTAATACAATTATAGCATGGGACGTAAACATTTATCATAAACACAAAGATATAATAATAACCATTTTATTATTGCCTCTTGGGCATATCTCCAACACTTTCTTGGGTTTGAGATCAAGAAAATGCGTCAAGGCACCTTCATCAATCAAGCAAAGTACCTTCAAGATATGCTCAAGCACTTCGATATGAAGGGAGCCAATGGTATTGGGACTCCATGCACTTGAAATGTCAACTCACCCTCGACAAGACTAGCAAGGCGGTGGACCACAAGCTCTACCATTCCAGGATAGGTTCACTTCTTTACCTATGTGCTTCCCGTACGAACATCATGTTGAGTGTTGGTATGTGCGCACGGTTTCAAGAAAATCCGAAAGAAAGCCACCTTATGGCAATGAAGAGGATCATCCGGTATTTGGTTGATACCCCGAACTTTGGACTATGGTACCCGAAGGACATGGACTTGTCATTGTGCGGATTCACCGACTTGGATTGGGCGGGAGACAAGGTTGATAGGAAGTCTACATTTGGTGCTTGTCACTTCCTTGGGAGATCTTTGGTGTGTGGGTATTCGAAGAAGCAAAATTGCGTCTCCGTCTCTGTAATATCCCAGGTAATGGGGTTACAAAAATAGAGGAATCAGATGTGTGCATTGCATTCATGCATAGAAAATCCGGGGAATTTTCGCGCTTTAAAGTAAAACGATCACGATGAATCGAAGTTTCACTTGACCTTGGTGGAACTGAAGTAGCTCATCAAGTCAATTGCTATAAACCTCAAAGTGACTTTGTTAAAACCTGGTTTTGGGTAGAGATGATTTGATCTAAGGGGTTAGATCAAATGGAACTAATAACCAACACAACAACACTTTACTCAATTATCAATTGCTTGATCTTATAAAAGATTATAATAGGGTAATCCTTGTCATAGCATATGAACACCAATTCAATTACAAACCAAGTAACAATAAAATGGAGAAACCATTCTTGACTTATCTTTTCCATGTCCTAAACTAATCCTTGATCCTACCATGAACCTCATGGTATTCATTCTACTTTAATCTTGAAAACAAGACAAGGAGATCCAACTAAGGAGTATAATTCTTATTTAGTTCAAATTATTATACATCAAACCCAGAGAGGTGAGAGTTCTATATTGTTTATTAGAGAAGCAATAACAAACCTGGAGCTAAACCTTGGATATACATCAAAGTATTCAAATCATCATCTTTAAGAGGAACCCTAGAGTATTATTCAAGACATTCCTTAGAGAGAGACAACATTTATGTGGAACATAGATAATGGTGATCATATCAATTTCTATGGAGCCTAAACTTAGGTTAGTATTAAAGTCCTTCCCCAAATAAGAGAGAGACCACTCATACCAATCTTAGTTTTACCTATTTAAGAATAAAGGATAATCATTGAACTAAAGTATTAGGAGATTAACCATTTCATCTTGGAGTGGTGAGACAACCTAATATCACATGAAATAATACCATATCCAGGAATTGATAAGGTGAGGAAGAGACTAACCCAATTAAGCTAGACAAATGGAACCTTAGCCTAGATACCTAAGGAGATATTAGGAGTACACCATAAACCCTAGAATAACTGTTCTTAAATGAGAAAGCTCAACCTATGGTGTTATACTCAAGATAATTGAGACAACCATAACCATGCCCATTCAAGAAACTATAAAAGAAAGTCTATATTTAGTTGATCAAGACAACACTTGATTTTGGGAATGAGAAACCAAATTCATCAGAGATACCTTAGCAAACCAAACCTTGATCATTATAAATTGAGTAATGATCATAAACCCTAAGAACTCGAGGTAAGGATATTAAGAACAAGTGGATCATGCCTAATCCATGAACATGCTTTGGAGAAATAGGAGAATAATCCAAGTGCTAACACTTATATGATTAGAAGATATTATTCACCACATGAAATCATAGGGAGATCACTAATAAGCAACCCTAGGCTTATATCTCAATTCCAACTTGTGAATCACTTGGTGATCATAAGTAGAACCCTATCACATCTATATTCCATTTATTCCTCAAATAAAGTACCTAAGAAAACCTTAGAGTGAAACTCCATACTTTACATGGTGAGAAACCATTAATCCATATGACCAAAGTTAACTATAAAAAGAACTATAACCAATGTAGTTACTTAAATGATAAATTGAGGTTAATAATAGAAGCCAATTGGTAGAAGATAAATCTAATTCTCAAACCTTAGTAATAAGAGAAGCACATGAAATATTAAGCAAGTAACCATCTTGTCTTGGTTAGGGAGATTAAACCCTAGCACATGCAATATGTTGTCATCTCATCTCTACAACCTAGAATTATATCTGAACCTTAGTTTATCTATCACTATGGTGATCATAATATAAAGCTAGGCCCTAATTGAGAATTCAAACCAATTGCCATTAGGAGAATGTGATGTGAACCCTAGAATTGCTCATTAGCTAAATCCTATGCTTCACTAATTAAACCCAAGAAATATCTAGTGCTTAAACTCCCAATTAAATCCATGTGTGGTGATCAACCACTCATATCCGTAAACAAAGCCTAACCTTGAATAGAGTAATATCTACTCTAGTATCTTTTGGGTGTCATTAAAAATACAATAATAGTGCTAACCTTGAAATAGGGCTATAATTAAACCTAACTATCAATAGGTACTTAAAAGGGCCTATTTGAAAATAGTTTGGACCACCCTAAATTGATATTGAAAATTATAACTATATAAATGCTCATTTCCAATCCCTAATAACATTTATTAAACAAAGGTGTCATTATACATATAAAATATTTTTAAGATCTTATAGGAAGTTATGTTATTATCTTTATAAACTCCCAAAAGGATCCATACATTTAAAATCCTGCAAAATAGATTCGAATTAAAAACAAAATTCAAATATAGCAAATACAAAGCAGAAAAACAGAAAAGAAAATAAGAAAAAGAGAGACATACCTATTGGGCTACCACAGCCCAGCAGCAGCCTGCAGAGGAGCCCAGCACCACGGCCCAACCGCCCCAGCGCAGCACAGCCCAAAGTGGCCCAGGTACCCCTTCGTATGGATAAAGATGGAGAGGCGTCGTCGTCTTCGTCTCCCCTCCTCGACGCGCAGGAGTTCGCCACCGAGCCGACCAGCGCCACGTCCCGCGGTCGCCGCCGGTATTGTTGACCGCCAGCACACTCCCGTGGACGTATAAATGGCGCGGAAGCCTCCAATTTTCCCTCTCTCTCTGCTCCATTCTCCCCCAATGATGAAACCCTAGCTCGCCGGTCATCCTATCGCGCCGCCGATTGAGGCCGTCCGAAGCTCAATGGTGAAGTCCTGGAGGTGCGCCTCGACCTCTATTCCATCTGGGAGGAAGATAGCGTCCAGGGAAGCCTCCATTCCGGCGAATTTGGCCATCTTCTCCGACTACCGCCGCCACGGCCATGGACGATATCATCGCCGTCCGGCCACCTCTGCACCAACGGAGCACAGCATCGCGCTTTGGGTAAGCTGGGGGTCTTCCTGAGCTTCTTATTGCATCCAAACGACGACCGTAGCCTCCTAGCATCGTATGCTGAAATCCGCCGCCACGGTACCTCGCCGGCAAGCTTGCTCCGGCGACCTTTTCGGGGAGGCGCCGCCACCCGTAGGTTCAGCATCGCGCGGCGAATCCAACCCGCACCTCAGCTCTAGCGCGGGAGCCCGAATCGCCGTCGACGGCAGCAGTTGGCCGTCTGCCAGAGGCTCCCCTGGCCTCGTAACCAATTTTGACTGGTCAAGGCCACGGTGGCAGCCGACGTGGACCAAGGCCCACAGGTCAGTGACCGCGGGTAGAACCAACAGGGTGCGTTTAGCAGTTCTTTTCATTTTAATTCAAATTCAAAAACTGCTGTAACTTCAAATAAATCTAGAAAATTCATAATAGCTCAGAAAAACACATATAAGATATCAAAATTCTTATAAAGATAAACTCTATCCAATAAAATATAAAATGAAATTTTTATTTTTAATAAAAATTTAATTATTTAATACTTGTTATTAAAGCCTTTAATTTTAATTCTTAATACAATTAAAATTCAATAATTATGAAAAACATCCAAATTTAGTAAAAACCATTAAATACATAAAGAAAACATTAAAACACATTTTCTTTATTTATTATCTTATTAAATCCTTAATAGTGGGATTTAAAACCCTGATTAATAATTACCTTAATTATTAATTCATTGAAAATAATAAAATGCCAAATCCAATATTAATTTTATTTCAAAGTTATTAATAACTTCAACCTTAAAGTGAAGTTATTAATTCAAGAACTTTAGGGTATTTAGAAAACCCTAATTTCATAAGTAATAGAACCAGGAACTCATCATTTCATGTGACTACTAAAACCCTAATTCTATTATGAAACCCTAGTTCCACCATTTTATGTGTGAACCCTAAATGGTTTCCAAAACCTAAACACTAGATATAACATGAGATCATGTACTTCCTCTTGATTCATAGAACCATAATTAGCAAATTAATACTTGCTATGTTCACATAAAATCTAGGAGTCCTATTATCAACAATTTAATGTATGCATACCTATTCAACCTAGTTGATCAAGTAGGATCAACCAAATCTAAACCCTAGCTTCCAGTTACCAAAACCATCATCTTTAATTATCCATGCTTAGCATCACACCATTGTGATGAACCCAAATAGCAACCATGCTTATTATCTTGCATTACCTAACCATACTCCACTAAATCCTATTCGTGTAAGATAATTATTAATCATCCTACTTAGGAGTCAATTATTTCTTACATATTAAATCCAATAGCAAACCCTAAACAACCTTAAACCTAATTGAGATACTTCTTAATATTTAAGAAGTATGTTCTTCAAAAGTTATTCTTTTGAAGATAACAAAGAGTAGCCAGCAATCCTGCCTAATATGACCTATAGACAATAGCCATCTATCACCAGTAAGGTCCAACCAACCCAGATAGCACCCATGTGCAATTAATTGCTTAAGTTGCTTATGCTTAAGTAAAACCAATCAAGCCTAGTTGTTGATGAATCCAACTATGTTGTGATCCATCTAATACTTACTCCAGAAATTAGTTGAAACCATAGTAAACCATAGAACTCCACAACCCTAATTATCATACATGTTCTTTATTAAAGAATATGTTCTTCAAAAGTTATTCTTTTGAAGTATATGATAATTAATCATTAACCATGCCATATAGTGCTAAAACCAACCACTATTCATCACATGTTAGGATTATACCAAATGTTATTGTTGTGTGCTGTTAGTGTTATTAGTATGATATATTACAACATCTGTTTATGATACCATGTAACCACACCTGAATAAGAACCTTGTTTGTGAATCACTCTAAAAGTGCAACACACCCTGAACCAATCATTACAACTCACTGATCCTAAATCATCAGGGTTAGGTCACGTTTAGAGCGATTGCATCTCATACTTATGCATTATTGCATCTTTGCCAATCTTTTAAACATCTTCCTTACGGACGATGATGCTATTTCGAATTTGGAGTTATTACGTATCGAAGACTTTGTCTGCATAATCTTGCAGTCAAGAAAGGCAAGTTCATCGCTTGCTCATGTCATTTGAGTATCTTTATCAAATTACTTGCAAAGTACTATGATTATCACTATTGCATAAAAACCAGAACCACTATTTTCATAACTATGAATATGACTATGTGGTGGGCAATGGAACCATGGATTGTGTTGATATGGTGGGGGTTCCATTGCAAGGGTTTATATCCATCTAGGATTAAACAACAAATGTCGTCCAGTGATTCTTGTGCCGTAATACCCGTGTTAACCATAAGATCCGGAGTGGGACGGAATAGTCAATCGTATTTCCACCTCTTGCACATCAACGGATGCGCTTGCCGTAGACACTTGTATCCCGAGGGACAAGCGGTAGGGTCGGGGAAGCCTTAAGTCCCCACGGTAATGCGGTCTATGATGGATTGTAAGATGTCCGGAACGGTCTATCCATGATTGATAGGGGAAGGCATATAAAATTGTTCGGAACGGTCTACCTTAATCGGTATAGGGGAGAACAAATGCCCGGAACGGTCTCATCATGGATATAGGGAAGACAATCTTACAAAAGGGTGGGTGTGCGAGGTAGCGGAGGAATATGATTGGCTATGACCTTATACCGGGCCTCACACCATAGGAAGTGTGGACGAGAACATGACTCGGTTGGCACGAAGGTTAAGATCTCTTATGGGTAAAGCAACACACCTCTGCAGAGTGTAAAGAACCGTGACCTGTCACTCCCTGTTCCAGGATATGGAACTGCGAACGCGGCCGGAAAGGAGCTCCATGAAGTTCTAGTAAACCGGTGAAGGCTGACGGACATAGTTCTTCTGAATAAAAGCAACCTTTTGAAGAAATGGTTATGAAAACTTGCATTGGTATTAGACTTTCTAGTCTAATGTTGTAGCTAGTGCATTAAACACCTCTTTCCTATAATGAACTTGTTGAGTACGCTCGTACTCATCCCACTCTTAAATCCCCTGCTTAGATATGAAGGCATCAAAGGAGGATCTACAATACAACTCGAAGGCCGAGGAGTCCACAACTACATCAAGGGACAGGACCCTGTCAGAAGAGTCAGATACCACATCCAACAAGGAGAAAACCTAGTTTAGCCATAGAAGGGAACTAGCTTCCTAAACCTAGCTCCTATTTAGCTAGAATCTATTCTTAGCCTCTATAGCTAGTTAAATACTCTACAAATAGAGTTCGTGATAGGACTAGACTACGAGTCGTTCTTCTGGAGTTTATTTGCAGATTTACCTCGTTGTAAAGTAGGAGGTCATGCTGATCTTTTGTAAAGAGTCCGTGTTGTAATTCCGTAGACATGCCTTGGACCCGCATATGTTTACGTTGTACCACTACGAGCGATATAATACTAGTGGAACGGTGTTTCATTGGTGTTATATCGGACTTGCATACTACACCATGCAGTGGTATGCCGGGTCACCACAGTTGGTATCAGAGCAAATGCTTTGACCCTAGGATTAAAACCCTTTAAAGGAGACCTATAGGATTGGTAGTGTCTATAGGAAGTTGTCTTAGTTAAACCAAATATTTTTATGACTTGAGATGGGTATTCACTTGAGAATAATCCTGACACACTTGAGTCAACCTTTTTATCTATCTTTCTTAAGTGAAGTTAGTTAGCTAATCCCAAGTATGTAGCATACCATTATGTCCTTAAAACAATAGAAGAGTAGATCACAGTTGGTATACAATACATGGTAGTCCAAAGAGAGGATACAACCATAAGGAAGATATCCTATTGGAAGATGTGTACCAACCCATGTTATAGTTAAATAAGAATTACTCAGACCTGTACTAGAAGTAATATCAAGTGATAAAGATAAGCAAGATATCCTACTCGAAGGTGTATATGAAAACAATTAATGAGTAAGTAAATTATCCCAACTTGTAAAACAGCTGATAGTAAGTGATAAAAAACAAGTGATATGAGGTAGTATAGACCATGATGAGTTAATCATGGAAAGTAAGGAAGAGAGATAGAAATAATATATGTCTACTTACATAGTAGAGTTGCTACTCATATATGATTCACTTGAGAATCATTATGTGATGAAGTAGAACCTCTAAATTATTTAGGAGGAGTACAATAAGAAGCCAAGTGCTAAACAAATAGTGCAAGAATTGTATTCCAAAACCATGGGAAGTGTGCCAAGCACATCAGAACCATAGCCGTATGGTACAATAACTTGAAAGTATAGGAGCTATATTCCAATAGTTATGTGTTTAGATGAGCCATGTTAGAACCTAGACATATCATGTGAGATAGTCCTCAATAAAATGAAAGTTAAATAGTACTTCCAAAGAAAATTAGGGTAACCTTAACCATCCCAAACCACTTTGTTTCAAGTTTATCTCATTGCAATTGTGCAATTAAGGTAAAGGTTGAGACAAATAGCAGAATCCCATATATTCGTGCTAAGTATCACGATATCAACCTATCTTATGTGGTGTTATATACTACACATCTCAGCCTGATGCTTAGAGATGTCATACTCAACTATTATATTCAGGCTTATGATGGTGTGTACTATAAACACAAAGTTGAATCTTCTTGGATTTTATTGGATTTTCATTGTTTGACTAGATCCATACATGAAGTTTGACTTTGATATGCAAATGCATGTTGCAATATCCAGTCTTTACTTGGTGCTATAGATCTAGAGGGTAATGGTAAACGTGTGAGGAAGTGACAAATTGTGAAGATTCCAAAGACAAGATGAAGTTTCATCAGAAAAAGGAAGTAAAGTTGTGGGAAGCAACCACATTATTCAGAAGGAAGTACCAATCAAAACTCATGCTTTACCTCAACAAAGGAGTACTTTAGTACATAAGAAGCATGAAGGTGAGAAATCTGGTGATTATGGTGAAGCTCAAGCAGATCCATAGTCAACATAGAAGAGGGAATGCATAGGAAATCACTTTGAATACTATAATCATAGTGTCAGCTAGTGGTTTTCTTGCAAAATAAACCCTGAATGAAGGAGGATGATATATGAAACCATAGCAGATATAAGAAGACCATAGTTGATATCAGAAGACCACAACTGGTATAGAATCAATACTGCGAGATAAAGTAGAAGATGTCTCATCCAGTTCATCAGAACCTATAATAGAATCCATTTTTAGATAACAAATAGCCACAATTGGTATCAAGTAGTCCACCATTGGATTATTCGTACCAAGAAATTGTGAACAAATAAAACTTTGTTAGCCAAATAACACTGACCTAAAATCATTTAGTCGAAGGATTAACATTGGATGTACACAATTGAGTGGATGCACCACAGATATTCTTCGCAAGAACTTAGAAGAGTACAAACCATAAACTAGACCTAGACCAATATTCTAATCATAAGACCAATAGTTGGAAGAAAAGGAGTTGAAGAACATAAGAAAACTCTAAGGGGTAGAGTAAAGATTGAGTTGGGTATACAATAACTCAATACTTTAAGCCTGATAGAAGCAGAAGGTCTAAACTGAGAGGAAGTTCGATCTTATTTTCATAAGATTGTTGAACATTACTTTCAGAAGGATGTCAGACCAGAAGCCGAGGTTCATACCTCGAGGAAGTAAGAAGTGGACTATAACTTGAGAAAGTGAGTAGTATTTACTCAGAAGTACGAAAGCTCAAGTAAGTCAAGCATAAAGAAGTTGGACAAAGAAAATACCGTAGACCAAATAGAGCTCAAGATGGTCAAAGAATGAAGAAGATTGAACACACCAATATCAAAGACTAATAGAATGATTCCTTTCATGGAACCTAAATAAACCAAAATAGTTATAGGTATCAACTATAAACCATGATTGGATGGACTAAATGAGTCTAATCCATTCTTAGAGGAATAAACTATCATGATCATTTCCATGTTTAGTACCTTATTTAGTACCATTATTGCAGTTTTGGTAGTAAGGGAAAAACAAAGACCTATTTTATCAAATAGGAGAATGTTATCCAATTAGTCCTCAATTAAGACTGTCAGGACAAGAAGAAGTCCCATCATTGAATATTCAATGAGAAAGGAGACAAGATTATGATATTAAAAGAAATCATGGTATTGAACTAAGAAACCATGACTCAGAGACAAACACTATTGGATTCCAGGAAGAATCTGGACAAGGGATATTCAGTGATATCCAGTAAGATTACTATGGAGTTCGAGAAAAGTTTAAGTCTGCATAAGTCAGAACCACACTTCGAAAACGTGAGAGAGTTCAAACTTCGAGGACGAAGTTTAGTTTAAGGGGTAGAGACTGTAATATCCTAGGTAATGGGGTTACAAAAATAGAGGAAACAGATTTGTGCATTGCATTCATGCATAGAAAATCCGGGGAATTTTCGCGCTTTAAAGTAAAACAGATACACGATAGCGAAGTTTCACTTGACCTTGGTGGAACTGAAGTAGCTCATCAAGTCAAGTGCTATAAACCTCAAAGTGACTTTGTTAAAACCTGGTTTTGGGTAGAGATGATTTGATCTAAGGGGTTAGATCAAATGGAACTAATAACCAACACAACAACACTTTACTCAATGATCAATTGCTTGATCTTATAAAAGATTATAATAGGGCAATCCTTGTCATAGCATATGAACACCAATTCAATTACAAACCAAGTAACAATAAAATGGAGAAACCATTCTTGACTTATCTTTTCCATGTCCTAAACTAATCCTTGATCCTACCATGAACCTCATGGTATTCATTCTACTTTAATCTTGAAAACAAGACAAGGAGATCCAACTAAGGAATATAATTCTTCTTTAGTTCAAATTATTATACATCAAACCCAGAGAGGTGAGAGTTCTATATTGTTTATTAGAGAAGCAATAACAAACCTGGAGCTAAACCTTGGATATACATCCAAGTATTCAAATCATCATCTTTAAGAGGAACCCTAGAGTATTATTCAAGACATTCCTTAGAGAGAGACAACATTTATGTGGAACATAGATAATGGTGATCATATCAATTTCTATGGAGCCTAAACTTAGGTTAGTATTAAAGTCCTTCCCCAAATAAGAGAGAGACCACTCATACCAATCTTAGTTTTACCTATTTAAGAATAAAGGATAATCATTGAACTAAAGTATTAGGAGATTAACCATTTCATCTTGGAGTGGTGAGACAACCTAATATCACATGAAATAATACCATATCCAGGAATTGATAAGGTGAGGAAGAGACTAACCCAATTAAGCTAGACAAATGGAACCTTAGCCTAGATACCTAAGGAGATATTAGGAGTACACCATAAACCCTAGAATAACTGTTCTTAAATGAGAAAGCTAAACCTATGGTGTTATACTCAAGATAATTGAGACAACCATAACCATGCCCATTCAAGAAACTATAAAAGAAAGTCTATATTTAGTTGATCAAGACAACACTTGATTTTGGGAATGAGAAACCAAATTCATCAGAGATACCTTAGCAAGCCAAACCTTGATCATTATAAATTGAGTAATGATCATAAACCCTAAGAACTCGAGGTAAGGATATTAAGAACAAGTGGATCATGCCTAATCCATGACCATGCTTTGGAGAAATAGGAGAATAATCCAAGTGCTAACACTTATATGATTAGAAGATATTATTCACCACATGAAATCATAGGGAGATCACTAATAAGCAACCCTAGGCTTATATCTCAATTCCAACTTGTGAATCACTTGGTGATCATAAGTAGAACCCTATCACATCTATATTCCATTTATTCCTCAAATAAAGTACCTAAGAAAACCTTAGAGTGAAACTCCATACTTTACATGGTGAGAAACCATTAATCCATATGACCAAAGTTAACTATAAAAAGAACTATAACCAATGTAGTTACTTAAATGATAAATTGAGGTTAATAATAGAAGCCAATTGGTAGAAGATAAATCTAATTCTCAAACCTTAGTAATAAGAGAAGCACATGAAATATTAAGCAAGTAACCATCTTGTCTTGGTTAGGGGAGATTAAACCCTAGCACATGCAATATGTTGTCATCTCATCTCTACAACCTAGAATTATATCTGAACCTTAGTTTATCTATCACTATGGTGATCATAATATAAAGCTAGGCCCTAATTGAGAATTCAAACCAATTGCCATTAGGAGAATGTGATGTGAACCCTAGAATTGCTCATTAGCTAAATCCTATGCTTCACTAATTAAACCCAAGAAATATCTAGTGCTTAAACTCCCAATTAAATCCATGTGTGGTGATCAACCACTCATATCTGTAAACAAAGCCTAACCTTGAATAGAGTAATATCTACTCTAGTATCTTTTGGGTGTCATTAAAAATACAATAATAGTGCTAACCTTGAAATAGGGCTATAATTAAACCTAACTATCAATAGGTACTTAAAAGGGCCTATTTGAAAATAGTTTGGACCACCCTAAATTGATATTGAAAATTATAACTATATAGATGCTCATTTCCAATCCCTAATAACATTTATTAAACAAAGGTGTCATTATACATATAAAATATTTTTAAGATCTTATAGGAAGTTATGTTATTATCTTTATAAACTCCCAAAAGGATCCATACATTTAAAATCCTGCAAAACAGATTCGAATTAAAAACAGAATTCAAATATAGCAAATACAAAACAGAAAAACAGAAAACAGTAAAGAAAATAAGAAAAAGAGAGACATACCTATTGGGCTACCACAGCCCGACAGGCTAGCCTGCGAGGAGCCCAGCACCACGGCCCAACCGCCCCAGCCCAGCACGGCCCAAAGTGGCCCAGGTACCCCTTCGTATGGATAAAGATGGAGAGGCGTCATCGTCTTCGTCTCCCCTCCTCGACGCGCAGGAGTTCGCCACCGAGCCGACCAGCGCCACGTCCCGTGGTCGCCGCCGGTATTGTTGACCGCCAGCACACTCCCGTGGACGTATAAGTGGCGCGGAAGCCTCCAATTTTCCCTCTCTCTGCTCCATTCTCCCCCAACGACGAAACCCTAGCTCGCCGGTCATCCTATCGCGCCGCCGATTGAGGCCGTCCGAAGCTCAATGGTGAAGTCCTGGAGGTGCGCCTCGACCTCTATTCCATCTGGGAGGAAGATAGCGTCCAGGGAAGCCTCCATTCCGGCGAATTTGGCCATCTTCTCCGACTACCACCGCCGCGGCCATGGACGATATCGTCGCCGTCCGGCCACCTCTGCACCAACGGAGCACAGCATCGCGCTCTGGGTAAGCTGGGGGTCTTCCTGAGCTTCTTATTGCATCCAAACGACGACCGTAGCCTCCTAGCATCGTATGCTAAAATCCGCCGCCACGGTACCTCGCCAGCGAGCTCGCTCCGGCGACCTTTTCGGGGAGGCGCCGCCACCCGTAGGTTCAGCATCGCGCGGCGAATCCAACCCGCACCTCAGCTCTGGCGCGGGAGCCCGAATCGCCGTCGACGGCAGCAGTTGGCCGTCGGCCAGAGGCTCCCCTGGCGTCGTAACCAATTTTGACTGGTCAAGGCCACGGTGGCAGCCGACGTGGATCAAGGCCCACAGGTCAGTGACCGCGGGTAGAACCAGCAGGGTGCGTTTAGCAGTTCTTTTCATTTTAATTCAAATTCAAAAACTACTGCAACTTCAAATAAATCTAGAAAATTCATAATAGCTCAGAAAAACACATATAAGATATCAAAATTCTTATAAAGATAAACTCTATCCAATAAAAATATAAAATGAAATTTTTATTTTTAATAAAAATTTAATTATTTAATACTTGTTATTAAAGCCTTTAATTTTAATTCTAAATACAATTAAAATTCAATAATTATGAAAAACATCCAAATTTAGTAAAAACCATTAAATACATAAAGAAAACATTAAACACATTTTTTTATTTATTATCTTATTAAATCCTTAATAGTGGGATTTAAAACCCTGATTAATAATTACCTTAATTATTAATTCATTGAAAATAATAAAATGCCAAATCCAATATTAATTTTATTTCAAAGTTATTAATAACTTCAACCTTAAAGTGAAGTTATTAATTCAAGAACTTTAGGGTATTTAGAAAACCCTAATTTCATAAGTAATAGAACCAGGAACTCATCATTTCATGTGACTACTAAAACCCTAATTCTATTATGAAACCCTAGTTCCACCATTTTATGTGTGAACCCTAAATGGTTTCCAAAACCTAAACACTAGATATAACATGAGATCATGTACTTCCTCTTGATTCATAGAACCATAATTAGCAAATTAATACTTGCTATGTTCACATAAAATCTAGGAGTCCTATTATCAATAATTTAATGTATGCATACCTATTCAACCTAGTTGATCAAGTAGGATCAACCAAATCTAAACCCTAGCTTCCGTTACCAAAACCATCATCTTTAATTATCCATGCTTAGCATCACACCATTGTGATGAACCCAAATAGCAACCATGCTTATTATCTTGCATTACCTAACCATACTCCACTAAATCCTATTCGTGTAAGATAATTATTAATCATCCTACTTAGGAGTCAACTATTTCTTACATAGTAAATCCAATAGCAAACCCTAAACAACCTTAAACCTAATTGAGATACTTCTTAATATTTAAGAAGTATGTTCTTCAAAAGTTATTCTTTTGAAGATAACAAAGAGTAGCCAGCAATCCTGCCTAATAGGACCTATAGACAATAGCCATCTATCACCAGTAAGGTCCAACCAACCCAGATAGCACCCATCTGCAATTAATTGCTTAAGTTTCTTATGCTTAAGTAAAACCAATCAAGCCTAGTTGTTGATGAATCCAACTATGTTGTGATCCATCTAATACTTACTCCAGAAATTAGTTGAAACCATAGTAAACCATAGAACTCCACAACCCTAATTATCATACATGTTCTTTATTAAAGAATATGTTCTTCAAAAGTTATTCTTTTGAAGTATATGATAATTAATCATTAACCATGCCATATAGTGCTAAAACCAACCACTATTCATCACATGTTAGGATTATACCAAATGTTATTGTTGTGTGCTGTTAGTGTTATTAGTATGATATATTACAACATCTGTTTATGATACCATGTAACCACACCTGAATAAGAACCTTGTTTGTGAATCACTCTAAAAGTGCAACACACCCTGAACCAATCATTACAACTCACTGATCCTAAATCATCAGGGTTAGGTCACGTTTAGAGCGATTGCATCTCATACTTATGCATTATTGCATCTTTGCCAATCTTTTAAACATCTTCCTTACCGGACGATGATGCTATTTCAGAATTTGGAGTTATTACGTATCGAAGACTTTGTCTGCATAATCTTGCAGTCAAGAAAGGCAAGTTCATCGCTTGCTCATGTCATTTGAGTATCTTTATCAAATTACTTGCAAAGTACTATGATTATCACTATTGCATAAAAACCAGAACCACTATTTTCATAACTATGAATATGACTATGTGGTGGGCAATGGAACCATGGATTGTGTTGATATGGTGGAGGTTCCATTGCAAGGGTTTATATCCATCTAGGATTAAACAACAAATGTCGTCCGAGTGATTCTTGTGCCGTAATACTCGTGTTAACCATAAGATCCGGAGTGGGACGGAATAGTCAATCGTATTTCCACCTCTTGTACATCAACGGATGCGCTTGCCGTAGACACTTGTATCTCGAGGGACAAGCGGTAGGCTGGGGAAGCCTTAAGTCCCCACGGTAATGCGGTCTATGATGGATTGTAAGATGTCCAGAACGGTCTATCCATGATTGATAGGGGAAGGCATATAAAATTGTTCGGAATGGTCTACCTTAATCGGTATAGGGGAGAACAAATGCCCGGAACGGTCTCATCATGGATATAGGGGAAGACAATCTTACAAAAGGGTGGGTGTGCGAGGTAGCGGAGGAATATGATTGGCTATGACCTTATACCGGGCCTCACACCATAGGAAGTGTGGACGAGAACATGACTCGGTTGGCACGAAGGTTAAGATCTCTTATGGGTAAAGCAACACACCTCGCGCAGAGTGTAAAGAACCGTGACCTGTCACTCCTCGTTCGGGATATGGAGCTGCGAACGCGGCCGGAAAGGAGCTCCATGAAGTTCTAGTAAACCGGTGAAGGCCGACGGACATAGTTCTTCCGAATAAAAGCAACCTTTTGAAGAAATGGTTATGAAAACTTGCATTGGTATTAGACTTTCCGGTCTAATGCTGTAGCTAGTGCATTAAACACCTCTTTCCTATAATGAACTTGTTGAGTACGCTCGTACTCATCCCACTCTTAAATCCCCTGCTTAGATATGAAGGCATCAAAGGAGGATCTACAATACAACTCGAAGGCCGAGGAGTCCACAACTACATCAAGGGACAGGACCACTGTCAGAAGAGTCGAATACCACATCCAACAAGGAGAAAACCTAGTTTAGCCATAGAAGGGAACTAGCTTCCTAAACCTAGCTCCTATTTAGCTAGAATCTATTCTTAGCCTCTATAGCTAGTTAAATACTCTACAAATAGAGTTCGTGATAGGACTAGACTACGAGTCGTTCTTCTGGAGTTTATTTGCAGATTTACCTCGTTGTAAAGTAGGAGGCTGTGCTGATCTTTTGTAAAGAGTCTGTGTTGTAATTCTGTAGACATGCCTTGGACCCGCATATGTTTCTGTTGTACCACTCTGAGCGATATAATACTAGTGGAACGGTGTTTCATTGGTGTTATATCAGACTTGCATACTACACCATGCAGTGGTATGCCGGGTCACCACAGTCTCTACCGTGGAGGATGAGTATGTTGTCGCGGCAAGTAGTTGCACTCAGATTTTATGGATGAGGCAAACCTTACGGGATTATGAACTTGAGTATAGCAAGGTATCTCTTTTATGCGACAACAAGAGCGCCATCAAGACTGCCTACAATCCGGTACTCCATGGCAAGACGAATCACATTGAGATACGGAATCACTTCATTCGGGATCACATTGCTAGGGGCGATATTGTTCTATCTTTCATTGGCACTAGAGAGCAATTGGCGGACATCTTCACGAAGCCTTTGGACAAGAAGAGATTCATCGAGTTGAGGCATGAGCTTAATATCATAGATCCGTCAAACTTTGCTTGATCGTCGTGCGCACATACCACTCTCTAGCTAATGTCTTGATGGAAAACACACGTGAACATATGGGGAGTGTCGTTTAAACTTATTGAGCCATCCCTCCCCCCATAATGCATAAAGAAACAAAAAAAATACTCTATTTGTCAATCAACTGACTAATGAGCTTCATGTTGAGTCTTAGTTCTGAGTCATAGATATATCTACGTGACTTCACGCTATTATACTCTTACACGGTGGACTAGGCCACCCACCTCCTCCTTGAGGAGTTTGTGTTCTTTTTGGTTTCTTTTGACCTTCTTTGAGTTTCTCTTGATTTCTTTTGTGTTTGTTTTTTGCCCTTGTTTTCTTGTGTTTCTTTTTGGGAGATTCACCCAAATTTGGCTTTTCATGTTGAATTCTTGCAAACTTGGTTGAATAGTACCTTTACTAGTTTCATCTTCCAATCCCAATCCATTCCCTACCTCGTCAAGCCATTCCGTCTAAAACCACAAGTCCACACCTAAAATCTGGGGGTTTTGAAATTTGGCGACCAGCACTACCGTTGGTTAGGCCGGTACTACCGCCCTGATGCAGTGTTCTTGCATTGTCAGAATTTTGCCTTGGAGCGGTACTACCGCCTGAGCTACCGGTTAGCTACCGGAAGCGGTACCGCTTTTGCGACCTGTAATACCGCTTCGGAATTTGACTTAAGGTACCGGGTTGGGATGGATCTCACAATCCACCTCTTTTCCACAACCCACCTCAGGTCAACTTCCACCACCGAGCTCAAGACCTCCGAGGAGACCGGCCCCAATCTCCTCCTCCGGCCATCCCTGGCCCAATCTCCTCCGTGGAGAAGCTTCCCCACCCTCCTCTCCACCATGGCCTTCGGTATGAGCTCGAACATCCCTCTTTAGGGTTTGTTGGATTACCTAAATTAACAAGCTAGGCTTTGTTGGAGATTTTGGTGGAGATTCGTCCTAGGAAGCTATTCCATGTGTATAGATACTAGCTTGCCACATCTTGTGAAGTTTTGTGCCACAATGCCATGACCGAAACCAGATCTAGGCGTGTTGTGCTCGAGCGGTACTACCGGTCATTTTTTATTGGTACTACCGGCCCCGACCGGTACTACCAGACCTGGTGGCGGTACTACCTCTTTTCAAAAATTTCACAGCTGTTGCTTGTTAGTGTCTTATGCTTTGCACCTCCAGGGTTTGTGCACTTATCTACTATTCCCTCTACAGCCTCTGCTATTCACAGGTTCAAAGCCACGTGCTCCCAAGAAGAGGAACCTCCCCATCTCTCGCGGTCAAAGCGAGATTGAAGAATATGATGTCCTCTCTCCTCGCACCACCAAGCGTCAACGAGCAGCAGCAGCCGCAACCAAGAACAATACCACCACAGGACCTACCAAGACCATGGATAAACTGTCCAAGAACCAATTCTTGGCGGTTCGGGGTGTTAACCTTTATGTGGTGGATAAGAAATCTCGCTTGTGCCCCAACACGCACTTCTACCATCAAAACCAAGAGAGGATCTACAATGAAGTCTATGGTGCCAAGGAGTTTGCTTGTTGTCCTTAATGGTCGATAAGCGTGGACAAGCTTGATTCCTACCCGAGTACTTTGGAGAAGATAAGGCCATATGCGAAGAATTGGGGCTCATTCCTTTGATGACCTTCAACCATCCATACTCCAAAGAGGTCACATGTCAATTCTATGTGTAACACCCCAAATTTCAAAACAAAGAGAAAATGAATTTCCTTTTTCCAAAAATGAGAACCAACAAAAACTTTTCTTAAATAGAGTGCTATGCTTAGTACTCATACCTATTACTTGTGTTTTTGCCATGATGAGTGTTATTATGCTTATGTGATAAACCCTAAAACCCTAAAGTGATCAAGTGAAGATCACAAACCAAATAAAATTAAAAGAGAGAGAAATCAAATAATAAAAACCCTAAACCCTAACCTCCTAAAAATCATTTGGGATCTATTTTGAGAAAACCCAAAATAAAGAAAAAGACATATGTGGGCATCTAGCCCTAATGTGTAACTTGTGAACTCTATCTTTCTTACTTTGCTAAATGGTAGTGAACCATTTCAAAACTTACTAAACCCTAAAACCTCATCCCTCTTGTCATCAATCTTTGAAAAATAAAATAAAAAGAAAAGATCTTATTTAAGAAAAAGGCATATGCAAGCCTATGGCTACTTTTTGGAAAATGATGAGCTTTGCTTTGTCTACCTTGAGTAGATGAATTGAAATACCTCAACACACTCAACAAAGCACCTATCAACCAATTCAAGTGAGAAACAAAATAAAATCCAACATATGCATAGAGGCATATGTGGCACTTAGCCAAATTATCAAATCTTGACCTAGCCACTTCCATTGCCTCAAAATGGTTTGAACCTTTCACCTAACTCAATCTAACACCAAATACACATCCCTCATGTCCAAAATGAAGCAAAGAAAAATAAAATAATAAAAGTTAGAAAATCACAAAACCCTCACATATGGCTTATGCCATTTTTATAAATTTTGACCCTAGACCATTTTGGTCTTCACCATTAGTTGAATAATGATATTAAACACTTATTACAACTTTTGGAATCAAAGAAACACAATTCAAATGAATTTCAAACTCAAATTGTGATCACATGTGATAATGGTCAAATCTGCCATTTTTAGTCTGATCACTACTTTGAGCCCTTGCAATTCAAATTTTTCAAACTAAAGTTTGCCAACTCTTTGCACCTCATCCAAGACAACATCAAGGTGAACACTTTTTGTAAAGATCCCCATGCCAAATTCCTCATAGATCAAATGCTATGCTCATCCAAAGTTGGAACATTTTATCATATTCAACAATCTCACACTTAGCAATTGTTGCAATATTTTGAATTGGAAATTTCCACCACCACCTCTCATCTGATCATTTATGACTTAACCAAACACACACAATTCAAGTCTTGCAACCATTTTGAACTCACTTAAATTTGGACAAATGTGCAAATTCCCAATTATGGCACTATTTGACACTATGTCAAATAGTGATCTACACTACCCTAACCTGCCCCAAATCCCTCCACATTGTTCCCTTGACCTTTCTCACCCTAGTCCATGCATAGCAACCCTAAGGGGACAAGTAACCTAGCCCTAGACCAAACCATGCCGGCCATGTTCCTCTCCCCCTCTTCTCCTTCCTCCCTAACCTTGGCCAAGATGTCATAGAGCTCCACCTCACCTCTCTACTGCATCCTAGTCCAGCCCCTGTCAAGAAGGACATCGACCATCGCCGGAAAACTCACGCCCAGAGATGTCCAGGTCATGCCGAGGACGTCGAGCACGCGCCCGTGGACATGCCCTGGCCACGAGTCGCCTCGCCAGCACAACCTCGCCCTGGACCACCACTGAGCACGTTGAGCTTCGCCGTCGCATTGCCAACCCACCAGACACGTCCCTTGCCTCGCGTGAGCGCCGCCGCCCTCGACATCATCGCCGGATTTCCGCGCTCGTGCTGCCAGCATTCGCCATCGCCCTCGCCCGCCGCGAACCGTCCCCCACCTCGCCGTCTCAGCCTCCTAGCACCGCCTCGACCACACCTATCTAGCGCCTACCTCGCCGACCCCCTTCCCTCGCCGGAGCCGCCGCTCTGCTGTCACCCTTGCCGCACCCCTCACGGCCAACTCGCCCCTATAAAAGGAGCCGTCCCCGCGCCTTCACCTCCACAGCAAATCCACTCCTCTCCTCTCTCTGAATCTCCTCCGCCCCTCTCCATCGCACATTGCCGCCGCTAGCCGGCCAATTGCTCGCCGGAGGCCTGCAAGCAACTGCAGAGCAATTCACAGCCACAGGCCACCCCAAGCCTCGCCATCGGTACCATTCGGCTCACCGTCGACGACAACGTCGCCTAGCACCGTCGCCATCCCTCGCCGGAGTCCAGAAGCGCCGCCGACCCCTACCTCCACCGCGCCAGAGCCTCCCTCTCATCGACGATGACGATGATTGCCAGCCGTCGGATATGCATCTAATCGCACGGCCACCACTGCAACGTACCGCTTCGGTAAGGCTGACTCGCTGACGTGCGGGCCCCTCTGTCAGGCGGCCTGTGGCGTGTGAAGCGATCATCGGGCCGGCCCACCTCTCTCTTCCACGTTTTGGCCTGTTAACTTTCCCGCCCAAGCCCACGTTTTCAAATTAGTTTAATCCTTTTCAGAGAAATTTAAATACTGGTCTTGTCTTAGAAATTAAATAGTTTCAAATCTACTGCACCAAATTCAACAAATTTTATATTGTTGGAAAGCTTAGGAAATGCTTGATCCAACCCCACTGGTCCCACTTCAAAATCTTGTGTAGAATTAATGTGACAAAAATAACAAGTCAGGGACTTTTGCACCTTCAAATAAATCTTAAAAATCAACCAAAAATGATATTTAGTTAATTTCAACTCTAATAGTTCACATTTGACTTACACTAATTGTTTATACAAGAAAATGGTGTGGTCACTTTGCATGATCATGCCCTAGTTTAATTAATGGACAATATGACTAGTTTATGTAATTGATATTGTCCAAAACTATTATGCAAATCATATGAAGTCTTATACCTCATTTAAATCTTGTCTCAAATGAATTCATGTGATGTTTGGACCCCTGGCCAAACTCACTTATCTGAATTACTTAGAGATTTAAATCATTTGTAGCAGTACTAAATGGTATGAGGTGGTCTACCTCATTTAAATCATTTTCTCAAATGATAATGATGAATATTTGACTTAGGTCAAGATAAGTTCATATATGATTGTTTGAGAAATTAAATCTTAAGAAGATTTCAATGAGCGGAAACTATTTCTCAAGAACTATATGGAAACTATCATTTACATATGTAATGAGAAGAAATTATTTCTCTAACACTAAGTAAGAAAACCCTAGATTAATTCTTGGTAGCAATGATAAGTAATGATGCTAGGTCAATTGGAGTGAGCCATTAAGGCTAAGTAAGGGTACTTAAGTGTTGTTTGGTGATTGTATCAATGTATCCTTGTATTCGTGTATAGACGCTAGTGCCGGAGAATACCAGGAAGACGAAGGATTCTACCCAGAAGAAGAAGAGCACTTTGACCACCTCAACAACCAAGGCAAGCTAACACCAATGCAAGCTAATATTCTTGCAAAGTGCAAAGCCCCTTGGGGCAAGGCACCATGAATCTTACCTTTTCTTACATAAGCCTATCCCAAGTTTTTACATTACAAGTTTTCTACTTGTTTTCTCAAGAAGTTACTTTTATAGTTAACTTTGGTCAAGATACAAGAGGTTACTAGAGTAGTGAAGTTATTCTCAATCAAGCAAAGCAAGATAGCACCCCTCATGAATTAGAGCTAGTGCTAATGAAATAAAACTTGACTACTCTAGATGGGAACAATGTGACTTGAATTGAATTCGAAACCTTGGAATGGTGAAGCATTCCGTTGAATGATTTTTGAAGGTGAATATGACCAAGAGAAGATAGTGATTTTTGATAAACATGATATTGGTTTGAATGCGATACCTTTCCAATAGCAAGTACCCCCACAATACCTGATTATGGGTAGGGCTTAACTGGAACTTTATGCATCTTAGTATGGGTTCCCTCTGAACACACGTCATAGGGGTTACGCTTGAGGCTGCCTCCGTTGTTGAGAAATGATGTGAATTGAGGTGAATTGTACGGCCAAGCCCTGTGCAGTTCCCAGGTTGACAGTTGGTCTTCACTGGGAGGCCAAGCTCATGGGGAGAGGTGCTCATACTAGGATTTATAAGTGAAAGGTTATGGTTGATGATCCGCGTACTGTGTTACGATGATTCGGGGTAATCCCGACGGATGAAATCAAATATTGTGGCACAAGTGTGCAACCTCTGCAGAGTGTAAATCTATTCGAATAGCCGCGTCCACGGTTACGGACGGTTGGAAAGGCCATACAGTTTCCGATGTCATATCTTTGAAAATGATGATGAAAGAAGATGGTGAAATGACTTGTGGTGAATTGAATTGAAATCACCCCTTGAAATGGTGGGAATGACACTAATGTTCCCACTTGAGTTAGTTAGCACTTGAATAAGCTTTTCTCAAATACTTGTGAACTAAAATTGGCTTTCTGCAAATTAAACTAGAGCTTAGCACCCCTTTACTAGAGTTGAGAGTACTTACATTAGTATTAGTTTGTGAGTACTTTAAAGTACTCACGGCTGTGTCCCTGGCTATTCAAATGGCCAGACTATGAAGAGGAACAGAACTATCAAGATGACGGCAACCAAGATGTCTACGACAACTAGGAGATCTTCGACGTCGGACGTTGGCCCGTGGACTCAAGAGTCCCTTCTATTTACGCTTCCGCTATGAAACTATGAACTTTGTGTCCGTTGGTCAATAGATCAACTATTTGTGTAATATTGGATCATGTGATCCCTATGTGTAAGACGACTATGGTATGCAATGAATGATGACTGTGATACTTAACTATTATGCCTCGCAACAACAATATTCCTGGGATTGCGATGTATGACATAATAGGCATTCGGACTTAAAAATCCGGGTGTTGACAAGTTGGTATCAGAGCCATTGTTTGACCTTAGGAGACCCTAGTTAGAATGGACGTCTGAAAAATTTAGTTTCAAAAACAAATAAGTGAATATTTGTGAAAAACTTATTCTCACTCTTATCCTTGAGATCTTTTTCGAAATGGGAATTTCATGCTCTACTTTTTCCTTTGAGAACTACATAAAACTTTACACACTTGACCACTTCTTTAACTTACTCATCCTAATTGCTCACAGATGGAGTACAAATGGGAATTCTATCAGCTTGGCCACGGAGGAAACCTGATGTTCGAGAAAGACTTGAAGCAACTAGTGGAATATCTAGGACGCCCGTATCCCGAGTTCTTCGGAACACCCCTCAACCATCACTCCGGAGGACCACCTCGGTGGGAAGTCTCTGCAGATCTACGAAGAAAGCTTGGAGCCCCGGTATGGGAAACCATATGGTTTTCTGTAACGGGAAACACCTGGAAGGAAGGACTAGTCAGAGCAATGCAAGAAGCAATTTCCCGTCTGTGTGGACAAAATGAGAACAAGATCAAGAACACTCGCTTCATCTACTACCCAAGACATGACCCCATGGGAAGACCGATGACCATGCCCCCGCACCCGGAGATGAACCACTATGTAGCACACCTCGACTTCATGCTGTACAAGACCCGCAAGGAGTTGGACAACGCCCTCGCCTCTCGCCCAGCACATTACCCGTGACGACGAAGACTCCACCCCAAAGAGTAGTATCACTCCAGCACTTAAGTAGGTGTGAGTTGTATCAGGATCCCCTTGTATCGTAGAGCGAATGAATGGTTCTTCAAACCAACGGTGTGTTAGATGTGTAATGTGTGATGCTTGGTATAAATGAAAAAGTGTTGTTGGTTTGACCCTCTCAACACTACTCAAGTTTTCAAGTTTTGAACTTTGTGAACTTTAATTCAAACAAACCGTAGAAATTTCCCTCTTATCTTATCATCCACTCCGATGTTCAGATGGCCCCTCCCAATCGCACCAACGACGCGATGATGCAACTGCTGCAAACCCTGCTTGCCGACCGAGAAGCCGAGAGAGCTGAACGCCAAGCCAACATTGCTGCACTGCAACAGCTCGCTCAGAACAACAACGGCCATGGAAACCACGACCACCCTGGGTCAAAACTGAAGAACTTTCAGAACACCAACCCACCTATCTTCAACAAGACCGAAGAGCCCCTCGATGCCGACGACTGGCTCCAGACGATGGAGAATAACTTGGAAGTAGCTGGAGTGGAAGCCAATGAGAAGGTCTTGTTTGCAACCCACTATCTTGCTGGACCAGCCCGCGCTTGGTGGACAAGCACCCGTGCCATGAACGGAGGTCAGTTCATGACCTGGGAGGATTTCAAACTCAAGTTCAGCAAGTACCATGTGCCCCAAGGACTGATCAAGATGATGAGAGACGAGTTCCGCGAACTAGGCAGAATGTCCGTGGTAGAATACCGCGACAGATTTCTTACTCTGTCAAGGTACGCCCCGGATGAAACCGACACCAATGAGAAGCGGAAGGAAAGATTTCTGAACGGATTACATGACGAGATGCAGACCGTACTGGTCAACATTCCCTTTGCTGACCTGGAAGCCCTGGTGGACTCCGCCATCCAGATGGAAGGGAAGCTTCACCAAGCCAATGAGAACCGCAAGCGCCGAATGATGAACCAGCATGGGTCCAGCAATACCCAGAAGTACCGCAACAACTTATCCGGAGGATATACTCCAAAATACAACAAGCCCCCTGCCCAGAACTACCGCCCAAACTACACCAACAACCACGGAGGACCCCCGAAGCCCGGAGGCAACAACAACAACAATCACACGAACAACAACAACAACAACAACAACAACAACAACAACACTGGCCCTAGGACTAGAAGCAACGCCATCCCCGTCGCCAACAAGGACAAGGCCACCATCACTTGTTATGAGTGTGGAGTGGTTGGGCATTACTCCAATGAGTGCCCCAAGAGACTCGCCAAGATTGCCGGCAACACCGCTGCACCTGCTCAGAACCAACGCCGCTTTGCCGCAAGAAAGAACCAGAACAACAACGGCCGCTACTACAACATGAGCGCCACCGAAGCCCAAGAAGCACCTCGAGGCCATGCCAAGTATGTCTTCTCGTTAAATTATATCGCCCAATCTCTCTTAGGAACCTAACTTTTCCTAAAATCTCGGGACGATATTTGTTTAAGGGGAAGGGTTTGTAACACCCCAAATTTCAAAACAAAGAGAAAATGAATTTCCTTTTTCCAAAAATGAGAACCAACAAAAACTTTTCTTAAATAGAGTGCTATGCTTAGTACTCATACCTATTACTTGTGTTTTTGCCATGATGAGTGTTATTATGCTTATGTGATAAACCCTAAAACCCTAAAGTGATCAAGTGAAGATCACAAACCAAATAAAATTAAAAGAGAGAGAAATCAAATAAGAAAAACCCTAAACCCTAACCTCCTCAAAAATCATTTGGGATCTATTTTGAGAAAACCCAAAATAAAGAAAAAGACATATGTGGGCATCTAGCCCTAATGTTTAACTTGTGAACTCTATCTTTCTTACTTTGCTAAATGGTAGTGAACCATTGCAAAACTTACTAAACCCTAAAACCTTATCCCTCTTGTCATCAATCTTTGAAAAATAAAATAAAAAGAAAAGATCTTATTTAAGAAAAAGGCATATGCAAGCCTATGGCTACTTTTTGGAAAATGATGAGCTTTGCTTTGTCTACCTTGAGTAGATGAATTGAAATACCTCAACACACTCAACAAAGCACCTATCAACCAATTCAAGTGAGAAACAAAATAAAATCCAACATATGCATAGAGGCATATGTGGTACTTAGCCAAATTATCAAATCTTGACCTAGCCACTTCCATTGCCTCAAAATGGTTTGAACCTTTCACCTAACTCAATCTAACACCAAATACACATCCCTCATGTCCAAAATGAAGCAAAGAAAAATAAAAGAATAAAAGTTAGAAAATCACAAAACCCTCACATATGGCTTATGCCATTTTTATAAATTTTGACCCTAGACCATTTTGGTCTTCACCATTAGTTGAATAATGATATTAAACACTTATTACAACTTTTGGAATCAAAGAAACACAATTCAAATGAATTTCAAACTCAAATTGTGATCACATGTGATAATGGTCAAATCTGCCATTTTTAGTCTGATCACTACTTTGAGCCCTTGCAATTAAAAAATTTCAAACTAAACTTTGCCAACTCTTTGCACCTCATCCAAGACAACATCAAGGTGAACACTTTTTGTAAAGATCCCCATGCCAAATTCCTCATAGATCAAATGCTATGCTCATCCAAAGTTGGAACATTTTATCATATTCAACAATCTCACACTTAGCAATTGTTGCAATATTTTGAATTGGAAATTTCCACCACCACCTCTCATCTTCTCTGATCATTTATGACTTAACCAAACACACACAATTCAAGTCTTGCAACCATTTTGAACTCACTTAAATTTGGACAAATGTGCAAATTCCC
Source organism: Lolium rigidum (assembly GCF_022539505.1). Lineage (NCBI taxonomy): Eukaryota > Viridiplantae > Streptophyta > Magnoliopsida > Poales > Poaceae > Lolium > Lolium rigidum. The sequence continues at coordinate 101,085,276 of NC_061513.1, forward strand.
AATTATGGCACTATTTGACACTATGTCAAATAGTGATCTACACTACCCTAACCTGCCCCAAATCCCTCCACATTATTCCCTTGACCTTTCTCACCCTAGTCCATACATAGCAACCCTAAGGGGACAAGTAACCTAGCCCTAGACCAAACCATGCCGGCCATGTTCCTCTCCCCCTCTTCTCCTTCCTCCCTAACCTTGGCCAAGATGTCACAGAGCTCCACCTCACCTCTCTACTACATCCTAGTCCAGCCCCTGTCAAGAAGGACGTCGACCATCGCCGGAAAACTCGCGCCCAGAGATGTCCAGGTCATGCCGAGGACGTTGAGCACGCGCCCATGGACATGCCCTGGCCACGAGTCGCCTCGCCAGCACAACCTCGCCCTGGACCACCACTGGGCACGTTGAGCTTCGCCGTCGCATTGCCAACCCACCAGACACATCCCTTGCCTCGCGCGAGCGCCGCCGCCCTCAACATCATCGCCGGATTTCCGCGCTCGTGCTGCCAGCGTTCGCCATCGCCCTCGCCTGCCAGAACCGTCCCCCACCTCGCCGTCTAGCCTCCTAGCACCGCCTCGACCACACCTATCTAGCGCCTACCTCGCCGACCCCCTTCCCTCGCCGGAGCCGCCGCTCTGCCTGTCACCCTTGCCGCACCCCTCACGGCCAACTCGCCCCTATAAAAGGAGCCGTCCCCGCGCCTTCACCTCCACAGCAAATCCACTCCTCTCCTCTCTCTGAATCTCCTCCACCCCTCTCCATCGCACATCGCCGCCGCTAGCCGGCAAATTGCTCGCCGGAGGCCCGCAAGCAACTGCAGAGCAATTCACCGCCACAGGCCACCCCAAGCCTCGCCATCGGTACCATTCGGCTCACCATCGACGACAACGTCGCCTAGCACCGTCGCCATCCCTCGCCGGAGTCCAGAAGCGCCGCCGACCCCCTACCTCCGCCGCGCTAGAGCCTCCCTCTCGTCGACGACGACGATGATTGCCAGCCGTCGGATCTGCATCTAATCGCACGGCCACCACTGCAACGTACCGCTTCGGTAAGGCTGACTCGCTGACGTGCGGGCCCCTCTGTCAGGCGGCCCGTGGCGTGTGAAGCGATACTGGGCCGGCCCACCTCTCTCTTCCACGTTTTGGCCTGTTAACTTTCCCGCCCAAGCCCACGTTTTCAAATTAGTTTAATCCTTTTCAGAGAAATTTAAATACTGGTCTTGTCTTAGAAATTAAATAGTTTCAAATCTACTGCACCAAATTCAACAAATTTTATATTGTTGGAAAGCTTAGGAAATGCTTGATCCAATCCCACTGGTCCCACTTCAAAATCTTGTGTAGAATTAGTGTGACAAAAATAACAAGGCAGGGACTTTTGCACCTTCAAATAAATCTTAAAAATCAACCAAAAATGATATTTAGTTAATTCCAACTCTAATAGTTCACATTTGACTTACACTAATTGTTTATACAAGAAAATGGTGTGGTCACTTTGCATGATCATGCCCTAGTTTAATTAATGGACAATATGACTAGTTTATGTAATTGATATTGTCCAAAACTATTATGCAAATCATATGAAGTCTTATACCTCATTTAAATCTTGTCTCAAATGAATTCATGTGATGTTTGGACCCCTGGCCAAACTCACTTATCTGAATTACTTAGAGATTTAAATCATTTGTAGCAGTACTAAATGGTATGAGGTGGTCTACCTCATTTAAATCATTTTCTCAAATGATAATGATGAATATTTGACTTAGGTCAAGATAAGTTCATATATGATTGTTTGAGAAATTAAATCTTAAGAAGATTTCAATGAGAGGAAATTATTTCTCAAGAACTATATGGAAACTATCATTTACATATGTAATGAGAAGAAATTATTTCTCTAACACTAAGTAAGAAAACCCTAGATTAATTCTTGGTAGCAATGATAAGTAATGATGCTAGGTCAATTGGAGTGAGCCATTAAGGCTAAGTAAGAGTACTTAAGTGTTGTTTGGTGATTGTATCCTTGTATTTGTGTATAGACGCTAGTGCCGGAGAATACCAGGAAGACGAAGGATTCTACCCAGAAGAAGAAGAGCACTTTGACCACCTCAACAACCAAGGCAAGCTAACACCAATGCAAGCTAATATTCTTGCAAAGTGCAAAGCCCCTTGGGGCAAGGCACCATGAATCTTACCTTTTCTTACATAAGCCTATCCCAAGTTTTTACATTACAAGTTTTCTACTTGTTTTCTCAAGAAGTTACTTTTATAGTTAACTTTGGTCAAGATACAAGAGGTTACTAGAGTAGTGAAGTTATTCTCAATCAAGCAAAGCAAGATAGCACCCCTCATGAATTAGAGCTAGTGCTAATGAAATAAAACTTGACTACTCTAGATGGGAACAATGTGACTTGAATTGAAATTTGAAACCTTGGAATGGTGAAGCATTCCATTGAATGATTTTTGAAGGTGAATATGACCAAGAGAAGATAGTGATTTTTGATAAACATGATATTGGTTTGAATGCGATACCTTTCCAATAGCAAGTACCCCCACAATACCTGATTATGGGTAGGGCTTAACTGGAAGTTTATGCATCTTAGTATGGGTTCCCTCTGAACACACGTCATAGGGGTTACGCTTGAGGTCTGCCTCCGTTGTTGAGAAATGATGTGAATTGAGGTGAATTGTACGGCCAAGCCCTGTGCGGTTCCCAGGTTGACAGTTGGTCTTCACTGGGAGGCCAAGCTCATGGGGAGAGGTGCTCATACTAGGATTTATAAGTGAAAGGTTATGGTTGATGATCCGTGTACTGTGTTACGACGATTCGGGGTAATCCCGAGGGATGAAATCAAATGTTGTGGCACAAGTGTGCAACCTCTCGCGAGTGTAAATCTATTCGAATAGCCGCGTCCACGGTTACGGACGGTTGGAAAGGCCATACGAGTTTCCGATGTCATATCTTTGAAAATGATGATGAAAGAAGATGGTGAAATGACTTGTGGTGAATTGAATTGAAATCACCCCTTGAAATGGTGGGAATGACACTAATGTTCCCACTTGAGTTAGTTAGCACTTGAATAAGCTTTTCTCAAATACTTGTGAACTAAAATTGGCTTTACTGCAAATTAAACTAGAGCTTAGCACCCCTTTACTAGAGTTGAGAGTACTTACATTAGTATTAGTTTGCGAGTACTTTAAAGTACTCACGGACTGTGTCCCCGGCTATTCAAATGGCCAGACTATGAAGAGGAACGAACTATCAAGATGACGACAACCAAGATGTCTACGACAACTAGGAGATCTTCCGACGTCGGACGTTGGCTCGTGGACTCAAGAGTCCCTTCTATTTACGCTTCCGCTATGAAACTATGAACTTTGTGTCCGTTGGTCAATAGATCAACTATTTGTGTAATATTGGATCATGTGATCCCTATGTGTAAGACGACTATGGTATGTAATGAATGATGACTGTGATACTTAACTATTATGCCTCGCAACAACAATATTCCTGGGATTGCGATGTATGACATAATAGGCATTCGGACTTAAAAATCCGGGTGTTGACACTATGCCACAGTACAATTTGATGTTGATGAGAATGAAGACCGCTCTCTCACCTAGATGACCAAGGAGCACCTCATGAAGGCCACTTGGGCAGAGTTTGCACACGGTCTTGGCTACCAACTCGCCCACAACAACCTCATTGCCTTCCGGGTCCATCTTCATCACAAGCCTATGAGCAAGGACAAAATGATCAACCTCTAAATCGCCGGACGGGCAGTTTGCGGGAGTTCCTATGACCTTCTCCCCACCTATGACATCATGAACCGGATATTCCGCAACACCGTCAACCCCAAGAAGAGAAATCAAGATGAAGTCCATGGTTTTCTCGTCAACCTATTATTTCTCACCCAACAAAACCAATGCAATGACAAGCAATTGGATTGCATGGACTACATATGGCATGAGATGTGTGATTGTGTATTTCTATGCAAGTTTACCGCATTTGCTCCATACATCATGCGGTTGATTTGCCTCAAGTGGGACAAAGCCGACCGTGGTGACCTCACTACTCAATGTGGGCGCCTCACTACTCACCTTTTGCGTAGACCCATCGTCAAGACCCATGCTAAGCTAAGGTTTGGCTCCAGTGCTCCAAATGATGATGAGGATAGTGAGGATTCCGACTACATGCCTCCTTCATCCAAGTCAAAGGGGTGGTTTGCCAAGCTAACCACACGTCTCAAGAATCTTTTTTTGCTTCAAGGAAGACCTCCAAGACCGGATGTATGATGCCCATGTGAAAAACAAGAAGATCCACCAACTTCAAAAGGCAATGATGGTCCACATGAATATCCCCGTCTCTGTTGGCTCCGAGAATACCATCACCCCTCCCGAGGAATGGAAGTCCAAGCACAAGTGGACTAGCTCCGAGGACTCCATCCCCGAACGGACTCAAGCTCGAGGTCATGATGAGGAGGAAGATGAAGACGAAGACGAAGATGGTGGTGATGGGTATGAGGACGATGAGGAGGAGGAGGAGGACTGTGAAGACGAGGAATATGATGATGAATATGAAGAATGATCTTTGGGTCATTAATTGGTGTTCCGATGCCAAAGGGGGAGAAGTTGCTCTATTAGGAGCGGGAATTTGCATGGGGATGCCAAGGGCTTAGTGCTTCATTTTGGTCTTTTCTTCCTTGGCATATCACTTTTATTCCTAGTTATCGTGAACTTTATTCGTATTTGAGACTTTGTTCTATTCGTGGATCTCCCGGTTTGTAATAAGACTTATTATGGTATGCCTATGTTGGACTTCGGTATTCATATATATTGGCTATACCATCTCAATGGAGGCATATGTATTGGAGTTTGGGTTTTCTTAAGGCAAAGGTATGATACATGCACCCAAACTCCTTGTATCTAGTTGTGTTGCCTCAAGTTATGCCTATGCTATATATAATGTCATATATCCATTGTTGCATATGTGCTTGGTTTGTAAAATCTAGGGGGAGTTGTGTTCCTAGGATGTTGTGCATTTGAAATAAAATGCATATTCCAACTACGCACACATCTAGAGGGAGCTCCGTCTATATTTTGCAAATCTAAAATCTTATCCTAATATCTTGTGCTATATTGTAAATTCTTGTGTTGTCATCAAACACCAAAAATGGGGAGATTGAAAGAGCAAGATCTCTCCATGAATGTTCTGTGTGTTTGATAACAACACTCGGATATATTTCATTGCGTGCACAGTCGCCTTGAAAGATTTGCGGGTGCACGGTGTCCTCGCTAAACACCTTAGGATCGGAAGACTCAAGAGTAGTTGATAGGTTTTCTGGTTTTATGTGTTTGTCGTGCGGCGACATGGTTGGAGAGGAAACGAAAGGAAAATGGGTTCAGCAAAACCGGTAGTACCGGTGCTGAGTGCGGTAGTACCGCTACCACACTTAGCGTCAGGTACACGTCAGTTGGAACCTCGCAGTGGTATTTCTGCTCCCTTTTGGGACCGGTAGTACCGGTCGAGGTACCGCTAATGGTACCACCTTTTGGGAAATGCTTGCAGAGAGCATGCCAGTACCTTGACGGTACCTAAGCTGATACTACCGCTTGAGTCACCAGAAATGGTGAAACGCGGTAGTACCGCTCCGATACCGGTCTGGTACCGGTCATGCAAACACGACGGTACTCCTAGCCCTGGTACCGCAATGGTACCGGGCAGGGGGTCGAGAGCTTGCAGTGACCATGTTGGTACCTTGATGGTACCGGCCCCGGTAGTACCGGTCAAGCTCCACGTGTACCTCACTTAAGGCATCTACCTGCCCAAAGGCGGTGATGTCTACTCACGCTTCTTTTCTTGTAGACAGTGTTGGGCCTCCAAGAGCAGAGGTTTGTAGAACAGCATCAAGTTTTCCCGTAAGTGGATCACCCAAGGTTTATCGAACTCAGGGAGGAAGAGGTCAAAGATATCCCTCTCAAGCAACCCTGCAACCACAATACAAGAAGTCTCTTGTGTCCCCAACACACCTAATACACTTGTCAGATGTATAGGTGCACTAGTTCGGCGAAGAGACAGTGAAATACAGGTGGTATGAATGTGTATGAGCAGTAGTAACGGCACCAGAAAATAGCTTGATGCTACAACTGGCGTGTGGTTGATGGTGGTAATATTGCAGGCAGTAGAGATGCAGTAAAACAGTAAACAAGCAGCGATGATTTCAGTATTTAGGAACAAGGCCTAGGGATTATACTTTCACTAGTGGACACTCTCAACATTGATCACATAACAGAATAGATAAATGCTATACTCTACACTCTCTTGTTGGATGATTAACACCACTAATTGTGTAGGATTACACGAACCCTCAATGCCGGAGTTAAAAAGCTCCACAATATTCGATATTCATGTTTAAATAACCTTAGAGTGCATGATAGATCAACACAAATACACCAAGTACTAACATAGCATGCACACTTGTCACCTTCACACTATGAAAGGAGGCATAGATCACATCAATACTATCATAGCAATAATTAACTTCATAATCTACAAGAGATTACAATCATAACCTACGCCAAGTACTACACGATGCACACACTGTCACCATTACACCGTGCAGGAGGAATAGAGTACTTTAATAACATCACTAGAGTAGCACATAGATTAACAGTGATACAAAGCTCATATGAACCTCAATCATGTAAGGCAGCTCATGAGATCATTGTATTGAAGTACATAGGAGAGAGATTAACCACATAGCTACCGGTACAGCCCTTAGCCTCGATGGAGAACTACTCCCTCCTCATGGGAGACAGCAGCGGTGATGAAGATGGCGGTGGTGTCGATGGAGAAGCCTTCCGGGGCACTTCCCCGTCCCGCGGCGTGCCGGAACGAGAGAATCCTGTCCCCCAGATCTTGGCTTCGCGATGGCGGCGGCTCTGGAAGGTTTCTAGTACCGTGGCTTTTCCGTATCGAAGATTTAGGTCAGGGACCTTTAAATAGGCGAAGAGGCGGAGTCGGAAGGTCGACGAGGCGGCGACACACTAGGGGGGCGCGGCTCACCCCTGGCCGCGCCGGCCTGTCATCTGGGGCCCACAGGGCCCTCCTCGCAGTGGCTCTCGGGTGTTCTGGAAGCTTCATGGGATTTTAAGACTCTGGGCGTTGATTTCGTCCAATTCCGAGAATATTTCCTTACTAGGATTTCGAAACCAAAAACAGCAGAAAACGAGAGCGGCACTTCGGCATCTCGTCAATAGGTTAGTTCCGGAAAACGCATAAAAACGATATAAAGTGTGAACAAAATATGTAGGTGTTGTCATAAAACAAGCATGGAACATCAGAAATTATCGATACGTCGGAGACGTATCAACATCCCCAAGCTTAGTTCCTACTCATCCCGAGTAGGTAAACGATAACAAAGATAATTTCTGAAGTAACATGCTACCAACATGATCTCGATCATACTATTGTAAAGCATATGAGATGAATGCAGCGATTCAAAGCAATGATAAAGATAATGATTAAACAACTAAATCATATAGCAAAGACTTTTCATGAATAGTACTTTCGAGACAAGCATCGATAAGTCTTGCATAAGAGTTAACTCATAAAGCAATAAATTCATAGTAGAGGCATTGAAGCAACACAAAGGAAGATTAAGTTTCAGCGGTTGCTTTCAACTTGTAACATGTATATCTCATGGATATTGTCAACATAAAGTAATATAATAAGTGCAATATGCAAGTATGTAGGAATCAATGCACAGTTAACACAAGTGTTTGCTTCTTGAGATGGAGAGAAATAGGTAAACTGACTCAACATAAAAGTAAAAGAATGGCCCTTCACAGAGGGAAGCATCGATTGCTATATTTGTGCTAGAGCTTTTATTTTGAAAACAAGAAACAATTTTGTCAACGGTAGTAATAAAGCATATGTGTTATGTAAATTATATCCTACAAGTTGCAGGCCTCATGCATAGTATACTAATAGTGCCCGCACCTTGTCCTAATTAGCTCGGATTACCTGGATTATCACCGCAATACATATGTTTTAACCAAGTGTCACAAAGGGGTACCTCTATGCCGCCTGTACAAAGGTCTAAGGAGAAAGCTCGCATTGGATTTCTCGCTTTTGATTATTCTCAACTTAGACATCCATACCGGGACAACATAGACAACAGATAATGGACTCCTCTTTAATGCATAAGCATTTAGCAACAAATAATATTCTCATAAGAGATTGAGGATTGTTGTCCAAAACTGAAACTTCCACCATGGATCATGACTTTAGTTAGCGGCCCAATGTTCTTCTCTAACAATATGCATGCTCAAACCATTCAACTCATGGTAAATCGCCCTTACTTCAGACAAGATGAACATGCATAGCAACTCACATGATATTCAACAAAGGGTAGTTGATGGCGTCCCCAGGAACATGGTTATCGCACAACAAGCAACTTAATAAGAAATAAGATACATAAGTACATATTCAATACCACAATAGTTTTTAGGCTATTTTTCCCATGAGCTATATATTGCAAAGATAAAGGATAGAAATTTAAAGATAGCACTCAAGCAATTTACTTTGGAATGGCAGAGAAATACCATGTAGTAGGTAGGTATGGTGGACACAAGTGGCATAGTGTTTAGCTCAAGGATTTGGGATGCGTGAGAAGTATTCCCTCTCGATACAAGGTTTAGGCTAGCAAGGCAATTTGAAACAAACACAAGTATGAACCGGTACAGCAAAACTCACATAAGCACATATTGCAAGCATTATAAGACTATACATTGTCTTCCTTGTTGTTCAAACACCTTTACCAGAAAATATCTAGACCTTAGAGAGACCAATCATGCAAACCAAATTTTAACCAGCTCTATGTATTTCTTCACTAATAGGTGCAAAGTATATGATGCAAGAGCTTAAAACATGAGCACAACAATCGCCAAGTATCAAATTATCCAAGACATCATACCAATTACTACATATAGCATTTTCTGTTCCAACCATATAACAATGAACGAAGCAGTTTCAACCTTCGCCATGAACATTAAAAGCTAAGAACACATGTGTTCATATGAACCAGCGGAGCGTATCTCTCTCCCACACAATGAATGCTAGGATCCATTTTATTCAAACAAAAACAAAAACAAAAACAAACAGACGCTCCAAGCAAAGTACATAAGATGTGATGGAATAAAAATATAGTTTCACTAGAGGAACCTGATAATGTTGTCGATGAAGAAGGGGATGCCTTGGGCATCCCCAAGCTTAGATGCTTGACTCTTCTTCAAATATGCAGGGATGAACCACCGGGGAATCCCCAAGCTTAGAGCTTTCACTCTTCTTGATCATATTGTATCATCCTCCTCTCTTGACCCTTGAAAACTTCCTCCACACCAAACTCAAATCAAACTCATTAGAGGGTTAGTGCATAATCAAAAACTCACATGTTCAGAGGTGACACAATCATTCTTAACACTTCTGGACATTTCTCAAAGCTAATGGAAGTTAATGGAATAGAAAAATCCATCAAGCATAGCAAAACAGGCAATGCGAAATAAAAGGCAGAATCTGTCAAAACAGAACAGTCCGTAAAGACGAATTTTAAAGAGGCACCAGACTTGCTCAAATGAAAATGCTCAAATTGAATGAAAGTTGCGTACATATCTGAGGATCACTCACGTAAATTGGCATAATTTTCTGAGTTACCTACGAGAGAATTAGGCCCAGATTCGTGACGAGCAAGAAATGCATTTTACACGCAGTAATCCAAATCTAGTATGAACCTTACTATCAAAGACTTTACTTGGCACAACAATTCAACAAAACTAAGATAAGGAGAGGTTGCTACAGTAGTAACAACTTCCAAGACTCAAATATAAAATAAAAGTGCAGTAGTAAAATAAACACATGGGTTATCTCCCAAGAAGTTCTTTCTTTATAGCCATTAAGATGGGCTCAGTAGTTTTAATGATGCACTCGCAAGAAATAGTATTTGAAGCAAAAGAGAGCATCAAAAAGCAAATTAAAAACAAATTTAAGCCTAACATGCTTCCTATGAAAAGGAATATTGTAAATAAATAAATTCAAGAAGCATAATGCAACAAGCATAGAAAGATAAAACAAGTGAAGCTTCAAGATTTTCAGCAAAAAGAGAGATGTTTTAGTAACATGAAAATTTCTACAACCATATTTTCCTCTCTCATAATAATATCCAGTAGTATCATGAGCAAACTCAACAATATAACTATCAAATGAAACATTCTTATCATGAGCTATATGCATAAAATTATTACTCTCCACATAAGCATAATCTATTTTAGTAGTTGTAGTGGGAGCAAATTCAACAAAGTAGCTATCATTATTATTCTCATCATCAAATATAGGAGGCATATTATAATCATAATCAAATTTATCCTCCATAACAGGCGGTACCAAAAGACTATTATCATTATAATCATCATAAATAGGAGGTAAAGTATCATCAAAGTAAATTTTCTCCTCAATGCTTGGGGGACTAAAAAGATCATGCTCATCAAAACTAGCTTCCCCAAGCTTAGAATTTTCCATATCATTAGCAACAATGGTGTTCAAAGTGTTCATACTAATATGTTCCATGGGTTTTTTAATTTTCGAATCAAACCATCCATGTCTTAACTCGGGAAATAGAATAAAAAGCTCCATGTTGCTTTCCATTATGCCAAACTAGTGTAAAACAAGAAACAAAAAGATGCAATTGCAGGATCTAAAGGAAATAGCTTCGAGTACTTACAACGGCGCCGGAAAATAGTTTAGTAGCCGAGATCCGGAGTGTGAGTACCTTTTACCTTTCCTCCCCGGCAACGGCGCCAGAAAAGTGCTTGATGTCTACTCGCGCTTCTTTTCCTGTAGACAGTGTTGGGCCTCCAAGAGCAGAGGTTTGTAGAACAGCAGCAAGTTTTCCCTTAAGTGGATCACCCAAGGTTTATCGAACTCAGGGAGGAAGAGGTCAAAGATATCCCTCTCAAGCAACCCTGCACAATACAAGAAGTCTCTTGTGTCCCCAACACACCTAATACACTTGTCAGATGTATAGGTGCACTAGTTCGGCGAAGAGACAGTGAAATACATGTGGTATGAATGTATATGAGCAGTAGTAACGACACCAGAAAATAGCTTGATGCTACAACTGGCGTGTGGTTGATGGTGGTAATATTGCAGGCAGTAGAGATGCAGTAAAACAGTAAACAAGCAGCGATGATTTCAGTATTTAGGAACAAGGCCTAGGGATTATACTTTCACTAGTGGACACTCTCAACATTGATCACATAACAGAATAGATAAATGCTATACTCTACACTCTCTTGTTGGATGATGAACACCACTAATTGTGTAGGATTACACGAACCCTCAATGCCGGAGTTAAAAAGCTCCACAATATTCGATATTCATGTTTAAATAACCTTAGAGTGCATGATAGATCAACACAACTACACCAAGTACTAACATAGCATGCACACTGTCACCTTCACACTATGAAAGGAGGCATAGATCACATCAATACTATCATAGCAATAATTAACTTCATAATCTACAAGAGATTACAATCATAACCTACGCCAAGTACTACACGATGCACACACTGTCACCATTACACCGTGCAGGAGGAATAGAGTACTTTAATAACATCACTAGAGTAGCACATAGATTAACAGTGATACAAAGCTCATATGAATCTCAATCATGTAAGGCAGCTCATGAGATCATTGTATTGAAGTACATAGGAGAGAGATTAACCACATAGCTACCGGTACAGCCCTTAGCCTCGATGGAGAACTACTCCCTCCTCATGGGAGACAGCGAGCGGTGATGAAGATGGCGGTGGTGTCGATGGAGAAGCCTTCCGGGGCACTTCCCCGTCCGGCGGCGTGCCGGAACAGAGACTCCTGTCCCCCAGATCTTGGCTTTGCGATGGCGGCGGCTCTGGAAGGTTTCTCGTACCGTGGCTTTTCCGTATCAAAGATTTAGGTCAGGGACCTTTAAATAGGCGAAGAGGCGGAGTCGGAAGGTCGACGAGGTGGCGACACACTAGGGGGGCGCGGCCCACCCCCTGGCCGCGCCGGCCTGTCATCTGGGGCCCACAGGGCCCTCCTCTGGTGGCTCTCGGGTGTTCTGGAAGCTTCGTGGGATTTTAAGACTCTGGGCGTTGATTTCGTCCAATTCCGAGAATATTTCCTTACTAGGATTTCTGAAACCAAAAACAGCAGAAAACAGGAACTAGCACTTCGGCATCTCGTCAATAGGTTAGTTCCGGAAAATGCATAAAAACGATATAAAGTGTGAACAAAACATGTAGGTATTGTCATAAAACAAGCATGGAACATCAGAAATTATCGATACGTCGGAGACGTATCAGGCGGTAGTACCGCTCCCACATGCGGTAGTACCGGTTGTGCGGAAACTGTGGGTAACGGTTGGATTCGTGGACCTCTATAAAAGGGGGTCTTCTTTCCCAGCTCAACCTAAGTCTTTTCTCTCTCTCTCCTCCATTGTTGTTGAGCTCAAATCCTTGAGGATCTCCCTCCCCATTGATAACCCACAAGTATAGGGGATCGCAACAGTCTTCGAGGGAAGTAAAACCCAAATTTATTGATTCGACACAAGGGGAGGTAAAGAATACTTATAAGCCTTAACAACTGAGTTGTCAATTCAGCTGGACCTGGAAAAGCACTAGTAACAGGGGTGATGTGAAAGCAGCAGTAATATGAGAGCAATAGTAATAGTAACACAGCAGCAGTAGCAATAACACAGAGGCGATGGCACCAGAAAATAGTTGATACTACTTCCAATGACATATAGAACGAGTATATGATGATGAGAGATGGACCGGGGTTCCCAGCGATCTACACTAGTGGTAACTCTCCAATAACAAGTGACAAGTGTTGGGTGAACAAATTACAGTTGGGTAATTGATAGGATTGAAATAGCATTAAGAAAGAACATCAAGATTATTAATCATGTAGGCATGTTTTCCATATATAGTCATACGTGCTCGCAATGAGAAACTTGTACAACATCTTTTGTCCAACCAACCGGTGGCAGCCGGGCCTCAAGGGAATCTACTGGCAATTAAGGTACTCCTTTTAATAGAGCACCGGAGCAAAGCATTAACACTTGGTGAAAACATGTGATCCTCATACCTACGCCTTCCCCTCCAGTTGTCCCAATTTCTGTCACTTTGGGGCCTTTGGTTCCGGACATAGACATGTGCATACAACTTGTAGATACAATCTAAGCAATAAGTATAGAGCTTAAATCTAAGATCATGCCACTCGGGCCCTAGTGACAAGCATTAAACATAACAAGATTGCAGCAACAATAACTTCACAAACTTTATAGATAGACTAATCATAATGTATCATCCATCGGATCCCAACAAAAACAACATCGATTACATCAGATGGATCTCAATCATGTAAGGCAGCTCATGAGATCATTGTATTGAAGTACATGGGATAGAGAGTACCAACTAGCTACTGCTAGAACCCGTAGTCCATGGGGGAACTACTCACGGAGCATGATGGAGGCGGTGGCGTCGATGGAGATGGCTTCCGGGGCACTTCCCCGTCCCGGCGGCGTGTCGGAACGAGAGATTCGTCCCCCGAATTGGAGTTTCGCGATGGTGGCGGCCCCCTGGAGTCTTTCTGGAGTTTCGTCAATTGGTATCGCGTTTTTAGGTCGAAAGGGCTTATATAGGCGAAGAGGCGGCGCAGGAGGGGCACCAGGGCGCCCTCCCCATAGGCCGGCGCGGCCAGGGGCCTGCCCGCGCGACCCTATGGTTTGGGGGCCCCAGGCCTCCCCTCTGACTCCCCTTCGGTGTCCTGGTCCGTCTCGGTGAATTATGATGTTTGGTCTTCGTTTCGTCGAATTCCGAGAATATTGCCCGAACAGCCTTTCTGGAACCAAAAACAGCAGAAAACAGAAACTGGCACTTCGGCATCTTGTTAATAGGTTAGTTCCGGAAAACGCATAAAAACATTATAAAGTGTGAGCAAAACATGTAGGTATTGTCATAAAACAAGCATGGAACATCAGAAATTATAGATACGTTGGAGACGTATCAGCATCCCCAAGCTTAGTTCCTACTCGTCCTCGAGTAGGTAAACGATAAAAAGGAATAATTTCTGTAGTGACATGCTACTTACATAATCTTGATCATACTATTGTAAAGCATATGAGATGAATGCAGTGAGTCAAAGCAATGATCTATAGTTGCTAACAAATAGATAACATATAGCAAAACTTTTCATGAATAGTACTTTCAAGACAAGCATCAAAAGTCTTGCATAAGAGTTAACTCATAAAGCAATAAATTCAAAGTAAAGGCATCGAAGCAACACAAAGGAAGATATAAGTTTCAGCAGTTGCTTTCAACTTTCAACATGCATATCTGATGGATAATTGTCAACGCAAAGTAATATGATGAATGCAAATAAGCAAGTATGTAAGAATCAATGCACAGTTAACTCAAGTGTATGCTTCTAAGATGGAAGGAAGTAGGTAAACTGACTCAACATAAAAGTAAAAAAGAATGGCCCTTCGCAGAGGGAAGCAGGGATTAAATCATGTGCTAGAGCTTTTTAAGTTTTGAAATCATATAGAGAGCATAAAAGTAAAGTTTTGAGAGGTGTTTGTTGTTGTCAACGAATGGTAGTGGGCACTCTAACTCCCTTGCTAGACAGACCTTCAAAGAGCGGCTCCCATGATGTAGTTTATTTTTATTTTTGGGTGACACTCCTTCCAACCTTTGCTTTCACAAGCCATGGCTAACCGAATTCTCGGGTGCCTTCCAACAATCACATACCATGAAGGAGTGTCTATTTATTTTAGTTTTATTTAGATGACACTCCTCCCCACCTTTTCTTTCTCAAGCCATGGCTAATCGAATCCTCGGGTGCCGTCCAACAATCACATACCATGGAGGAGTGTCTATTTGTGATTAATTAGGGCTGGGAACCCCGTTGCCAGCTCTTTTTGAAAAATTATTGGATAAGCGGATGAAGCCACTAGTCCATTGGTGAAAGTTGCCCAACAAGATTGAAAGATAAAACACCACATACTTCCTCATGAGCTATAAAACATTGACACAAATTGAGAAGCATTTTGAATTGTTTAAAGGTAGCACATGAAGTATTTACTTGGAATGGCAGGAAATACCACATAGTAGGTAGGTATGGTGGACACACATGGCATAGGTTTTGGCTCAAGGTTTTGGATGCACGAGAAGCATTCCCTCTCGAGTACAAGGCTTTGGCTAGCAAGGTTATTTGAAGCAAACACAAGTATGAACCGATACAAGCAAAACTTACATAAAAACATATTGCAAGCATTATAAGACTCTACATTGTCTTCCTTGTTGCTCAAACACTTTTACCAGAAAATATCTAGACCTTAGAGAGACCAATCATGCAAACCAATTTCAACAAGCTCTACGGTAGTTCTCCACTAATAGGTTTAAACTACATGGTGCAAGAGCTTAATCATGATCTACTTGAGAGCTCAAAACAATTGCCAAGTATCAAATTATTCAAGACAATATGAAGCATTTTCTGTTTCCAACCAAATAACAATAAGTGCTGTAGCTTCCAACTTTTGTCATTGAACATTAAAATTAAAGGCGAAGAACACTAGTGTTCATATGAAAAAGCGGAGCGTGTCTCTCTCCCAAACAAGGATTGCTAGGATCCGATCTTATTCAAAGAAAAACAAAAATAAAAACACACAGACGCTCCAAGTAAAGCACATAAGATGTGACCGAATAAAAATATAGTTTCAATAGAAGAAACCTGATAAATTGT
Source organism: Lolium rigidum (assembly GCF_022539505.1). Taxonomy (NCBI): domain Eukaryota; kingdom Viridiplantae; phylum Streptophyta; class Magnoliopsida; order Poales; family Poaceae; genus Lolium; species Lolium rigidum. Next base: position 101,101,109 of record NC_061513.1, read on the forward strand.
TGATGAAGAAGGGGATGCCTTGGGCATCCCCAAGCTTAGACGCTTGAGTCTTCTTGAAATATGCGGGGATGAACCACGGGGCATCCCCAAGCTTAGACTTTTCACTCTTCTTGATCATATATCATCATCCTCTCTTGACCCTTGAAAACTTCCTTCACACCAAACTTCTCATAAACTTCATTAGAGGGGGTAGTACTCAAAAAACTTGAATCCACTTTAGTCCTGTAGTGACACATTGCAAGAACTCAATAAAACATTAGCTACAGCTCTCCACGTCTAGAAAGCCTTGCTTAAAGTCCACAAGAGACAATGCAAAAAAAGAGACGAAATCACCAAAACAGAACAGCCAGTAAAGACGAATTTTTAAGAGGTACTTCCGTTGCTCAAATCAGAAAACTCAAAACTAATGAAAGTTGTGTACATATCTGAGGAACACGCACGTAAATTGTCAGATTTTTCTGAGTTACCTACAGAGAACCCTGCCAAATTCGTGACAGATAGAAATCTGTTTCTGCGCAGAAATCCAAATCTAGTATCAACCTTCGATTAGAGACTTCACTTGGCACAACAATGCAATAAAATAAAGAGAAGGAGAGGTTGCTACAGTAGTAACAACTTCCAAGACACAATAAAACAGTAGCAAAATAAAGACATGGGTTATCTCCCAAGAAGTGCTTTCTTTATAGCCATTAAGATGGGCTCAACAATTTTAATGATGCACTCGCAAGAAATAAGAGTTGAAGCAAAAGAGAGCATCAAAAAGCAAATTCGAAACACATTTAAGTCTAACCCACTTCCTATGCATAGGAATCTTGTACACAAATAAATTCGTGAAGAACAAAGTGACAAGCTTAAGAAGATAAAACAAGAGTAACTTCAAAATTTTCAGCATATAGAGAGGTGTTTTAGTACCATGCAAATTTCTACAACCATATTTTCCTCTCTCATAATAATTTTCAGTAGCTTCATGAACAAACTCAACAATATAACTATCACATAAAGCATGTTTATCATGATCCATAAACACATAATTTTTATCAAGCTCAAAAATAGTGGGATCAAAACTTTCAAATCCAATTTTATCAATAATATAACAAGATGACTGATCAATCTCAAGAGATATGGGACTCATAGATAAAGTCAAGACCTCTCCAATCCCATTTTCATTAGTAGTACAATTAATATTATCAAGTAACATAGGATCATCATCTAGAGATTTATCATAAATATTTGCTACGCAAAACTCCTTAGTACCATGCATTTCGACATCAGGCACAAACAAAGCATTATCATAAGATTTATCAAAGTAGCATGGATTATCATAAATAACAGTAGCATAATTATTCTCACAAGTTTTACTCATAGGTAATATTTCAAGAGAATCCACGGGAACATAACATTCAACCTCCTTTGGTAAGCATGGAGGACAATCAAATAGTGTAAGAGATAAAGAGGAAGTGTGCCGACAGCGATCACATCGACTTTGGATCCGTTTCCAACGCGCATCGTCACTTCATCTTTCAGTAGTCTTCGTTTATTCTTTATTTCCTGTTTCGAGTTACAAATATGAGCAACCGAACCAGTATCAAATACCCAGGTACTAGAACGAGAACCGAGTGAGATAAACATCTATAACATGTATATCGAGATATACCTTCTTTCTTCTTCTTGACAAGGCCGCTCTTCGAACAGCCGAGATACTTGGAGCAATTACGCTTCCGAGTGTCCCTTCTCCTTGCACTAATAGCACTCGGCATCGGGCTTAGGGCCGTTCTTAGGTTTCATAGGAGGCGTGGCAGCTTTCTTGCCACTCTTCTTGAATTTTCCCTTAGACTTGCCCTGTTTCTTGAAAGCTGGTGGTCTTGTTGACCATCAACACTTGGTGCTCTTTCTTGATCTCAATCTCAGCGAGACTTTAACATGGTGAAGAGTTCGAGTAACTCTTTGTTCATGTTACGCATATTGTAGTTCATCACAAAGTTCTTGTAACTTGGTGGCGGTGATTGAAGGACACGATTAATCCCCGATCCGTTAGGAATCACTATTCCCAAGTCAACGAGTTTCTTCGCATGCCAGGTCATGGCGAGCATGTGCTCACTAACGGAGCTGCCTTCTTCCATCATGCAGCTAAAGAAGTGTTTCGATGCTTCATAGCATTCCACGGCCGCATGAGTTTCAAATATAGCTTTCAGCTCATTGACCAACTCATGAGGATTGTGGTGCTCAAAACGTTTTTGAAGATCGGCTTCCAGACTGCACAGGATGGCACACTGAACTTGAGAGTACCGAGTTTTCGAGTAGCGTAAACATTCTTTACTTCATCGGTTTCGGTTTCTGCAGGAGGGTCACCTAGCGGTGCATCAAGCACATATTGCAGATTTCCGCCGACGAGGAAGATCCTCACATGACGGAACCGATCGGTGAAGTTGCTACCGGTTGCTCTTAAGCTTTTCTTTCTCTAGGAGCTGGTTAAAATTGATTGGGGACGCCATATCTACAACATATATTTGCAATAGTTTAGACTAAGTTTATGACAAATTGAGTTCAAATTTTAATTCAACATAATTAAAAATCTAGGTGAACTCCCACTCAAAACAATATCCCTCGCATTGTCTTAGTGATCACACGAACCAAATCCACCACACCATAGTCCGATCATCACGAGACAAAGTGTAATTTCAATGGCGAACACTCAAAGTGTTCATCATATCAATCATATGATTCATGCTCTACCTTTCGGTATCACGTGTTCCGAGACCATGTCTGTACATGCTAGGCTCGTCAAGGCCACCTTAGTATCCGCATGTGCAAAACTGGCTTGCACCCGTTGTATGCACTTGTTGATTCTATCACACCCGATCATCACGAGATGCTTCGAAACGACAAGTCTTGGCAACGGTGCTACTAAGGATGAACACTTTATTATCTTGATATTTTAGTGAGGGATCATCTTATAATGCTACCGTCGCGATCTAAGCAAAATAAGATGCATAAAAGGATTAACATCACATGCAGTTCATATGTGATATGATATGACCCTTTTGTCTTTGCGCCTTTGATCTTCATCTCCAAAGCACGAACATGATCTCCATCATCTTCGGGCATGATCTCCATCATCGTCGGCGTAGCGTCAAGGTCAATGGCGCCGTCTTCATGATTGTTCTCCATGTAACAACTATTACAACTTCTTTGAAATACTACTCAACATGAAATTTAAAGACAACCATAAGGCTCCTGCCGGTTGCCACAATACAATAATGATCATCTCATACATATTCATCATCACATTATGGCCATATCACATCACCAAACCCTGCAAAAACAAGTTAGACGTCTCTAATTTGGTTTGCATATTTTACGTGGTTTAGGGTTTTCGAGAGAGATCTAATCTACCTACGAACATGAACCACAACGGTGATACTAGTGTTGTCAATAGAAGATTAAATTGAATCTTCACTATAGTAGGAGAGACAGACACCCGCAAAGCCTCTTATGCAATACTAGTTGCATGTCGAACGAGGAGCAAGTCTCATGAACGCGGTCATGTAAAGTTAGCCCGAGCCGCTTCATCCCACTATGCCAAAAGATGCAAAGTACTCAAACTAAAGACAACAAGAGCATAAACACCCACAAAACCATTGTGTTCTACTCGTACAACCATCTATGCATAGACACGGCTCTGATACCACTGTAGGGATTCGTTGCATAGAAAACAAAAAATTTCCTACCGCGAGAACGCAATCCAAGCCAAGATGCAATCTAGAAGATGGTAGTAACGAGGAGATGATCGAGACTCACCCTTGAAGAGTTCCAAAGCCTACAAGATGAGGCTCTTGTTGCTGCGGTAGACGATCACTTGCCGCTTGCAAAAGCGCGTAGAAGATCTTGATCACGGCGCCACGAACGGCAGCACCTCCGTACTCGGTCACACGTTCGGTTGTTGATGAAGACGACGTCCACCTCCCCGTTCCAGCGGGCAGCGGAAGTAGTAGCTCCTCTTGAATCCGGCAGCACGACGGCGTGGTGGCGGTGGTGGTGGAGAACTCCGGCGGAGCTTCGCTAAGCGTGCGGGAGAGAAGGAGGAGCGGGGCGGCTAGGGTTTGGGGAGAGGGGGGCACCGGCCACTCTAGGGGTGCGTCCACCTTGTGGTGTTGGGGTGGCCGGCCCCCTCCCCTTGGCCCTCATTATATAGGTGGAACACCCAAGAGTTGGTCTACAAGTCTTCGAATAAGACCCCAAACCAAAACCTTCCATATCACATGAAACCTACCCAAGCTAGGACTCCCACTAGAGGTGGGATTCCCACCCTTCCTTGGGAGGGGGTGGCCGGCCCCTTAGGGGAGTCCACTTGGGACTCCTCCCCTTAGGGTTGGCCGGCCATGGTGGTGGAGTTCCTTTGGGACTCCGCCTTCCAAAGTGGATTTCTTCCGGAATATTCTAGAACCTTCTAGAACCTTCCATAAATGCACCGGATCATTTTCAAACTTATAAAATGACTTCCTATATATGAATCTTATTCTCCGGACCATTCCGGGACTCCTCGTGATGTCCGGGATCTCATCCGGGACTTCGAACAAATCTTCGAACTCCATTCCATATTCAAGTTCTACCATTTCAACATCAAACCTTAAGTGTGTCACCCTACGGTTCGTGAACTATGCGGACATGGTTGAGTACTCTCTCCAACCAATAACCAATAGCGGGATCTGGAGATCCATAATGGCTCCCACATATTCAACGATGACTTTAGTGATCGAATGAACCATTCACATATAATACCAATTCCCTTTGTCACGTGATATTTTACTTGTCCGAGGTTTGATCATCGGTATCACTCTATACCTTGTTCAACCTCGTCTCCTGACAAGTACTCTTTACTCGTACCGTGGTATGTGGTCTCTTATGAAATTATTCATATGCTTGCAAGACATTAGACGACATTCCACCGAGAGGGCCCGAGTATATCTATCCGTCATCGGGATGGACAAATCCCATCGTTGATCCATATGCCTCAACTCATACTTTTCGGATACTTAATCCCACCTTTATAACCACCCATTTACGCGAGTGGCGTTTGATGTAATCAAAGTACCTTTCCGGTATAAGTGATTTACATGATCTCATGGTCATAAGGACTAGGTAACTATGTATCGAAAGCTTATAGCAAATAACTTAATGACGTGATCTTATGCTACGCTTAATTGGGTGTGTCCATTACATCATTCATACAATGATATAACCTTGTTATTAATAACATCCAATGTTCATGATTATGAAACTAATCATTCATTAATCAACAAGCTAGTTAAGAGGCATACTAGGATCTCTTTGTTGTTTACATATCACACATGTATCAATGTTTCGGTTAATACAATTATAGCATGGTATATAAACATTTATCATAAACATAAAGATATATAATAACCACTTTTATTATTGCCTCTTGGGCATATCTCCAACACCACAACCGTGTGATCAAGTTGGAAAAGGAGCACACTCCATTTTGGACGAGCTAACCACTCTATTTTGAACGAACTAATGAGGAAACTTCGCTTTAATGCCATATTATTTACTTGGCATGATATTTCATCTAGAAGTTATATCAGATATTTTTCTTCTATAATTAGAGTGATAGATTCCTCGGCAAGTGCCACAGATTTGTGCGACATTTCTCTAGAAAACACACTTTTTGCAGATAGCCCTTCCGTGATCTAAAATTTTCCCTGTACTCATTTCATTCATCATTCTATCCAAGGACTCTATGGATGTTTGTGGTATTCGTATCTGATAAGTGTTTATATAAGACAACCATATTATATATAACATGGCATTTTATGTACTAGACATTTAACATTTATGTTCCAAAGTTAATGTTGGAAAGATTTATGCCAGTTTGGAACACATGGATCTCTAAGGTGAATACAAATTAGTTCTCTGAGAATAAAAATAAATCTAAGCTAAGTTTGAGGAGGGGAGTATATGGCTGTTCTAATTAGGAGAACAAAAATAAATTTAAAAAGTTTCTCGATTCCTCATTATCAGTTCTACAAAATAGAGTATGCTTTGCATTGTTTTGTTCTCAATTATATTATATTAACATGGAACAAGTTGGCTACTCTTAATTTTGCTCTCAAACATGAACTTGCTATGACCATTGCACTTGATCAAATCCATTGATCTATTGAATAGAGCACTAGAACTGCTACTATAATCCCGTAGCACACAAAGAACAAGTTAGTTTTCAGTAATAGCAAACTCTGAAATCTTTGTTTATGGCATGTTCTGCCCTGACGCTGTCGTATGTCTATATATGTCACACAAACAACAAGTCAGTTTTCAGTTTTTAGTCAAGTTCTGAAAATTTTGTGTGTCTCGTCTTGATTGTGTCATGATGCCATTGTTTCTTCACACCGAAGAGTGATCTGAATCCTTGGAAACAACCACACCGAACATCGTTTATAAGGAGGTCTTTAGCACTAGAAGTTGCTACACCAAATTTGTGTAGCTTCCTTAAAGATTGGCACCATGAAGAGAGGGCACCACGTGCGCTTTCCATGACATGAATTTTTTCTAGTGAGCTTCGTGGTTGGCGGTGCACCGATGGTTGCCGAGGCAGATGGAGTCGAGAAGGACGCAATCAGATAATTTGGGGAGGGAAGTGTGGGTGTATGGGATTTTGTAGATTAGGGGTCTAGGGTTTTGGGAAGAGAGACCAGGTCCGGTGACACGCGATGCCGCGCCAAACCATGTCGTGTTGTCAACGGGCTTCTTCATGTCTAAGTCGTAGGTTGACTATGAGAGGACGTCTCGAGGAGTCGAAGCACGGCATGTCCGTTTCACGGATCGGCTGAAATACCGTTGAGGCAGCAAGGAGTGGGGAGCTGCCTTGTCGTGCTTGTCTGCATCCTAACAATACAGAACAGCAACGACCTGAGGATGGCGAGTTCTCTGATAGGGATGAGTGAGTCAAGGACAACGCAACACATATGACACACCCCCACGCGACATGGGCGGAGCCGGTGGAGCATGACGAGCTCGCTCCCACCACGGGTGACCTACCTAAGGACCATTCACCGCCACGTACAAGGCGGCATGCAATCCGCGGGCTCTCCCTCGGCTCGACATGTGTACGTGCCAGGCTAGCGGTCTTCGGGTCGCCGAGGACTTGGCGAGGTTGGCTGCCTCCTCCTAGTATCGAGATGAGTTGATCTAGACATACCAGTTCGGTTGAATAAGGGGAGAAAATACCACATTAGACTTCATGATAGCACGGTAGACTGGTTAACTGGTTATTAAAGCTTTTACTGATTGTCTATGTGTTTTGTACAAGTGATTACAATAAAATATGGTGTTCTATAAAAAAACAAATGTTATGGTTCCTTACAAAAAAAAGTTCACCAACAATTTCCTCAAGATAAAAACACTTCCAAATAGGACACGTATCCCCGCAAAAATCCTAGCCACCTCCAGTTTAGCCTCCTCTATAGATCGGTTCCCTCTCCTCCGGTCGGCTTCGTCGGCATCAGGAGGAGTGGGGAACCCGATCTATGCGTGGAGTTTCCAATAAAAGTAGTGTTTTCAGTTGATTATGTTAGGATTTTGGTAGCCGTCTTCTTGTTGGTTTCCCCAATGGAGATGACATCGTTTGCAATAAGTGATCTTCGGGCTTTCGTTTGACGACGAGATCTCCTTTTCGACGTCAACAGTGGTGTTGAAAGATTACAATCCTCTAGGTATGGGCCTTCAGATCTTGCTTCACCAGATCGATTTTTGATCTTCTGTCGTTGTTACCGCGAGGAGGATTATCCCCGCTGTTTTTATCCCGGCTGCTACGTCATCGACAATGGTGATTCGTATTCTCGGCTCTCCATCGACATTGATAAGGCTAGTCGGTTGTTATTCCCTGACATACTGGTGTTGGTACTCTTGCCGATGTTGAATGACTGCTTTAATAGTTGCGCGCATGCACGCAGCCTTGGCATTGCGGCTCAAATTAAAATTATGGGAGAACCTTCATTGGTATTTGTTATCTATTTGTGGCTACCTTCAGAAGAGTGCAAGATTATGTTCTAGAAGAAGATAAAATTTGAAGACCTCGAAAAATTGTTAGTATCTTTTAGACTTATACTCCCTCCGTTCCTTTCTATAGTGCCTATAGATTTTTGGCACGGAAATTAGCACATGAGTATTTTTTACACAAGACCCCCTGATTGAACGATTTGAGATCAGACTAAAATTAGGGAAATCGATAACTTTCTAACTTACCGTAACAAATCTCAAAAATCTGTCTGATTGACTCTCCATATATGTGCAGCCAGGTTTAAAGGAAAGAAAAACATTGATTTCTAAATCTAAGCAATCCTTGGGGCCATGCATTAGGAATCTCAATTAATTGTTTCCTATTTTGTATGAATTTTTTTTCATGCATGTCGTGTTGGACTTGACCGGGGAGGGGGTAATTGAAAAAAAGCCAAGCTACAGCCTTATATTATGAAACAAATGCTAAAAATCTATAGGCACTATAGAAAGGAACGGAGGGAGTATTTTGTAATTGTTGGAGTCAGCTCGTGTCTACATGTACTATTTGTTACTATAAATATAGGTGGTATTGATTGTAGAAAAAAAACAATTTCCTCAAGATTTTGCGATAGGATACTAGTCGACAGAACACGGGGTTATTTTTGTCTCAAGGCATCTCCAAAAGAAAAGAAAAAAAAAAGGACTGCCGTTCTCACCGACTGAAATTGTAGCTGCAGCAGTTCCAGTGTGAACCATGGCCTCCCAGCAACCACCAGAGCCGCCGCCGGCGGAACCATCTCCTACCACCTTAACCGCTCTCGGCGACGACCTCCTCCGCGAGATATTCCTCCTTCTCCCCTCCCTACCGAGCCTCGTCCGCGCCGCCTTCGCCTGCCGCACCTTCCTCCACGCCGTCCGCTCGTCCCCCGCTTTCCCCAGCCGCCGGCCGAGTTCTACCATTGCTCCAACGACAACTTCAACTGCTTTGATTTCCACATCATCTCCCCTGAAGAGGACGACGGGGTGTTCCGCGTGATCTATGCCTGCCATGACGAGTCGCGGGCACGCGCTGCGGTCTTCTCCTCGGATACCAGGGCGTGGAAGGTTTTCCCCTGGTCCCAAGCTGTGAAGACGCTGCAGTCTGCCCAGGAAAAGCACTGGCTTACCGCTGGTAGGTTCGTCTACTGGATATACTTGGATGAAGCCTCCATGCTCCTGCTCAACACCACGACATTACAGTTCTCTCGGATGGATCTGCCGCCCTACTTGCAAGGACGTACTCACATGTTTAGGGTTGGCAACACCAAGGATGGGATGCTCTGTATCGTTGTTGCAATTGCATTCAAACTGTATGTTTGGGTCCGGAAAATTTGTGATGATGGGTGAAAGGTGAGCTGTTTGATTTAGAATTTATTATTGAGGAGACTGGGTGTACACTCGAGGAACACCGTGAACTCAAGGTTGTGGGTGTTGTTGATGGATTTGTCTACTTCTCTACCCGTGAGACCTTCGAGGATGCCAATCTTCCATGCTGGTTCCTATCTTTAGATCTGGAGACATCAGACATTGACTTGCTTTTTCAGAAGAGATATGATAGTCATATCCATCTCTACATTATGCCGTGGTCTCGTTCTTTGGTATGCGACAAGCCATGTCTTCAAGTTGAAGGTGCTTCGTGAAATGTCGGCAAGGTATCATTGTCTTTTTCTTTTTGGGCCATCAGATGATTTTTTTTTTTCATTTTTGATATTCCGAACCTGACAAAGAATAGGTCATTTTTATTCTATGATTCAAGTAAACTGCAGTATCTACATTTTCTTAGCCTTCATCAGATACTTGCTGTTGTTAAAAAAACTAGCACAGTATATAGAGTTATAGACAGTATTGAGTCTTTTTTCTCTCTTATGTCAATATTATTTTACTTGTGTTTAAACATACGACATTTTATTGGATATGGATACAGTCCTAAATGTGTAACTTTGAATGTTTTGATATATATGAGTGCAGTGCTAAGAAATAACAAAATATGATGGAACTTTTTTTATTAGAAATATTAAAATACATGTTTTTTCTCAACAACCTATTTTGTAACCCATTGGGCGACGGTCTAGATTAAAACTTCCCATGCAACATATATATGCATTTGATGTGGTCAACAAATTTATGAATCGGTAAACTGGAAACAAAGTTGCTTCTAATTTCTTGATCTTGTGATAAATACAAGAAAAAAAGTGCACGAATCCTGCAATTTCGTAATTCTTTCATGTTCATTTAAGTAGACGACAAAATTCAATAGTAAAGCTAATTATGACTCCATGCATCTGGAATTCACGTGAGGTGAATATTTGATGGAAAAGGGCCTTATATCGCTAAACTTAACTTCAAGTAATTACATCTCAGAAACATAACGTATTAGGATTGGATGAGAAAAGTCTGACCTCAAAGGGTGGTAGCACAAATGAAAGAAACTGAGAATGACCCAGTCCGGTCTTTTCTTATCCATCTTTTATGATTGGTGATTAATATATTGAGCAATATAGACTCGATGTGGTCCAACCCCTCCCTGGACCCCACGCAAAGCAAGAGCTTCATGCACCGGGCTGCCCTTTTTTTATATTGAGCAATATAGAGGTCAAGAGCAATCATTTTTCGCTGAGATATGGGAAAACAAATGACATACATTCTCAAGATAGCATCAGGATTCTCTCTTAAAATTAATCATCTGTTCACTTGCATAGGGTGCTGATTTTACCTGAAATTGAGAGGAGATATCCATTACTTTACTTCAAGCATAAAAATTGAAAATACACGCATTAAGTGCCATTACATGGATATTGTATGGAAAAAAAATAGACAAATAAACATCGCTAAAAAAACCCTGAAGAAATTTAATAAAAGGTAGCCATTCATGTCAGATACCTTAGAGGGGAAAAAAACGTGTATAATCTCTTTTAGGCTAGATGTCACCTAGAGGTTATCGATAATAGGTTCAACCTGAGAGTTGTACTATGAATCATAAACCCATAATATATACTGCAACATGGTTGCAAATATGGCAAGGGTGGTTTCCTTTTCAGTAATGGCTCAACTCCTAAACATTTTCATTCTAGTCAATTTTAAACTAAATTGTATGTTTTGAGATGAAACATATTAGTACTACGATTTCCTCTGACTTCTAAGAAGTTACTCTTAGGACCATAAGTGACATAAACTTGTCAATATGATTTGGATTCCTGATCTTACAGTAGTGAATGATGAAGAATAGAGTCTCTTTGTCCTTATAAGTGACCTCACAATGTAAAATATATATTGATCGAACTTAAACTCATAGTATGACCCTTTGAAAAGTTCATATGTCTGCGCTGTGAATTTTGTTTGGCATAATCCTATTTAAACTTGGATTTCAAGCCGGATGGATGAGCTTAAAATCAGAATAATGCGGTAATGATATTGTATTCTGCTCCTTGTAGTAAATGTAATTGGAAATGGAAAGAAAGAACACTCACACTACGGGAAAGAAGGACGTTGCCGTGCAACAATTCGCACGGCAAAGGGCTCTATACGCACGGCAAAGACTTTCCCGTGCGATTCCGCACGGCAAAGATCGCACGGCAAAGTCTCCGTCGGCAACGACATCTTTGCCGTGCGCATCGCGAATATTGCACGGCAAAGGCTTTGTCGTGCGTCGATTTCTTTGCCGTGCGTTAATAGCCTCTGCCGTGCGGGCTGCCTTTGCCGTGCGTCGTGAGCCTCTGCCGTGCGGGCAACCTTTGCCTTGCGCCATTTCTAAATACCGCACGGCAAAGCCTAGTTTTGAATTAAAAAAATTAATGTCCGCCACCGCTTGCGTCTGCTACTGCGCGCAGGCGCCGCCGTATCCGCGTCGCGGCGTGTCACCGCGCCAGGCCGTCGTCTGCGTCGCGGCGTGTCACCGCGCCAGGCCGTCGTCGCGTCCAGGTTGCCGCGCGCCAGGCCGCCGTCGCGTCCGCGTCGCCGTGCGCTAGGCCGAGCCCGAGACCGCCGTCGTCGCGTCTGGGTCACCGTGCCCCAGGCCGCCGTCGCGTCCGCGTCACTGTGCGCCAAGCCGAGGCCGCTGTCGTCGCATCCGCGTCGCTGTGCGCGCCGTCGTGCGTCCGCGTCGGCGTGCGCCAGGCCGAGGCCGCCGTCGTTGCGTCCGGGTCGCCGCACGCCAGGCCGCCGTGCCTCCGCGTCGCCGCACGCGTGGCTGAGGCTTCCGCATCGCCGTCGTGCCATCCGGGTCGCTGCACGCCAGGCCGCCGTCGTGGCGTCCGGGTTGCCGCACGCCAGGCCGCCGTGCCTCCGCGTCGCCCAGCACGAGAGAGAGAGAGAGCTAATAATTTAGGAGAGAGAGGAGAAGGGAAAGCAATGGAGAGAGAGCGCGCTCACGGTGGAGATATTTTGGTTGAGGCTGCATGTGCGCGGGGTCCCCACATACAGAAGGGAAAGCACAGGGAAGGATTGGAGAGACCAAGGCCGTTGTATTTTTAAAGATCTAACGGTGCAAGGAGTAAATCCGTGGGACTATGATTTGGACCAATCAGAACATAGCTCCTTTGCCGTGTGTTACACAAAAACGCACGGCAAAGCCACACCTTTGCCGTGTGTAGTGTCCTGGTACACGGCAAAGAAAACTGCCGTGCATCGAATCTTTGCCGTGTGCTGGTTTCTTCCGTTGCCGTGCGTGGATTCTTTGCCGTGCGCTGATTTCTACCGTTGCCATGCGGCCTTCTTTGTCGTGCGTTTAATCGAGTCTTTGCCGTGCGTCGTTTCTTTGCCGTGCATTTTCCTGACTTTGCACGGCAAAGATTTCTTTGCCGTGCGGAGGCGCATGGCAAAGAAAGGTTGCACGGCAATGCCTATTTTTCCGGTAGTGTCACATGTCTACCATGCTCGGAATATATATGTAAATTAATAGATGATTAACCCGCAAAATAAGTGATACATGATTATATTAATGTTTAGTTCGGTTGCAATCTAAGTAAAACCAATTAAATATAGTTGTATAGTGGATGAGAGACTGAAACATTCTGATGTCAGTTGATTACTGGATTACTCCCTCTGATCCAAATTAATTCTCGCAGATTTAGAAAAAAAATGTTGCCTAAATTTGTCTAGATTTATTGATATGCAACAACTAATTTGGGTCAGAGGGTACTACTTTTGATGAAAAAAATAATTCATTGAATCAATTAATAAGTAGGCCTACTAAAGAAGTTAGCTGAGGTATTCCCAGGATTACTATACTATCGAGCCGACGGTAAAAATTGGATATACTGAAACTGGATGGTTAATTTTTTTTATAAAAATGGATGCTCCATTTACTATATGCAAAAAGAGAGATTGGTCTAATAGATAGTCTCGCCTACTCTATAGGTTTCTCTTAAGGTTGTTGTTGGTGTGGCCTAAAACATAAATTGCATGTATAGTGTGTGATTGTGAAGGATATCTGTGTGAACCTATATCAAAATATTCTGATCGAAGACTAAAATAGATCGGCTTGTTTAAATATGTGTTTCTTGGTTTACTGTTCTCCGAAACAGCATTGGATTGAATCATTGCTATAAACTAGTGTGTAAATAAGCTGAATGAGAGCTAGGTTGTAGGTAAATTAGGCACTTGTCGATTATAAAAAGTGTAGTGAATCATTTATATGTAGTCGGTCTCAGTCCTAATCTTCGTAAATGGACTTCTCAGCTCAAAGCTGAACATTTATATTTCATCAATATAAGAGCCCTTACGTAACTCACTTGCCATTGTATGCTTGGGAATTTAGCGATGACATCACCAGAATATATGTTACAAACGATGCTAGCTTTAATTGTTGACCTCAAATATTTGACTCAACTTGTAGTCTTAAAAGAATATATGTATGTCCAGTATCTTGCATCTATTCAATTAATTATTGATTCCAGTGAAAACTGAGTAGGGAAAAGGAAATTAAGAAGCTAAATTGTAGTAAAATAGATTCAGATTCCCCATGCTCAATCGAAATTTATTTGGATAGGCGAACAAATATCCAATATAGAACATAGAGGCTCGAGAAAATAGCGTACACATCTAACTTTTGGAAACTGAGTAGGGAAATGAAAAAAAAAAGAAGCTAAATTGTAGTAAAAGAGATGCAGATTCCCCATGCTCAATAGAAGTTTATTTGGATAGGCGAACAAATATCCAATATAGAACATAGAGGCTCGAGAAAAGAGCGTACACAGCTAACTTTTGGTAATAGAAATAGACCAAGCATGATCAGCATACTCACGTCGTCATCTGGAAAGGCAGGAACATGAGCGTATTATACTCTTGTAGTCTCGTTCCCTCTACGCTGGAAGGTCCTCACCAAATTCTGATCAACCTTTCATGGGAACCCCATCTATGCCACCAATGCGACATGTAGAAACCTCAATCTGCTTGTTCGGTCCCTCTTGCCGGAGAGTACGCAACCACCACATGTATAGTTAGACACTGTATGCCGTTCAAGACGCCGGAGGATGCAGTCATGGTACTGTCCGACACGTCATCCAGCTAAGAATCAGCTCATAGTCATCAACTCATCGTGAGTCGGGCACATCTGCATGGGTACTGTTGAGGAACCCTCGATTGTGTGGCCTGGAAGCATCAACATGAAGGACCGTGGGTGGCGGCCGGCGGCAGTGTGAATTCCTATCATTATAGATTATAGGCATGGTAAAGCATCTGAACAAATACCTTCACACATTCACATGGTAAAGCATCTGAACAAGCATATCATGCCGTAGCTTCAGCTGAGGCTGCGACGATGAGGATGAGGGCGATGTGCAGGGCCACGCAGATAGGAACTCATCTCTTGTATTTGTGTAGGCAAAGAAAATTAACCTAATGGGACACATCGGTATAGGGTCATAGCGTGGACGTGTTTTTGTATGTAATGGCAAAGGTGGATAATTATTTTATACTTAAATCTGATGGTTAAATTTTGGCCACATATTTTAGATCTAACTATCAAAATAATTAAGATGATGTGGATTAATGTGGTGTCTTTATTTTAGACCTCCGTATTTTGCTTTTAGTATATAATAGATAGTAGATGCTTGCTGTGTTTCTTTTTGGCACATTCATGCTAAAGGACAGCATTAATGCTAAGCCTAGCAAGTAGTGCCGTCTGTTTATTCCCTGATGTTATCGAGCAAGTCTTTAGCTCTTTATCACTCACTGCATTTTTAATCGTGTTAAATTTCACTTTTCTGAGATAGATTCAGTTTTTTTATTGGAACAATTGACAACTTGCCAATTTGATTATAAACTTTTTATTCAGTTGCCAGTTAGACTGGAGTTTGGACTATTAGTAGCTAAATGCTTGTAAGAGCTTCTGCTGATTGTTATGCACCAATAATGTGGTCATCAGCATGAATGAAACCAAATAAATTAAGTCTAGATTCCTTTTTATATTGCAAAGGGATTTACTGTTCGATGCGATTTTGGGGGTCAGTATTTCAGAGAAGTGATTTATTGTCTCTACCATCACTGAAGTAATGTTCTCATTTTTACAAACTGGGATCTCATGCAGGATTGACAGCCTGCCTCTGTTGGGATGTTGTAGCAACTACAAGTCTTCAACAGGATGGATGGATCAAATGGGGAGGTCTGAAGGTGTAGCTCAACTAAGTGTATCTGCTCAGAGATGTCGAGAAACGATGATTGTTTGTTCTATCTGTATTTGGTTATGAACTGTTAGTGATGTTGGGGGAATGTTTATGAAGGCTACAAACCAAGTTTGTGAGGTGTATTATGTGTACTTTGTTGTTAACTCTTGGTGGTGTTGGGAATGTTTGAGAAAGCTATAAACCTTGTTAATATCATGCGGTCAATTTCTATTTTGGTTATTTATCATAGTAATTCAAATGATTAAATCTTGTAACTGTGGCCTTTTCAGAAGCTTACATCTTTAGGCATAGTAGTAATTTATTTTCTTTGTTGTGTACTAAATCCAACACTAAGGTATACTTGCAGTCCTTCAGTTTTGGAACCTGCATTCTCTAGCGTGGTGGCCGTGTTCGATGGCGTTTATGAGGGAGCATGTGAAGTTCCAAAGATTTTCACGTTCTCAGATAAGAAGCCATCATGTCCATAAGAATGCCAGCAAGAGTAAAAGTTCAGGTCGCTCAGAAAACATGGTTGTGACTTGTAAGTGCTCATGTCTTATTTCAGAAGACTTCCTCTTGAGTTAATTATAAGACTGATATGTTATCAGCTGAGGCCTATGTAAGTACTATCATATGGTTTAGAGACCCTGTGAGTTAATTATAAGATACACATGATTTTGGAGAATTCTGTTTCCTCAATTCCCTGGATTCTGTTTCCGTTTCTTTTTAGGTGAATTTCCTGAAAAAATCTGACTAAAACTCTGTCAGCCCCTTGACATCATAGTCAGACCCTTCAACTGTATATTAAATCATCTGAACTATCAACAATCAAATTTTACAACAAGAGATATACAACAATTGATGTTAACACCAATACATAACTGACATTCTGCTAGATTACAATTCCTTTATCTCCAGACACGGCAATCCCGTATGAACAATGACGTGACCTTATCAGGAAACCTAAATGAATATAAATAATAATGTACAAGTGCTCTCCCCTAAGGGACTTATGGCTTGGTAGGCACTTGATCCTCCATCTAAACAATTCTCACACTGCATGATCAGTTCGGGGGATCCCATGCTTTTGGAACCATTCAGGCATATGAAACCTTTCGTACAAGGCTGGCCTCACATCTCTCTGGAGAGAGAGATGCTTCAGAAGTGGAAATATAACCTCCATGAGCTGGAAATTTGCAAACAAAACAAAATCAATATACCTGTCGAAACTAGAAAACCAGAACCACTAAATGATTGATGTGTATTATCAGTTACTTGATCATCTGAGTGTTGTCCGGCAGAAAATGGAACACAAGGTATTCCGTTCAAAGGCTGCACTATGAAGCTGAACGGATTGTTGTCGACGATGACGATTCTACTGAATTCTTTGGACAGGCAAGAAAGATCTTTCACATGCTCTCTGTACTCCCTGAAATTGCGCACCCAGTGATATCAGCAAATGAAATGGCTCACTATGTCATTGACAAATCAGTATTATATCCACTCTCAATAAGGCTTGCACCAAACCGCAAGAATCTAAGCAAATCACTATTAAGTAAGTGACAAGTGAACATGAACATCTGTTCATGCATAGATAAGGAAAGCACCATGAGTTCATTACTAGAGACTGGAACAGGGACATGCCTTGAACGCAGTGGCACAGATGGATTATGTTTTGTGACACAAATGTAATTAATTAACTGACATATTGACCCTTAGAACGTAAGTAACTATTGGTTATCTCTAGCATGCCCACCATTTTGATGTCCTCTACACCCAATCAAGCAAACGATTCTCAGTAAAATGCATCCTAAGCTATTGAAGATGCGTGCATCTCCAATAGTCCAAAGCAAGACCAAGAGAAGTGGAATTAATGAGCAGCTTCTTTCTTACTGGCGCCAGAAAGCATGAGAAAGAATATGGATTGACTATGAAGAATGGGCAATAAATTCCTTATATTCTGTCCGCCTGCCTTAGCAGCCCCTTCGAGACTGGCATCAAAATGCATAGGTCCATGGCCACGGCCTCCAACAGCGCACACTATGGTCTGCGCTATAATCCTTACACAACTCAAACACTGCAGCCTATCATCTTCCTCTCTAATCACCCATCATGTGATACATGCAATGCATGATATGCCTTACTAGAAATGATTGTGTGGCAACCTTTTACAATCTGTAACTCGTAACTCAAATTGATGGAAACTGACCAATCTCTATTAGTGTGCACCTCATGCAAATTAATGAATTATAAATAAAACTTGTGTGCTATTCGACCTAAGAAAATACTGGTGTCCATTTAGCATTCAACTGATTAGTTTAGCACACAAGACAGAAAGCAAATTAGTAACGGTTATCACCAAGATGTGGTTACAACCGCACAATGTTACACAATAGTTTGTATCCCATAGGGAAGTCTGTATTACTTACGTAGTAACAGTTGATGGACGATAGAGACGGAGTTTGAATCTATTGTGGGCATCTATTCTATCCACTAAAGGTCTTGCATAACCTGAGGAGAAATTTGCAGAGGTTTTGTGAGAGTGTGAGGTTGAATTGATTGGCTCATGTGACAGACAAATGCAAAAAAAAGGTAGCATCCAGCCAGCAAACGTACCTTCCAAACCTGCTGTAAATAGGATAAGATCTGCAAATTCACTAGTTTTCTTCAAAAATTCATGTAGACCAGGACGTTCAAAAACAGTAACATGATTCACCTTTTGTTTTCCTTCAGCGTCCTTTACAGATCACACCAGAAAAAAAAATTCTTTGTCAGTAGCGATTAAAATGATTATGGAACTGAAGTAGCAAGAGAAGAAGTTTGGTACCTTATCAGTGGATATGCACTCCATGTCAAAGCAATGTAGTCCCGCTTCAACAGCTTGGGCGCGTACAATAGGAGGAAGACCAGATGACTCATACGCAGAAACTAAAGTCTCGTCCAAGTCAAGCACTACCTGAACAGATAGCCAAGATTTATTCAGACACAGTGAACAAGTTTATAACTAAAAATGACTTCCTAAATTTTGGTTCGTTAATAGGTAGTGATGTTTAGCTTTAACACAAACATTAATTCAGTTCGTTCTATTAGTGTGAAGCTATAAGCTCATCAGGGACCCAAGTTGCTTGCCTGTCCAAACTAAATATGCTTCCAAAAAACCCTGTCACGAGTATATGTGCTAGTAGCAACGACGATGGTGGTGACCAAGGTTTGGTTGCGGCAAGGTCATGTTAGTCGGCTCCGTTCCGGCGTGTTCGAATGTCTTCGTGGTGGTCTCTCCTTGCTGTGAAGTCGAAGCCCACCCTCGGGCGGTGTACGATGACCTTCGAGGGGCGGTCCGGTGAAGGTCCTATTCGGCGCTTGTCTTGCGCATCTCCTCTCCAAGGCTCGCCGTCAGAAGCGGAGCTGCCGGTCTCTCCTCGATGAGCCATCTGTTTGGCATAGGCCGGCTTGAGCTTCTTAGCTTTTGTGGGTAGCCAGGGTGGCTGGGTGTGCCCTTCTGGCGGAGTGTGTGTGGTTATGGGTGTGCTCTGGCACTGTTGTTGTTGGTTTTTGCCCGGTTTTCTCCTAAAAACCGGGCACCTTCTTCTTAATGAATGGATGAGGCAAAGCTTTTGCCTCCGTTTCAAAAAAAAAAAAAAAAACTCACATGCTGATCCATCTATCATCAGCCAAGTGCATAATCTCATAACTCAGCTCCAATCACGATGCTAGTATTGACAGCAGGGTGAACTATCTAAAATAACAACGCAGACAGCAACTTTTCTAAAATCACCTATGCCAAATTGACTACACGATAAAATGCAATACTACCAAATTGCCTGATTAAGTATTTGATCTTCTAAGGTAGCAACACTGGAATCCCGTAAATTCTCAAAGCAGCCCTTGTCTAGATGTGAGATTAATGCAGTCCTTGGCCACTAAAACCAATAGGCCCTTGTTTTGGGATTGAAGCACAGCAAATCCTCACTGCTCGTAAAGTTATTTGCTACTGACACCATTAAGCTTTGTTTTGGATTCGCAGCACAACGAACTGTTGGTGCTCGTAATCGGAGAAGATGCCTTTTTTACCACCCAGCACCCCAAAATGGCTCTATAGCACACGCACGGATTCAGCAGCCAAAAGAAGACATCAATCAAGCAAAACTGAATTAAGCAGGCGAAACGCCCAATTAGCTCAATCAATCGCTCCGCCTAATCACCCGAGGACCGAAGCATACTGTAATTGGATACAGACAGGTCCATCTCCTATCGTATTGGAATCCATCTCGTTCCCGAAGTCTCCATTCCCCTCCGCCCAGAACACCAAATTAGCTCGAATGAATCCAATAAAAGCCGGAATCTTTCGTACCGTGAGGCGCTCCAGGGGCTCCAGCGGAGGCGCCGGGACAGGAGCCGCGTCGGCCGGGATCTCGGAGCGGAGCGGCATGAAGGCCACCTCCGGCAACGGCTGGTCGGAGGCCGCCGTGGAGGAGAGGAGGGGGTAGCGGAAGCCGACGAAGGACAGGAGCTGGGCGCAGGAGGGCGTGCCGCGGAGGATCTGGAGCAGGACCTGGAGGAGGAAGCCGATCCACCCCACGACCGCCTGCCATGCCTGCGTCGCCGCTTTCCCGCGCTGCTGGTGCTGCGCCGCCGCCGCCGCGGTCGGCGAGTACACCTCCGCGGCTGCCATGGACGCCAGCGGCAGGTTGTCGCGCCACACGCGTGCGGGCGGGGAGGGGCGATGCCGGAGGCGACCGGAGGAGGGTGGAGGTGGTGCTCGGTCTCTGCGGCCGCGTGCACGTACGTGGACGTGCTCTGGTGCTTTGTGGCCGGGTGGGCTTAGCGGGACAGGGGATCGGTGATTGGGGGGTAGATTTGGTGGGCCCAGATGTCAGGGACAGTACGGCTAAACTGGCGAGCTGCCGGGAGGAGAGGAATTATCATACGGCCACACCCAGTTTTCTCCTGGTTAATATATTTTGTGTGCATTTCTACATGCTGGCTTTGAATCCTTTGATGCTTATCAGCATGTGCTGCTACTAATTAATTTGTTTTGACGAAAGTAACTATGAACTATTATGGTGTACTAGTAACGTTGACATGGTATTTTGGTTTAAAAAAAATATTTGCACCACTACAGAAATGCTAGAGAAATTCTATATTTTGCGTGCATTTCTGCCTGCTGCCTTTGATGCTTATCAACAACCTGTGTTAATTAATTTGTTTTGACGAAAGTAACTATGAATACTTATAATGGTGTACCAGTAACGTTGAAAATGGTAATTTAGTCAACCAGGTTCAGTTGATTTCAACAATGTGCTTCTCCATGCCTTGATTGCTGAGAACAGCTGGGTTAAGATAAACACGTTTCCTGGACGGACTATTTGTACCAGCTACAGAAATACTAGAGAAATTCTACAGCTGACATTTTCTTCCAAACTAATTGGCCAACTCTTTCCACGGTGCTAAGAAGATGTTGAATTAGACGGCATAGGGAACTTAGATAAAGGAATTCTGATGGTTGTTAGAAATATTCCTTTCTCCCAAGAGATGGCATGCCGCACTGCCTTGCAGCGGAGACATTCTTTCTCGACATTTCGTGCTTGATGATTATACCTAAGTAAGTAGGCCCCTTTGACCCGCTCTGTGTTCTTAACGATTAACAACAACGAAAACGTCAAAGCGGAGTAGTTTGGTCGTAACAGGCGCATAACTAGAGCCAGCAATCAGGGAGACAGAAGGAAGAACGGACATATGGAACTCGGAAAAAATGCTATCCTAAGTTTTTTTTTTAAATCTGCATTTTTTACAGAGATGCAAAGACGATTTCTAGGAACGGTCCGATTTTCGTTGAGAAATACGTTGTATTTGGGCTACACAAATCAAAGAAATGTGGCTTTAAGTATACATGCATGTGAAAATTCAATTTTGGTCCTCACATTTTTCTATTTTGTGTAGGTCACAAATGAAAACACAATTCTTTGAAACTTTTGTACATAATAAAATCGTATGTACTTGCATTTTCAGATTTTTTCGAAGTAAAAAAATGAATATAAAAAAAATCGTTAGCTGGGCTACATGTAGCCTGGTCACTTTTTGAGGTTTCCTGACATTGGAGTCTGTAACGTGTTGTACTATCTAGCAAAGAATTTGCATATACCCCCATTATTGCAGGGGCGTGGTGTTCTGGTTCTGGGGTTATAGATCGGGCGCATACGGGACCTAGATCGGGCTCTCTCTATGGCAAGACAGAAGGCATTGGTGGTGCATCGGGTGAGTCAGCCCGCTATAGGTTTGGAAGGTGGGTCGGCCGGTAGGGGTTGATGATGACGATGCATGTTGGTGCCGCTAGGGTCATAGCTAGCATGGATTGATTGGTGTCAAATGGCGCCAATGGATTTTACTATTACCCTTTGTAATTGAAGCAATACTCCTAGAAAATCAAATTGACACTAACAAATTCAAAGGAATTTCACCAATGTAGTGTTTTCTTGCTACATATTGAAGTCATCGTTGTGCTTCTTGTCTCCCTGCCCTAGACGATGTGTGGGAAACCCTAGATCCGATACAATCAGATCGAACAATTGAGACACTAGTTCTATATATTTCCTCTTGGTGCACCGTCCTAGAGTTGGATCTAGCTAGTGTAACCACTAGGTTGGTGATTGTGGTCGACAGGTGCTCATGTGGCAACAACTATGGTGGCGAGCACCTTGCATATATAGTTCTCCTCCGTTGCTAGTCCTCAGATCTGCAGTTGTCATGTTGTCAAGTGGGTTTAGCCAATTGTCTGGTTGTTATAACTCTAGCTTCACACAACTAAGTGAGGTAGTAGTCTATGGAAAAATCGTGTCACTTTGTCGAGGAGGAGCGGTGACCATAATGCCCTTAAAATGAAACTTGTTTAACTATTTGATACTGTTGGATGCAGGGCCGGTCCATAGATTTTGGGGGCCTTAGAACAACACGACACCAAGGGCCCCTTCTTCAAAGTAGTGAAACTTCCCTACAGCCAAGGGGCCATTAAGAGACAAAACTTAAAACACATTGTATTTCTAATGAAAAATGTTGCACTAATGCAATAGAAATTTAATAATCTGTACATTTGATAGACACATGGTCTTTGGAATCTCGATGAAATTTTAAACTACTTGTATTTAGTTATCAGGCGAACTATATACCAAATACTTATTTCTAACAATAGCTTCTTTATACACGTGTGTATATATGTACCTCTACAATTAATTACATAAGAAATTTATGGGAGTAACTGATTTGTATGCCTAGCAAAAATGTGAGTAGACATATTTGATACTAAATTAATAAGATGATGGAATATACGGTATCTGAAACATACATGTATAATTGGGGCAAACATAACTGTTGTGAATGAGAGGGAGCTACTTGCATAATAGTATAATTAAGCTGATTGTGTCATTAGTCTCCACTAATAACTACTCATAACGTCGGGAAGGCGAGGACCAGTGTTGTTCTTCACATTTGGGGAGACCAGACATAAATCGTGGCATTGGGAGAAGTGATTTAAGTTTTAAAGTATTTTGTAAGACAAGTCAGAGTTGAGGCATGGTAAGCCATAACTTGAGCCATCTCTTGAATGTTGAAACTCAAAATTAGAAGTTATATTAATATGAGCATACAAACAATTCTTTATCCGGGCCTCTAGCTTCTAGAGGCCTATGGCGAGCGTCCCTCTGCCCCGTCCTATAAACCAAACCTGCTCGCCTACAAAGGGAAAAACATAAGGTGTGAAATATTAACCAACTACCATCCCGTAGTAAACGGTGGAGGGATGTTACATGTTGTGGAGACGTTATCCAAGTAAACTTTGGTGCGTGGCATGTTCTTTATTCTGCAATAGCATAATAAGTCCAGTTTAGTAAGCATGGGCTTAAGAAACTGATAAAAGAGTAGACGTCTCTTGCTTGTCATCACTCGACGTCTCCTGCTTGTCTACGTTATCCGGCCAATGGTACCTGGATGGGCTGCTTTAGATTCTTTTTTTCGAGCGGTTGCTTTAGAATTTAAAACTGATAAAACAGTCTTGACGTCACACTCTGGATGAGTGCAAAAGGCTGTCAGGATACACGCTGGTCGTTGAGCTGTCTCCACACAAAAAAATCCTGCAAAGTTTATCCACTCGAGCGAAATTGAATTTACCACCAAATTCATGCCAGTGAAGTAATTTACCATCAAATTCAGCAGTTCAGATTAGAGTATATGTATTCTTTGATTATGTGTTTGTTAGCTTAGCTCGACTGTAGTGTCCACGCTAAAAGCATGAGAAGATGCTCTAGTTTGTTTAGCAGCTTTCCACGGTTACGTTTAGTCGTTTACAGATTGGTCTGCACTGGCACCTCAGATTTGGAAAAGAAGGCACCAGAGGAGGAAAATGGCTGTCATCAGTTCGGCAGCACCGCAACACAGCCGCACCTACCTCCTCGAGCGAGGTAAGGTGGTTTTCGCCAACTTTTCGACGCGCCAAACGTTTCTTTCGTAACATTTGCACGGCGGCAGATTCTTTGGCAAACTAGAGCGAAAGCCAAAGGGGTACCTGATATTTTTCTTCCTTCGTTTCTGGCTTTCGGCAGCGAACAAAAGTCTAGTATGGCATGTGCCAATGTTTCAGGACAGTGCTAATGGGACTTTTGGTGCAACAACCTTTCTCAAGCGGCCGGTCATCGTGAGAGGTATCTGATGGTGCGCTATAGCTACAATGTCACCAATCATCGGATTTTCAGAAGCTGCAAAGTAGCAACATACTGTCGCGTCTGGTCGCACTTTGTGCAGGTAGTGCAGACTACCAACGATTGGTTGGACGTGACATAAACTCTACCCGCCGCTGCCTCTACAACCTTCTCCCCCCCCCCCCCCGATGTCGTTGGAGGATGTCAGCGGGCAAAAGCCGTCTGGTCGACCATGGAGGCGGGACTGTCTTCTCGTGCGGTGTTCGTGCGGGCAGCCCTTCGGATGCGGTGGGGCATCGCCTCGAACGACGCGGCGAAGACGATGGAGTTAGGGAGTTGGGGCGGCGGCCCTAGGCGCTAGGGCCCCAAACCACAATTTTCATCCTGTGGGGTTTCAAGGGGATGTGTTGCGAAGCTTTGCTTCTCGTTAACTTCATGGGACATGTCGATGTTTGTGATTTTCATGGTGTTGGTAGAGGTGGGGAAAGTCAAGATGACTATGATCGGAAGATCTGAAGGTATTGTCGAAGACGGAGTCTTGAGACGATGGAGATGTTGCTTCACAGGCTATTGTGCGGGCACGGCTTTAGAACGTTGTTCATGTCTGGATCATGCATATACATTCAAGCCTAGTGATTGATGCTTTGCAGCGGCGACCTTGGTGAGTAGGAGCGGCATCACTTGGAAACTTCAGTTTTGGTAGTGCTCTTCGAGTACTGAGTTTCGATATCTAGGGTGAAAAGTTAAGATCTGGCCTTCATTGGGCATTGATAAGAAATTCTAGATTTCCTCTAAGGTAAAAACCTACAATATTTTATTGGCCGTGATAGCATTGGCGCCCTATTCATTTGTTTCTTCTTGGATGAGTCCCTTTTGGATAACCTTTTCTGTAATCAAGGTGTTGTATTTGGTGGTGGTTTAGGTCCAGCTGCTAGGAGTGATCGATTATTGTGGCGGAGTATTTTCCTTTTTCTTTCTTTGTTTTTTCCTTTTTGGTTGTTTGCATCCTTAATGTCTCAACTCGTTCTTGACATTAAGTTGGGGGGTCAAGCCAAAGAGAGAAATCAAAAAAATAAGCTAACAAATGATTTAATGATCAATGATACGATCCGCCCATGTAGTGTGACCGTACCATATGTCACTAGCTTCGTCCCGCCAAATACTTTCACACCATGCAATAGATCGGAGATGCGAGACTTAGAGACACGGTAGAACAAGGAAACCTCACATCCGAAAAGGATCTAGAGTGCAAAATCGCAGAGGGAATCCACCGCCGTCGTTGCTTGGATCTTAGAGGCTTTGGCATCGATCTTCGTCATCATCATCACCTTCACCATCTTCATTTATCCTGTTGTAATCCTAAACCCTATTGTGGATTTTTCACTTGTATTCATTCTATCCCTCATATTCCACCCATATAATGATGATGTTATTTTCCTCCATGTGTGAGTAGTCCTATTTTTGGGGGAAATAACGAAACCTTAGCAACATTATAAAATAAAATAAAGATTTGTGTTTGTCTTCTTTTGAAATATATGTGTGGTGGCCTTCTTTAATAACGATATGTGTTGTCGACCACATAATATTTGTCTTTGGGCATTGGGGGAAAACATCATTTGTACGTAGTTGGAGGAACATGGGAGTTAAGTAGGTGGCATCATCAACCGCCTCCACCAACTATGTATAAGACTGCTCATAGTGGGAGTAACATAGGTAGTAACATCACACACCCCAAAACATTTTGGTGATATGGCATGCCAATAAATGAAAAAAAAGAGTGGGGTGGTACTAGCTATGTTACATAACATCACACTTCTGAAGACAAGATGAGTTGACAATCTAATATAACATGCATGATACCACATATATGTAACTACCCACTATGAAGGTAGTAACATAGGGTAGTAACATGGCATGTTACTACACTATGTTACTCTCCACTATGACTAGTCTAACCCAAGAGTTAATATCTATAATCATAGGGAACCTTTAATTACTTAGGATTTCAACCAAGGGCTAGGGGAACTCGTGGTGATTATGAGGGGCATATGTTAGTGCTACTAAGTGCACATTTATGTGGACCTCATCGTATACACACTACAATGGCTTCATAATATCTTAATCAAATACTTCATAATATGGTAGTGGTGAGTCTTCAACTCCTTGAGAACGTCGTTATCGAGTTTCAAGTCCTTTACATCGCTCATGTTGTCTCTTCTCTGCATTCACTTTTCAAAATTAGCTACATACACCATGTGCACTTGCAGACATCACCCGGCGGAGGTGACACCTACCCCGCACCCCCAACCCTAAGTTCCTTCCTCCAACGAGCTAGGTTGGCCGACCCTCTCAATCTCCCTCTTTTATGGTTTCTATCATGCAGTTGAGGTAAGGTTGAGTGGGTAATTGACTTGACTAAGCAGTAATATAAATCTCAGCTAGCTGAGAATGAGGAAAACTGGATTATCACCATATACACATGCCCTTATCATCACGGTCTGGTATTAATATATTTCCTTTCATCGAAAAGATGTAGATCTTTTAGGATCCTGTCGTTTTTTTTGTTTTCGTCAGTGTGGTTTCAGATTTGACTCCTTTTCGATATGTGGATCATATTTGACAATGGTTGATTCTCTGGTAAGCTTGTCCTTTCGAGCCTTACCACGACTGCAACAAACTTTGCTTGGCTCCGTGATAGAGGAACAAGGGACGGTGGCGCGCTTTCGGTTCGCACTGATGCCTGTACTCGTCGCTAGATGGTCTAAAGACTGAATTATAATTTTTATTAGTTTAAGAAATTTTACAATTACTATAGATGATTATCGATAGATCAGTAGACTTTTTTTAAAAAAAAATGTTAAGGTAAACACACGCACAATGCATCGGTGCACCCACAACTGCACAGCTTCTTAGGGCATCTCCAACCGAGCGACCCAAACGAACGCGCTGGGCCGCCGTTTTGGGCCGTTTGGGTGGCCGCCCGGACACGCGGACAGTGCCCCGCGTGTCCGTTTGGGTCGCACGCTGCGCTCAACGCGCGGACGCAACGCAAATTCAAAAAAAAACTAAAAACAAAATAAAAATCTAAATTTAAACGATATTTGATTAAACATATGCCCTATTTTAGGCAAATTTGTACATAGCCCTATTTTGGGCAAATAACTAACAAAAGAAGCCCTCTATACGGGCTTTAAATTTAAACTAAAAACCCTAAGCTAGGGTTTGGTCGACGCGGTGGCCGCCGGTGCGCCGCCTAGGCCGTGTGGGCGTCGTCGGCGTCGGCGTCGACGACGTCCCCGGGCGGCGAGACACTGTTGTGGCTCGACCGCGCCGGGGACTCCGGCCACGGAGACCACATGGCGTCCTTCCAGATAGAGTGGGGGTCCGGAGCCACCCGAGGAAGCGGCGGCGCACGGAGCAGCGCCTCCTCCCTGAGGCGCTGCTCCCTCTCCTGCCAGGCGTGGCGCCTGGCCTTCTGGCGCCGCTCCTCCTCCGCGCGGCGCCTGCCCTCCTGCCGCCGCTGCTCCTCGCGTCGCTCCTCCTCCGCGCGACGCCTGGCCTCCTCCCGCCGCGCCGCTTCCTCCTCCTCCCGTCGCGCCTGGGCGTACAACTCCCAGGCCTCGGCTTCCTCCACCGCCTGCCGGGCCGCCTCCTCCATCTCGGAGGTGCGAATGGCCGCATGGAGGTGCGGCCATTTCACGTCCTCCTCCGCCGTTGAGATGAGCAGCGCGGCGCGGAGGTCGGGGTCCTCCTCGGAGGACTCCAGCTTGGGGTGCAGCAGCAGCGGCGCCGGTGGCGGCAATGCCGCGCCGCCGTGGGCGGCCTCTCCGATGTGGAGGCCGCCGCGGTTCCCTTCGGCCCGCAGCGCCGGCGGCGGACACCGGATGCTGCTGGCCTCGTCGTCATTGGCTCCGGGAGCGAACACTCGCTTCAGGGCCATGGCGGCGGTTGCGCTCGGGGAGTGGAGTGGGGACTGGATTGGAGGGACAGATCCCCTCCAGTCCACATTCAATAGCCTCCCCGATCACCGACAGGTGGGCCCAAGGAAGACGAGGCGCCAAGCGCCCGGACGCGACCGAACGGCGCGTGTCATCCGCGGCCACGCAAACCTAGCCCAGATTTGGGCCGGGTTTGCGTCGTTCCGAACACCGCGGCCATCCGCATTTGCGGTGCGTCGCCGCGTTGGGCCGCTTTTTTGTCCGGCTGGACCCATCAAGACGCGCGGGCGCGGGATGGGTCGCCCTTAGAGCATCTCCAGTCGCGTCCCCCAAACGGCGTTTGGGGGATGGCGGACAAGAAATGGGGAAAATCGCGTTCCAGTCGCGTCCCTCAAAGCTAAATAGCGCCTCATTTTATGTCCGGCGTCCCCGGTAGAGACTCTGTGCATAGAGTCTCTACCGGGGACGCGGGACACAAAAACAACGCTCACATGCATGCATGCAGCTCCTAGTCCCCACATGCCATTCTCTTTCCCCACACTTTCTCTCACCTACTTTTCTCATATGGGGTGGTCCCTTCTATTAAAATGCATACATCCGGACGCT
The DNA here is from genome assembly GCF_022539505.1 of Lolium rigidum. NCBI lineage: Eukaryota > Viridiplantae > Streptophyta > Magnoliopsida > Poales > Poaceae > Lolium > Lolium rigidum. The sequence goes on from NC_061513.1 coordinate 101,129,999, forward strand.
GTTTGAGGGACGCGGCTGGAAAGAGCCTCTTTTTTGTACAGATTTTTTATCTCTTTTTATCCGATACGGTCCCAAACGTGCTCCAAATTATTTGTGCCGGACGGTTTTTTAAGGAACGTGACTGGACAATGGAGATGCTCTTAGCACTACCAGACACCCGTCGCCCCGTCGGCCTCTCAGTCTAGGCTACGAGAAAACCGTTTTCGATACGGACCCGAGGCGACCGACCGAGCCGACGAGGACGCGAGCGGGATGCAGCAGGCGCTGGGCCTGGGCCGCGCGTGCAGCCTCGGCCATTCCAGCCGCCGCAGCACGGCCACCACTCCTTCCCCCGCCCCTCCACCTCTCCCTCCTCGCACCACCAGCAAGAGCGGCGGCAGAGCCGTAGCCGTGCGCGCCGAAGCCGCCTCGTCGGCGCCGCGGACGATGGAAGCCACCAAGCGGGACGAGCCGACGGTGGTGACGCTGCGGCCCGTGGAGGCCACGCCGGAGTCCTTCGCGCCGTTCGGGCAGGTCATCGCCGCCTCCCCGGACGGCGACCAGTTCGGCCCCCACGACGCCCAGCTCGACCTCAGCCGCGGCATCCCCAGGTCACGCACACCACAACCACCCTCTCTAGATTCCGCACGAACCAGCCCCAGCCAACCAATCCTCTGCCACCTGGGCTAAACTGAAGATTGCGACCTCCGCTTTGGCAGGTTCTACATCATGAGACTGGAGAGCAAGCCGCTCAAGTTCTCCACAATCACGCACCACGCCGGCGTGACGCAGTGCCTGGGCTCCATCGGCGGCCAGGACTGGTACCTCGGCGTCGCCAAGCCTACCATCGTGGACGGGGCGGCGGAGCAGAGCGGCGGCAGGAGCCCCGTGCAGTCGCGCGCTGGGCATTACTACCTGCCTCCCGATCCGGCCGAGGTCTGCGTCTTCCGGGTCTCCGGTCCGAAGTTTCTCAAGCTGCACACGGGCACCTGGCACGCCGGGCCGCTGTTCGAGGCACACGCCGTGGATTTCTATAACCTCGAGCTCAGCGACACCAATGTGAGTGCTACGCTATTCAACCATTCATCAATACGGTCAGCGCTTCTGGAAGATAATCGTTGCATCTAGTAGATTATAGGTTATTTTGTCGAGCTATGCAGTGTCATTAAGTTATAAAATTCTATATATGTAGTGTCATTAAGATTGAGAATCTCAATTGCTTCATCGAGCAGAGGCATCAGTAGTGATCTTTAGCAGCAGTAGTGCATCGTGCATTTGATTGTAACATGTCATTAAAAGTTCAAAACCACAACACTAAGATAAGAGTTTCTTCTAGAATAGTTTCTATGAGGTTTTGTGAAACAGTTCATTATGTTTGCATTTTTTTTTGAGAGAGAATTGTGGCGCTTTATTGATTAAACAACATCATTACAAAGTATTTCCCCGATGCACTCCGGAATAACATCAAAAGAAATAGTATTACAAATAGAAGGCTCGCTACTACGAGCTAAAAAGGTATGCGCCGCGCATTCACCTTGCGTCCAACATGTTTGAATGAACAAACAGAAAACTCTGAGGCGAGACGTTTGATATCACCCATCACAGAGCCTACAAGAGATCGATTCCTCGCTGGGGCTGAAATCTTCTGAGTCGGAGAGACAATCTGGTGGCAGTATAATGTGTCTGAAGCCATGATCCCTTGTGAACACAAGAGTTCTCCGAACCGCGTAGCCTCTGAAAGTTCAGGGGAGATAATGCCATATATCCATTCTCTGCAAGCTTGTGTGAGGGTACCTGAGTGGTCACGCACCACAACACCCAAGCCCATTCGATTATCGGCCTTGAACACAGCGGCTTCTGCGTTCTTGCAAACCAGACCGGCAGGTGGTGGAGTCCAACGTGGACGGAAGGAGGAATCACACCTGTTAGCTGCCGAGGTTTTGAAGCAGTACCGTACTATGTTGTACACAAATGCCGTGATCTTGCTAGCTATCCGCACTGGTTGCAGCCGGTCATGTCCGTTTCTGGCATCTTTTCTTGTGTGTCCAATTGGTGCCAGCACGTGACCACCATTGTGGTCACCTGTATAGGAGACACTCTATCCACGAACTCGAAAATCCACTGTTTCATATCCGAAGAGGAACCCCTTCTGAGCTATCTGAACATGCTCTTTCACTGCATCCCAAACCGTCCTAGCAAATGGACAGAATAAGAAGATTTGGTCCACTTCTTCCGAACGCCCACAGAAAACACATCAATCTTCTGCTGGGATCTTACAGTACTGGAGCTGAGCCCAGTTGGAAGGCAATGGTGAGCCATTCGTCATAGCACTGTGTCCCAAGCTTTATCTTAACATGCTCTTTCACCACTTCCCAAGCCATGATGTTTGCATTTTTTGTGCATTTTTTACACTTTGCAAACCTAAGTTAATTGGCTTATAGCAAATATAGAATGTCAGGCACTTCATCATGAGTTTGTAATTTTATACTAGTATTTCACTTAGCAGTCTACATGTCTTTTAGGCATCACTTTACTGTTTCGCGCTGCCGTGCATAACTTTAGTCCCTCATACTCCTATATGTATTTCAGCTGAGTAGTGAATTAACTTGGTATGTTGTCTATCTAGTGAATCAACTTGGTATGTTGTGAAAACTCATAGCTGAATCGGCAACCACCTCAGCAGAAACCTTGATATGTTGTCTATCTAGTGAATGAACTTGGTTCTCTTTTATTTCTGACTTCAGTTTGTGTTTCTTAATTGTTACATGTCTATAAAGCTTTCACTTAGTCCATATGCTACTGCTGCGTAGAGCGGTATCTTGTCTTAAGTGAATTATTATTGTGAGCTCAGCCTGACTTAACTGCTAGTGTATCCAGAGTCGGAATCCTGATAAAACTCTTGTACAAGTGCATTATTATTGTTCAGCTGGAATTGGTAACCAACTTATCTCTCCTAGATTGAATAATGTATGTAGAGTTGATAGCTACATGGAGCCCAGTTTTTTTTAATAGAACTGGTGCTCACCTAATCTGTAAAATAACTTGATCTTATTTAGACCAAACTCAGTATTATGTGCCTAAAAAGATTCGACCGTGTAGTTGATCAACTGGAAGTGTACAGTTCTATTCTGATGGTAACCAACTTGTCTCTCCTAGATTGAATAATGTATGTAGAGTTGATGGCTTCATGGAGTCCAGTTTTTTTGATAGAACTGGTGCTCACCTAATCTGTAAAGTAGCTCGATCTTATTTAGACCAAACACAATTTTGCGTGCTAAAAAGATTCGACTATGTAGTTGATCTGCCAAGTTTGCTTGGTATCTCAAATCTTCCAGGATGTGATGATGTGAAGCTTGCAAAGATATGCTACTTTACAATTCCACTACCAGTATTGGGCTTGAGTTAGATGTTGCTAGTTGAGTTGCAATCGTTGTAATCTTGGGCTTAATCTGAGGCTTTTCCGTCATTTGGATGCGCTACAGTTCTAATCTGATGCTTCTTCCGCAAATATTCGCAGGTTGTGGATCACACCACGCACTATTTCGAGAAGCAGGATGGTGTAACCTTTGTGATCGAGGACTGAGATGGCCCAGGCACGAAGCTGGAGTCGACTGCACCGGGCGCGCCCACAGGTCGTGTTCGTGACCACATGGCCCGTATGTAAATATAATAAGCCACGTATTCTAATGAGTACAGTGTAATACAGTAATGTGAGTACAAGTTACAACCCACGTATGTCTGACATCTCGTTAGTCTGCTGCTTCTTCAGTCTGTTTTGTTGCTCGAAGCCGAATTGGGCTGCGCCTGCCCAAAACTGGAACGAGGTTCGTTCCGGTACCCAGCGGCAGCCGGTCGATTGGTGCACGCCGCGAGGCACCACATGGCGCGCGGCCGCCATGGACACGGAGGCTAGGCCAGCGCGACCAGCCGACCACCGCTGGCACGATGGTTGTGTGCAGCTCCCCTCGACACCAACACGCCTCCGCCGTCGTCGCAACAGCGTTGGGTGCTTTGTTGGTCACAGCAAGCAAACACAGCACCCATGCCGATTGGCAATTACTACCCGCTGCTCACAATTAATAATTAACGACTTTATTAAAGCGCACGACGCGCGAGGTGGCGACACGGGAGGCGCCGGACACTGCCCAAATTCCTCCGTCTCCGACTGCCTGACTAGACACCGAACAATCAACCGCTCTTTTTAGTCCTTTTCTCCCCGTCCCCCACTCGCTCCACTCCACTCTCCCCACGCCTGCCTGACGAGCCCCTATTCGTCTCCACTCTGATCGGCCAAGTGCGTGCCCCGGCGAAGAAGCTCTCGAGCGCCGCCGACCGATCGTCGTCCATGGTGAGGTCCCAGTCTCTCGACAGCTACTCCTCCGTCCAGGACGTCACCTACAGGTTCCAACTCCAGTTCCACCGACGCTTCTTCAGTTCCCGTCGCCTGCCTGTTGTGATCGATCTTTGCATCAGGGAACTCATATATATGTTGTGCTTCCTCCCTGGCTTGGCAGCTGCGGCTACTGCGGCTACGCGCTGAACCTGAGCTCCTCGGCGCGGGACACGGCCACCATCGGCTACTCCAAGTACGGCAAGCAGATCAGGAAGGGCGTCGTCGCCTTCCACGCCGTCGACGAGGCCCGATTCACGCTGGCCGACGAGGTCACCTGCGCGCCCCACTTCCGCCCGGGGCGCGCCTGGTCATGGTCATGGGGCCTCTTCAGGAGGAGGTCCCGCCTGCTCTGCCGCAAGTGCGGCGCCCGCATCGGCGTCGCATACCAACAACAGGACGACGGTGAGGACTCCGCCGGTCTCTCCGCGTGCAGCGGCGGCTCGGACGACGACCTGCGCACGAACTCAGCTGACAGCGGCGCGTCGAGGCGGAGGAGCTACGTGATCAGGATCGGCGCGCTGCAGCCCTCCTCGGACGATTTCACCGCTGTCCCCTTCTCCCTATGACGAGCATATACGGCGGTGCCAATTGACTCTGGCAGTGTATACTGTATACCGCGAGTACTGTTGCTGAATTTTGTTCCTCTGTTTTGGGCTGTTTGTACTAGAAGAGATGCATGTAAATTGGATCTGTTTAGTAGTGAAGTTTCACCATGGTTACAGTTTTGAATCACCTTGTACTGAGTACTATGTATCAATGGCTTAATTCCTGTGTGGTTTTTCCTGTCCATGGACACCAGTTTCTGACATGAAATTCTAGGTGGACATAGGACAACTATATATTTCCAGTTTTTTTCGACATTGATTTAATAAGCCGACTTGAAAGGGGAAAAAAAAAATCCGAATATGAACCATGGTTGTGCTTAACAATATCAGTTCTTCTATGCAGCCAACTCGCTAGGAGTTAGGAATTTGGAGCACAGTCTGAAGGTTTGCAGTCAGGACTCCAGGTAAGTCCATGCAATTAGTACCTCAGTTAGTCAGTCGGATGTCATGGCGAGTCCTCGCCATCCGACTAATCCAAAAACTTGGATATGCAAAAGGCCAGTCATTCTCTTTCTGTGCAGTTAATTAGTAAATCTGGAAAGTTGCACTGCTCAAACAATCACTATCATTATCATATACAAGGAGCTCTTTAGCTGCTGCAGTACACTTGCCAGGTTTCCCTATTAGCTATGAAACATACATACAATTCAAATAGGGATAACTGAATAACATGTTGTAATAATAAAATCAAACGAAGAAGAATGTAAAAAAAAAAAAACAGTGAATATGACTTTCGTGGTTTGCTATCGTTTTGCTTCTAGTGGCTATTGAGGTGGCATTGGTGTGTCCTTCAAAAAATGTCTGAATATTATTAACGCTTGTCGAGGCCGGTGCAGAGGCACCTCATGCCCTGCACCTGCTACGGTGACGAGGGTTAGTCCTTTGTAAACCTGACTCCAACCCCCAACCTGCAAAACAAAGAGGAGTACTCAATATCATACTGGAAACAGTTCTTTCTCAGCCAGAATTTTCTCGATTTAGTGATAAAGCCTTTTAGTAAACCGACCTTTCCATGGTCATACCAAGGGTACCAATTCATCAGCGTTGGTAGCTTCAGAGCACTTATCGAGTATCTTGTTGCAGTTACAGGAACTACTGCATCAGTATCCCCACTGTGAAAAAAGTAAAATGCATGGTCAATCATTATCCTAGGTCATGATCATACAATAGATTATTTTGCAGCAACCAGAAATTATTTCAGAATTTGGTAACGAGGAATTTTCATTCCTCTTCCTTCCCTGAAGGGGGAATAGTCAAAAAATGTTTGGAGAAGATCTTCACTTGTACAATAGGTCGACAACAATATAAGATGGAACTAATATACCGCAGTTAGGGTCGAACATAACACATAAAGATGAAACAAGACAGTCTCCATGTTAAGCTGCCTAAACCATGTACTAGACATCCTCAAATAAAACTTAGTAGATGGCTCTGTCATGCAAAATATAGGAGCTCTCAAATAAGCAAGTGCTGGGCCTTCTGGCGCTAACCTGAAAACCCATATCTTCATACCAGCTGCAATTAACTCGTGGTAAATAGGAAGCATAGATTTGGGGGAATCCGCCCAGTACGGACCGACAATATCACTGCAACAAATAGATAAATGAGTAAATATATGCTTAAAATAAAGGGAAGAACTTTAAAATGTATTTTTCAGTCAAAATAATAAAAACCTGCAAGTTTGCCAAGGGTATTGAATTCCAGTAATGTTAGCGTGTAACGCCATCTGCACTTCTGGTAGATTGTAGTAAATATTTGAATATCTTTCGGTGCAAGGATCATAAGCTCTAGACAACCAAGGCTGTAAAAAAGTACCATAAGCTTAAATATAAAGTAAATTTAAACAATAAAATTGAACAATACCTAGTTATATACATTCAGCCATTCAATCAAGTGGAAAATAGCAATTTTAGGCAGATAAATAAGAACCAAAAACGGAACAAATAGTTCGAGAGTGATGCAAGTTACTGTAGCAAATTTAGTTATCTTTCATTTTAACATAGGTATCAATCTGAAGTAAAATACTTGATACAATTATACCCAAATTCAAGCAGTGTTAATTGCCACAGGTGCATGGATGCACTCTGTACAAACACGCAAGCGGAAGCCTCTGAAAGAAAATGCAAAACCACCTGATTGAAAGTAGTCATCACCAAAATGTAAATTTCATGAACACATTGTATTTCACCCATTACTTCATTTGTAATGATTTTCTGTATTTTGGTTCCTATTTACTAGAACACTAGCAATTTTACACTTTATTTCTTAACCACCTTGAGAGTTGAGACTGAACTATTTGCTCATTATCCAGCCTGAAATAATGGTGAACCATTGGGGTGATAGTAAATCAATCTCGACCGTTTACCCCGTTTCATCTTCTCTAGGTTTATATGCATTTACTATAAGAAATCATGTCTCAAAGTAACATAGCAGTGCCATGCTTAACAATCTGATGTTTAACCAGCACTTTATGTTCGACATTGTACTGCTGCCTGCTCATAGAATACATACTCCAATGATCTTGTAAGCAACTAGTTACAATAATAATGTACCATTAAATTTTGATGTAACAACTGGAACTAACAAAGTTACAGCAGGATCAGTTTTCAAGATTTAGAAGATAAAATACTTACATAGCGTCCTCCGAGGCCAAGTTTGAGAGAGGCTGTGTTATTGCAGGGCTTTGTATAGAGACTGTAAGGATCAATATTGCCTTCTTCGGCACTAGCCAGGTTCAGGTTCTTGGCACATTCAGGAGAAGGATGCGTTGCGGAATCAAAAATGCACGTCGCCTTCAAGTTGTGGTAAGTGCTATCAGAGATCAGACCATGGCTCCACCAGTACTCAAATGTGCCAAGATAGTCGTGGTAGTCATCCGTAACCGCATTCCCCACCTTCATGATCAGGAATGGTATGTTTTCAGAGGCTAGGGTACATAATAAAACTTGTGCAATCAAAACAGGGATTTCAAATATTCACCACGAATCCTTTGAGGTTAAGTATTGGGTTCTGAATGCCCTTGTTCTTTTCGTAAATGATCTTGGCTAGTTGCGGAACATAATGGCCTGAAAATATCACACATGACAAATAGCTTGAGTCTTCCTTTTAGCAAAAAGGCCAGAACAGCAAATTCAAAACTCAGGCCCCCGTTTGGAACAAGGTTTTTTTTTCCACCAATTCATGTAGAATATTTTGCAAAATTCTTGCATTTAAAACAGGCCTTTATAGCATACAATATATACCTGCATAGCTCTCTCCAGCAATGTAGAACTCCCTGTACTTGTACTGTGGGAATCTGTCCAGCCAATTCACGAGAAAAGCGTAGGAATCCAGTGCTACAAGACAAAAATAAAATTCCAAGGACAGGAAGTTGGTAACAGAATTCTGAAGAATCAGTGTCACTGGACAGCATTGCACAGAAATGTGCATGAATCAGTGAGCAGTTACCTGTCTTGGCATCCCCCGCGGTGTACAGATCCACCGACGTGTTGGAGTAGGAGAAGCCCACTCCGGCCGGCGACTCCAGGAAGAGCAAATTGGCCGCTGCAACCAAAAGCAACATTAACACACTCACTCACACTGAAGAAAAATTGGGCCACTTCCGATGATACACTGACTGGACTGGAGCCTATCTGCTGCTGATAAGCTGGAGCTGAAGAAGAAGACGCACCCTTGTTCCAGGAATTGGGGTTGAGGTAGAGCGTCTTCCCGTCCGGCCTGATGCGGAACGGGCCGACCTCCTCCGACGCGCCGTAGCCGACGGAGGAGCAGCCGGGCCCGCCGTTGAGCCAGAGGACGAGCGGCGCGATGGGCCCGGCCGCCGGCTCCGCCTCGACGAGCCAGTAGAAGAGCGCGCGGCCGCGGGCCTGGTTGACCGTGACGTAGCCGGAGTACTGCGAGAAGGCCACATTGGGCGGCTGCCCGGGCAGCTGCCGGATCCGGTCGCTCTCCTGGTCGGCCAGGGCGGCCGCTGACAGCAGCAGCGCCAGCAAAGCCGCGAGCTCGCGAGCCATTGGGGGCAGACAGAGCAGCAAGCTCCAGTGGCTGGAGCTGGACCGGCTGTTGGCCCCCTGCGCGCGCAGCGGCACACTATAGTAGTGGGAGCCTGAGCTGAGAGCTGAGCTTGTTTGCGCTTGCTCAGTACGCAAAGCTTCTTCTGCCTGCCGCAGCCACTGGAGAGTGGAGACTGACAGCGGGAGAGGAGCTATAAGAAATTCAGGGCCGGCACGCACCAAGAAGTCGGGATTGCTTGCATGGATTTCAGCTGCAGGGCAGGGGATTTGGTTCTCGATCCTTACGCCAGCGACAGCTCAGGTCAAGGGACCTCGGCTGCGCTGGGTCCCCTCGACGGAAGCGCTAGCTGAAGGAATGGTGGTGGCGGGCGGCCGATCTCACATTCTCATTCCTTCTGACCGGCGCGCCCCACCGAGGCGCGCGGTGGGTACGGGGGAAGCAAGTAGGAGATGAAAATGTGCCAGGATTTTTTGCTCCGCGTGATGCGATGATTGACTAGCAGAAGTAGAGTACAGCTCAGGGGCGAAGGAGAAAGGGAGAATCAGATCGTGTACTTGGCTCAGTGGATTTCAAGACTAAATTAGGTGCCCTTCGTGCTGCCGGTGCTGTGTGCAGTGTGCTACAGATCGGTGGGCATTGCGTTGCGTAGTTAGCGGCGCAACGACGCGGAAAGTGGCCCGTCGGCAATAGTATAGTGGCGGCGAGCGTGGGTTTGTGTGACCGGAGGTAGACGAAGCTGGAACGGGCACATGGGGGTTGGAGGGAAAACGGGAGGTGCTGGCGCGCGGCAGCCAGCGGCGAATAATAATTCACTCAGGAACGCATCTGTCCGCTGTTCGCCGCGGCAGCTAGCGGTGGCCGTCGTGCTCGTTCACGCGTTGGGCGGCGACACGGGCGCGGCAGTGAGCTGTGCTCGTTCCTCTGTCGTTAACCACCGTCTCTCTTATGGTGCTCGACCGACATGGACAGTCCGAGACCCGCTGGACGGCTGGAGCGGATAAACCAGAGCCGGTGGACGGCAGACGGCAGTAGGAATCTGCCCTGCCGCCACTGTGATTAGCAAAAGGGCTTTGGAGACGCTGTGATGATGGCGAGCGGTAGTACACTGCAGCGTCGGAGGCTCCCCAAAAGAATAACATGCTGACTGCCGCATGATTGCAGCGCGCACACGCAGAACAGAAAGCAGAGATTGCTTGGGGGAAAGCGCTCACGTTTACGCGCGCATTATATTCTTTATAGGCTTCCATCTTTTCTAGCGCACCGTCTGTGTCTCTCTCACTCACGTTAGGCTCTTCTGTCTACAGCGCCCAACAACGAACCTCATGTCATGTGGGTGGGTGCGTGTGTCGTTGAGAGATGAAATGATGTGGCCTACGTGCGTGCAGGCCCTATGCCAAGTTTGGTGCCCGTAGCGACGTGTCGACGTACCAGCATGCTCTTCAGCGTCACCGTGTGTGGCATGATATACGCTCAACAACTGAACTAGTTCGACGCGCTGACAAGCGGATCTCGGATGCCATCAAACACTGAATCAGTATGCCCTCCGTACAGTTGCGGAGCGAGGGATTGAAGTGGACCGGGTCGGAGAAATAAGTTCTACTGTACTTTTTTTTTAACAGAAAAGCTAACGTATTCAACCAAAAAGGTCCATATCCTCTGGGTTCATGTTGATCTCCTCTTTTTTTCTGATGTAGCAAATTATATATCCTGACCAATATCAATCCTTGTGGGAGGATAGGAGCCTGGTCTTGTAATGATCTTTTGAAGCAATATATTCAGAAGGGTCCATATCGATTCAATTTGCATATTTCATCAAGTATAACTACAAAATGACTAAAAATAATTAGAATATACAAGATAAAGCTACATTTTTATAAGATAGTATCATACCATTAAGTTGTATCAATTTGGCAAGTCGAAACTGTCGAGGAAACGTAGCATAATCTTCTTGTCATCATTTTTTTGCAAATATCTCGTTGTCAACATAGCTTGTTCGTTATCCTGTAACATTGAAATGGAAATTAATCTTCAGCAATCTCTTACACACTACTAGTCACTAGACAAGTACACCTAGAAAATAAAACTGACATTTGAAGTAAAAGGGGAAATCAAGGGGGAGACTCGTATAGGATCTCTACTTTTGGTGAGATCCTAGGATCTACACATAAAAATCATATTTAAAAATTGTGAAAAATCTGAAACTTCTATACAACATACCTACGGGCTGTTTCTACAAGTCCAAGAAATTTTTTGCTTCAAATTTGACATACAGTTAGAGAAACAAAAAATACAAATTGTACAATGAATAGTGTCAGTTTTGGGTGAACACTATTCACACGCAAATTTATCCTTTTTGGTTCTCTAAGTGTAGGTCGAATTTGAAGCTGCAAATTCTTGCTCTCCATATGTAACATAGATGTGTATTGTCACCTTTTTTGAGAATATTTGAACATGTCTTGCCTTTTCAAAAATAAATGATCTCATAGATCCTATATAATGGTAGATCGTACCCAAGTCATGCCCGGGAAATCAACCTCCTGCTGTTGTTGTTGGTGTGCCCTCTTTCTAGAGCCTTTTGCCTATTTTTCTTGCTAAGCTAGAGCCCGTGCCGATGTTTCTTCCTCCTCCACTTGAATCCACTCAGCTTCCTCGTTGGCGTCCATTGGAGCAGGGAGGGCAGACGCAGGGAGTGGTGAGGCAAACGGGCACGACTCGATCGGGGCCTGTTTTCTTTTTGCCTCGAACTGAGCCAGTTTGGTCGACCATCCTCGACCCCCTACTGGCTCCGCATGTGCCTCCGTACCCTGGGTGTTGGGTGGCTTGTATCAAACACTTGATCAGTATGCAAAAGTACTATCACCAAATTGGATATACATGGCATCTAGGGAGATGCGTTTGAGACCCATATGCCGAGAATAACCCGGCCTATGAGATCGGAGATCACGTGAATTAGGACCTAGGAAAAAAAAACCAAATCAACTATGTTAAGAGAAACTTTTAGTAGTCCCACTCTGATGCAGATGTAACTCTCTCATAGCTATAGTAAGGCATGTTGAGATGTGCGGCTCTTAATGAGCAAAGAGGGTGTCCTACAAGGCAATCTGAAGGAACACACATATATGAGCAACACTGATACAGTGTGGGAGAATTGGGTGAATCTCTAGCAAGTTCATGAAAGACTGGGGAGTATGATTTGTAAGCTCCACCCGAGGAAAGCCTATGGAGCTTAGTACAATACCGACATTAAGTGAAACTTGCTGCACAAGGCTAACAATACAAGACATACTCAATTATTCAGTTGTAGTCAAGCGTAGCTCCTTATCTAAGTGGAAGTTTAACTTAACAGTCTCCACTAAAGTGTATGTATATTAATTGGTGATTGAAACTAATGTGCCTTTGAGATCTGGTAGGGGATTTGTCGGATGTAGATGGGCGGAAAGCAGCCCATATAGCCTACAATTTTTGAAATCTCAAGACCCATCACGTGAGGGCTTGGAGATAATTTTAGGGACTAAAGTTTAGTCCCATATTGCTAGTTGCGAGGGAGTCGGAGCTGTTTATAAGGGTTGCTATTCTAGTCCTTGCAAGTTAGTGCGAAGAGAATGAGTCATCGCGCACTCTGTAACTGAAAGTGCATGGAGATCCCATGTGTGGTTTTGGTAATTGATGACAATCCCCTATGGACTAATGTTTGCATTGAGTTATATTTGTAGGAGTTATCCATAGGCAATGCTTGAACCATATGTTGGATTCAAGGTTGCAATAAGGAGAAATTGATGAATAATATCAAGTGTCTTGAAGATGAAGATGAAGTGAGCCCGCAAGTTTAACTTCAAGACATCAACATGATGAAGAATGAAGAAATGAAATGCAAGTTCAAGATGAACCATCTCGAAGAGATCATTTACTTGAAGCTTGACATTCATATGGTGATCATGGATATGTTAAGATGCGCCGAATAAGAATCTCTCCCATGGTAGATTATGGGGGAGCAATCCACAAGATTTCTTCATGCAAGCACTATCAAGAAAGGCGTTTGATGACCCACAAGTATAGGGCATCGCAACAGTCTTCGCGGGAAGTAAAACCCAATTTATTGATTCGACACAAGGGGAGCCAAAGAATACTTGAAAGCCTTAACAGCGGAGTTGTCAATTCAGCTGCACCTGGAAACAGACTTGCTCGCAAGAGTTTATCAGTAGTAACAGTTTTATAGCAGTAGCGAGTAGTGAAATAACGACGACGAGTGGAACAAAGACAACAGTAGTGATTATAGTAAACAGCAGGATTAAAATAATGTAGGCACAGGGATGGATGACGGGCGTTGCATGGATGAGAGAAACTCATGTAACAATCAAAGCAAGGCATTTGCAGATAATAATAAAGCGGTGTCCAAGTACTAAGCAATCCATAGGCATGTGTTCCGTATTTAGTCGTACGTGCTCGCAATAAGAAACTTGCACAACATCTTTTGTCCTACCAGCCGGTGGCAGCCGGGCCTCTAGGGAATCTACTGGAAATTAAGGTACTCCTTTTAATTGAGCACCGGAGCAAAGCATTAACACTCCAGGAACACATGTGATCCTCACATCATCGCCTTCCCCTCCGGTTGTCCCAATTTCTGTCACTTTGGGGCCTCGGGTTCCGGACAGCAACATGTGTATACAACTTGCAGGTAATATCATAAAACAATGCATATCATCATGAAACAATAACATGTTTAGATCTGAGATCATGGCACTCGGGCCCTAGTGACAAGCATTAAGCATAACAAGTTGCAACAATATCATCAAAGTACCAATTACGGACACTAGGCACTATGCCCTAACAATCTTATGCTATTACATGACCAATCTCATCCAATCCCTACCATCCCCTTCAGCCAACAGCGGGGGAATTACTCACACATGGACGGGGGAAACATTGCTGGTCGATGGAGAGGCGTCGGTGGTGGTGATGGCGATGATCTCCTCCAATTCCCCGTCCCGGCGGAGTGCCAGAACGGAGTTTCTGGTCCCGAGATGGAGTTTCGCGACGGTGGTGGCGTACTGGATGGTTTCTGGCGACTTCGACTTCTCTCCTCACGTTTTTAGATTGAAACCCTTAAGTAGTCCAGAGGGGGGCGTCAGAGGCTGGCCGAGGGGGCCACACGCTAGGGCGGCGCGCCCCCCCTCCAGGCCGCGTCTGCCTGTTGTCTGGGGGCCTGGGCCTCCCCCAGGTCTGCCCTTCTGGCTCCGTGATTCTTCTGGAAAAATAGGCCCTTTGACATAATTTCCGGGGATTTTCCTGAAAGTTGAATTTCTGCACAAAAACGAGACACCAGAGCAATTCTGCTGAAAACAGCGTTAGTCCGTATTAGTTGTATCCAAAATACACAAATTAGAGGCAAAACAATAGCAAAAGTGTTCGGGAAAGTAGATACGTTTTGGACGTATCAACTCCCCCAAGCTTAGCTTATTGCTTGTCCTCAAGCAATTCGGTTAACAACTGAGTGCGATAAAAGAACTTTCACGAACACATTTGTTCATATGATGTAAATATTCTCATGACATGGACAAGTACTTAGGCAATTCATAATAAGATACATGCAAATAAGATCATCTAATAGCTATGTCAATCATGGAAAAGGTACCAACAAATTAATAATAAGCATCATGAATCATGTCTATCAGCAGGATTGCAATGTTCATAAAAGGATATGATAAAGTGATATCTCGCTTGCCCGTATTTGTACAGCAAAACATAAATGCTCGGGCACCTCTGAAGTTCATGGAAAGACTAGAAATAGAGATTGTCAAAGATAAAAGCATCAAAGTTATACCACAGTTAATCACATTTTGGGACAAGCATATTATACTAAGAATGACAGTTGTGCTCTCAAGAAAGTGCTCAAAGAAAGGATGGTGACACAACATGAAAGTAAAAGATTGACCCTTCGCAGAGGGCAGGGATTAACATGCGCTAGAGCTTTTCATTTTTAAAACAGGAGTAAAACTATTTTGAGAGGTGTTTGTTGTTGTCAACGAATGGTAATGGGTACACCAACTACCTCGCCAACCAGACTTTCAAGAGCGGCTCCCATGAAGGACGTTATTTCTACCAGCAAGGTAGATCATCCCTCTTATCTTTTGTTTACACACGTACTTTAGTTTTATTATGGGTGACACTCCCCCCAACCTTTTCTTACACAAGCCATGGCTAACCGAATCATCGGGTGCCTTCCATCAATCTCATACCATGGAGGAGTGTCTATTTGCAAAATTAAGTTTCTTACTGATGAATCAGAGCAAAACATGTGAAGAGAATTATTAATGAAGTTATTAGTTGGGGCTGGGCACCCCGTTGCCAGCTCTTATTATGAAAGTCTGTCAAAAGTAAATGACAAGGTTGAAAGATAAACACCACATACTTCCTCATGATCTATAAAACATTAACACAAATTGAGAAGCATTTTGAAGGTTTAAAGGCAGCGCATGAGAATTTACTTGGAATGGTTTGAAATGCCATGCATAGGTATTTATGGTGGACACTTTGGAATAACTTGGTTTTCAGGGATTTGGAAGCACGAGCAGCGTTCCCGCTCAGTACAAGTGAAGGCTAGCAATAGACTAGGGAACGACAATCAAGAGAGCGACCATCGTCATAATCATGCTTGCGGCAAAATAAATTAACGGAGGCATAAAAGTGATACAAGAACTCGAGGCAAAGTAAATCATCGAGGCTTAATTGACTTTTGTTCAATCATATGCATGCGTGAGCATGTTCCAAGTCGATTCAAATGAATTATTCGGAGGAGGATACCACAATGTCATACCTATTTATGAATAAAACAATGCAAGCAAACATCCATGACATGCTACTCATATTAATAAACTGGAGCTAAACATGAGAGATCATGAACTACTAGACTTTCTTAAATGACATATACCTCACACGAACCAACTAAGCATGCTCACATGGATGAGTATATGTACAAAAATGAAAACTAATAGAGTTCATACCAGCCTCTCACCACAGTCGAATTGTCGTAGATCGTCATTATTGCCTTTCACTTGTGCAGCTTGAATAATATGGAATGAAAACCACGCTCCAGCCACCGAAGACCATTGAACTCCAAAATGAACTTTACAAAACCAAAGAAGAACAAGAAATATTTTTTGTGTTTTCGAATTGGAAACAAGAACAAAAGGAAACAAGCAAACAAAGCAAAATCTTTTTGGATTTTCTTATAGCAAACCAATGATAGCAAATAAAGCAAAATAAAAGCAAGAAACTAAAATAAACAAATGGTGAAGAGAAACAACAGAAATATTTTTGGTCTTTTTGTGTTTGAGGAAAGAAACAAAGCAAAAACAAGAAAATGAAAACTAGAAGAGTCACATAAACACAAAGCAGCAGGAATTCGTCAAACTTGAAAGCAGTACAGTAATCAATTTTTAAGAAATTCTTCCGCTGCCCAGCTCGAAAAGTGTTCAACTAATGAAAGTTAGATAACAACCTGGGGAACATGCACAAAAATTGGCTTCGCAAAATAACGTTCAGGCTGTTTTTGAGAATTTTTTTGGTATCAGTACAGAATCTGTTTTCAGGCAGCACCTTCCCAAATATCATCTCCCTCTTATTAGAAAACCACTTAAAGAAGCTAAACAAATATATACAAGTATCAAGCAACTATAATATGCAGAGAATGAGTGATGCCGGTATACCTCCCCCCAAGCTTTGGCTTTTGGCCTAAGTGGGGTTTAACCCCAGCGAGGGTCAGGGTTCCTCGTCGGTGGATCATACATGGCGTAGTCATAATATGGTCCCGGTGCAGAAGAAAAGGGTGAAGGCTCCACATGCCCAAAATGTTGATGCGAAGAACTTGCTGCATCGGATGACGAGTCGAGGTGTTCCTCGGCCTCCTCCGTGTCGTCTCTTGCATGATGGTCATCTCCCTCTATGTATGCATTCAGTTCACCTTCCTTGACTGACCAATCCCTCCTGGAATCAAGGTTAAACAGAACAGGTGCAGGCAATCCTACTAATTTTTCAGTTTTCTTAGTTGTTCTCCAAGTTTTCTTGTAAAATGTTATCTTGTAAGACAGGTTACTCAAATTAAACAAATCAGAAACAAACTCATGTTTAATCATGGAGTCTATGTCAAGTTTCTCTACGGAAAGATGAATATCAAGATGGTGAGGCTCTACACCATGCATAGGTAATAAACGAGAAGCGATGAGACCTCCGCAAATTCCTCCCTTCTCACGGTTAGTAGCAAGTCTATAGGCTATCAAAGCTCCCAAATTATAAGTCCTATCACCTTGCAATGCAGCAGCTAAAAAAGCTAAATCCTGGATAGATAGCTTACTTGCATTCTTCCTAGTAAGAACGCACTTGGTGATGAAATAAGCAAAGTAACGAATAGCTGGGAGTTGAATACTACTGATTTTACCACCATCCTCTGAGAAGCTTCTTCCTTGACAAATCATCTTGTAGAGACTCAAGAGCTCCTGCGGTAGTCCCCTTATCTTCTCGCATGATCCCCATTGCGGCACTCTAATTGCTGCACAAAAATCATCGAAAGGCAAGTTGATAGTTTTATTATAAATTTTGTACCGAACCATGGGGTTAGATTGAGACCAATTGAATTCAAAATCCTGCACTACAGACATAGTCAATTTTGCATATTGGCATGGTTCACCAACAACAAAATCATCCAACCCTGCACGGGAAATTAGATTTTGAACATCTCGCAAAATTCCTGCACTTCTCATAAAATCTATGCACGGGTAGTAAGAGGGGTATACTCCCTCTTCGTGGCGAACTCTCATGACCTGTTGGACCTCCAATTCTTGTTGGTTTAGTTGATGCCTATTCCACTCCATTTTCTGAAATTTTTAAACAAACATTACAAAATTTGGCTTGGTGACATATAATTGAGGGAAACTACTATAGGAACTTGCTAGAGTACTAATCATGCATCAAAACTAGTTTTTACAACTTAGAACAAGCATGCAAGCTCACTAAACATGTTACCTATAGCAGCAAAATATTCAATATATACTCAACCAAACAAAATTCTACTTGGATAATCGAAGGAGTCACATACCGGAGAGCAAATGTGCCAAATTTCAGACAGAAATCTGGGCTGAGCAAAGAGATCGAGAAATCTTGAGCTCTTGAGCAGAGACGCGAGTGAGAGAAAACTGGTGCGAGTTTTTTCGGGAGAGAGAAGAGAATGGGAGGAAGAGATGAAGTGGTGGGGCAAGGAGGGGCCCACACACTAGGGTGGCGCGCCCCCCTTGCTGGCCGCGCCGGCTCGTGGGTGCCACCTCGGGGTGCCCCACCGGTCATCCCCGGGTGCTCCCGTGTGCCTCTTCGAAAAATAAGACCAACGGTATAATTTTTGTGAATTTTTGAAAACTTTGAAAAATGCACATTTCTGGGTATTAAATTTATTATTACTGGGCAGAAAAAGATTTTGAAATCTCTAATTAACTAAAGAACTTTGCAAAACAAAAGTACTACAGCAAGTAGAACAAGTGGAGGAAGAAAGAGATGTTGTTTACCTCCTCTATGCATATAAAAAGTATTTGTTAACAAGGTTGATCAAGTCTTGCCACCAAATAAATTTTACATAGCATAAGAAGAAATAAACCTCAAATCAATCATGTTACCTTGAATTGTATTGATATGGATCCAATCATAATATTTTGGTATTCTTCTTTTGGTTCATATATAGCACAATCAATAGCTCCAACTTTGATAGTTCTCACATTAGAAATGGTAGTAACTCCACATAATTTATCAATCCTCTTGGGGAAATAAATAGTATGCTCCTTGTCATCAACATTGAAAGTAACTTTTCCTTTATTGCAATCAATAACAGCCCCTGCGGTGTTAAGAAAAGGTCTCCCAAGAATAATAGACATATTATCATCTTCAGGCATTTCCAACACAACAAAATCAGTTAATATCAAGCAGCTTATTAGTAACTTGAACAGGAACATCCTCACATATACCAACATGAATAGCAAGAGATTTATCAGCCATTTGCAAAGATATATCAGTTGGTATCAACTTATCTAAATAAAGTCTCTTGTAAAGAGAAAAAGGCATAACACTAACACCTGCTCCCAAATCACATAGAGCAGTTCTAACATAATTATTCTTAATAGAACAAGGAATAGTCGGTATACCTGGGTCGCCCAATTTCTCTAGAACTTTGCCATTGAAAGAGTAATTAGCAAGCATAGTGGAAATCTCCTCGTTAGGAATTTTCCTTTTGTTAGAGACAATATCTTTCATCTACTTTGAATAAGGAGGCAATTTAATAGCATCAGTCAAAGGGATTTGCAAGAATAAAGGTTTCATCCAATCGCAAAATTTATTATAGTGTTCTTCTTCCTTTGATTTTAGTTTCTTAGCAGGAAAAGGCATTTGCTTTTGAACCCAAGGTTCTCTTTTATTACCATGTTTCTTAGCAGTAAAATCTTCTTTAGTATACTTTTTATTTTTAGCATGCTTTTCAGGTTCATCTTCAACCTCTTCTTTATCAGAAGCTTCATTCTTATCATTATCTTTATCATGTTCATTACCACTTTCAGTTTCAAGCATCGAAATAGAAATACTATTAGGATCATTAACAGGTTCAGAGGATTCTACAACATTTTTATGTTTCTTCTTCTTTTTCTTAGAAGGAGCATTAGGTTTAATTCGTTGAGAATCTTGTTCAACTCTTTTGGGATGCCCCTCGGGATATAGAGGATCCTGGGTAGAAACACCGCCTCTAGTTGTTACTTCATAAGCATGTTTTTCTTTAGAACTATTTTTTAACAAGTCATTTTGCACTTTAGTGAGTTGATCAATTTGAGTTTGAATCATATGAAAATGTTTAACAAGCATCTTAACATCATTAGAGGTTCTCTCCACAATATCATGCAAATTACTAATATCTTGAGAATTTTCCATTAAATGATTCTCTACTCTCATATTAAAATTTTCTTGCTTAACAATATAATTATCAAACTCATCTAAGCATTGAGCAGGAGGTTTTGAATACGGAATATCTTCCCTAGTAAAGCGTTGAAGAGAGTTTACCTCAATCATGGATGAAGGGGGAATTATCTTACATAAATCTTCTATGGGAGGTAAGTTCTTCACATCTTCGATTTAATACCTTTCTCCTTAAGAGATTTCTTGGCTTCCCTCATATCTTCATCATTTAATTTAATCAAACCCTCTTCTTCAATATCGGCGTCGGAGTTGGTTCGTGTGTAGTCCAATCATCATGATTCCGGCCTATCTTAGCCAATAATTCTTTAGCTTCGTCTCGGAGTTCTTTTCCCGAAAACACAACCAAGCACAACTATCCAAATATGCTCTAGACTCAATGGTTAGTCCACTATAAAATATATCAAGTAAATCATGCTTTTCCAAATCATGTCCAGGTCGAGCTCTGATAAGAGAGCAAAATCTTGCCCAAGCTTCAGGCAATTTCTCTCCATCTTCCTGATCAAAGCTATAAATTTTCTGCAAAGAAATATGTTGAGCACTAGCAGGAAAGTATTTCCGAAAGAAAACATCAAGCAAATCACTTGGACTATTAATAGAACCAGGAGGCAAACTATTATACCAAGTTTTAGCATCATCCTTTAATGAGAAAGGAAAAAATTTAGCAACAAAATAAGTACGCATCTTGACATCATCAGAAAACAAGCTACTCAAAGTAGAAAGTTCATTCATGTGTTCTACAACACTTTCTTTTTCAGTACCACAAAAGGGTGTTTTCTCAACAATAGCTATATGAGATAGATCAAGAGAAAAATCATAATATTTATCCTTAATGTTTATAGGAGATGTGGCAAATTTAGGATCAGGAGATAGCTTATATCTAACAGTATGTTGTGCAAGAAACTTTTTAATTTTTCTTGCATCAGCAGTAGCATTGCATCTATCAATAAAATCATCATCAAGTTCCACATAATCCTCATCAGGATCATCACTAGAATATTCAACAGACTCAGGTGAATTAACAGGTGTAGCAGTATTTTCATTAAGAGTTTCAGTGTTTTCAATTTGTCTAGACCTAGCAATTGTAGCATCTAGAAAAGATCCCAATGAACCACTATCATCAAGCACAGCAGAAACATCATCAATATTATAAGAGTTTTCGGATTCAGTGAAGTACCAAGCAAGTGAAGCTTGTGGTGGTGAAACAAGTTGACTTATCACAGTATGGTGAATCAAGAGCAACAGAGGTACTCAGAGTTGTACCTTTTCTTGTAGTGGATGGTAATATGGCGACTTTAGGATCGCGAGATTTACCCATGATGGAGAACTTGCAGCGAACAATATCAATCCAAGTGAACTTCCAAATAAAGCTATGCTCCCCGGTAACGGCGCCAGAAAATAGTCTTGATGACCCACAAGTATAGGGGATCACAACAGTCTTCGCGGGAAGTAAAACCCAATTTATTGAGTCGACACAAGGGGAGCTAAAGAATACTTGAAAGCCTTCACAGCGGAGTTGTCAATTCAGCTGCACCTGGAAACAGACTTGCTCGCAAGAGTTTATCAGTAGCAACAGTTTTATAGCAGTAGCAGTAGTGAAATAACAACAGCAGTGGAACAAAGACAGCAGTAGTGATTATAGTAAACAATAGGATTAAAATACTGTAGGCACAGGGATGGATGACGGGCGTTGCATGGATGAGAGAAACTCATGTAACAATCAAAGCAAGGCATTTGCAGATAATAATAAAGCGGTGTCCAACTACTAAGCAATCCATAGGCATGTGTTCTGTATTTAGTCGTACGTGCTCGCAATGAGAAACTTGCACAACATATTTTGTCCTACCAGCCGGTGGCAGCCGGGCCTCTAGGGAATCTACTGGAAATTAAGGTACTCCTTTTAATAGAGCACCGGAGCAAAGCATTAACACTCCATGAACACATGTGATCCTCACATCACCGCCTTCCCCTCCGGTTGTCCCAATTTCTGTCACTTTGGGGTCTCGGTTTCCGGACAGCGACATGTGTATACAACTTGCAGGTAAGATCATAAAACAATGCATATCATCATGAAACAATAACATGTTCAGATCTGAGATCATGGCACTCGGGCCCTAGTGACAAGCATTAAGCATAACAAGTTGCAACAATATCATCAAAGTACCAATTACGGACACTAGGAACTATGCCCTAACAATCTTATGCTATTACATGACCAATCTCATCCAATCCCTACCATCCCCTTCAGCCTACAGCGGGGGAATTACTCACACATGGATGGGGGAAACATTGATGGTCGATGGAGAGGCGTCGGTGGTGATGATGGCGATGATATCCTCCAATACCCCGTCCCGGCGGAGTGCCAGAACGGAGTTTCTGGTCCCGAGATGGAGTTTCGCGACGGTGGCGGTGTACTGGATGGTTTCTGGCGACTTCGACTTCTCTCCTTGCATTTTTAGATCGAAACCCTTAAGTAGTCCAGAGGGGGCGTCAGAGGCTGGCCGAGGGGGCCACACGCTAGGGCGGCGTGCCCCCCCTCTAGGCCGCGCCGGCCTGTTGTCTGGGGGGCCTGGGCCTCCCCGTGCCTGCCCTTCCGGCTCCGTGATTCTTCTCGGAAAAATAGGCCCTTCGACATAATTTCCGGGGATTTTCCCTGAAAGTTGAATTTTCGCACAAAAACGAGACACCAGAGCAATTCTGCTGAAAACAGCGTTAGTCCGTGTTAGTTGTATCCAAAATACACAAATTAGAGGCAAAACAATAGCAAAAGTGTTCGGGAAAGTAGATACGTTTTGGACGTATCAGCGTTCCATCTTGTTACTGTCAAGATCATCATCATCGAGCTCAAGAGGAACACGCAAGGTTAAGGTTTTCTCTTGATAGGGTTTCTTTCTTACCGGTCTCATGTTGTAGTTGGAGATCGATTATAGTTTAGTTGCCGTACTATCAAGAGGGCTCTCGAGTGAGTAACTCGATCGTATTATTCGGAGAGCTCAAACCTTTGCATCCTTGCATCACTTTATTGGTTGTTATTTAGATCTTATCCATGTGATGTTTTACATCTTGTGCTTATTCTCATGACAAGCTCTAATTTATCGAGAATGGTTTTTGGACGGAAAACTTGTTGCATTTTTGAGGTTGGAGGTTTTACCGGTTTGTCTTTTATAGATATGTCAAACCTTTTATCATTTGTTTCTATCATCCCTTGTTGTACTATGAGGGTTCCCTGCATTATCTTATAGATCTCTTTACTAGCTTCAAAACGAGCCCAAGATCATCAAAATCGGTGTCCGGATGCTCAAGTTATGGTCTTTCTCGTTTTGATGTTGCTGCTAGTTTTCCCTAGGCCGGATAATCCGGGGCCGGATATTTGCAATATCCCCCTGAAAAATGCTAAGGACTAAGCGGCCGAGCCCCCGGTATACCCTACGGATATTTGGCCGGATATTTTGCTTGGCACCGGATAATCCGGGGGGCGGGGGTGGATATTTCGGCCCTTACTCAAGCCAGATTATCCGAACCATGGTATTCCCCAATGGCTTGATTTTCTGGGGGATATAAATACCCCTTCTTCCTCCTTGGGCGGTAGCTTCTCTCACTCTCTCTCTTCTCCATTGTTGACCTTGAGAAGCTTGCTCTATCTCTCAATCCCTCCATGATGCTCGCCCCCATTTGAGGAAAAAGAGAGAGGAGATCTTGATCTACATTTCTACCAATCGAATCCCTATCTTAGTGAATGGAATCCTCTAGATCTTGATCTTAGAGTTCTATGTGAATTTCCTTATTTCTTCCTCTCTTCTTCCTCCACAAGATTTTCTAGCTTTGGTGAAATTTGAGAGTGAAGGATTTTCCATTGCATTTGGTGCATCGGTTTGAGTTCTCCACGATGATTCGTGGTGGTGAAAGCAAGAAGATTGTTGCTCTTAGGTTCTTGGAACCCTAGATGGATTCTAGACCTTTGTGGTGATTTGTTGGGAACCTCCAATTAAGTTATGGACGTGTTCCCCAACCTTTGTGTAAGGCCCGGTTTCCGCCTCGAAGGAAATCCCTTAGTGGAACAGTGACCTAGGCCTTTGTGGCAAGGGTCACCGGAGAATAAGGTGAGGCGCCTTCGTGGCGCTCGGTGTATGGTGTGACTACCGCATATTTGGGTGAGGCATCTATGGCGTTGGTGTGCATCGAGCAACCACACCTGAACATGAGGCCTCTTGTGGCGTTCGGGAGTACTAAGCCACCGCACCTCTCCAACGAAGATTAGCACTCGCAAGAGTGTGAACTTCAGGATAAATCATCGTCTCCCGTGTGTCTCGATTATCTCTATACCCCGAGCATTTTACTTATGCACTTTACTTTGTGATAGCCATCGTGCTTGAAGTTATATATATTGCTTAGCATAACTTGTTGGTGCACATAGATGAACCTTAATATATAGGCTTTGGACTTGACAAAGTAAACGCTAGTTTATTCCGCATTTGTTAAGACGATCTCGTAAAAGTTTTAAACCGCCTATTCACCACCCTCTAGGCGACATCTGTTTCCTTTCAGTAACATCCCAACTTTTTTTAATAAATAAAGGAGCGATCATGTGTATTTCATGCATCTAGTTTGTATTTGAGCAAAATTTGCATCAAACCCTAATGTGCAAATTCTTCTCTATTTTTAATTGCTTTCAAAATCTCTCAAGTTTTTACAAGATAAGCATCATGGTTTTTTTGTTATTCAATGAGCCCATGTGTGCTTTGAAATATCTCTGAAAAGTTTGAGTTTTCAAACCACATTCAAATAGATTCAAATTTGAATTTGATTTGGGAAATAAAAACCAGAAAAAAGGAAAAGAGAGAGAGAGCTCTCTTCTCTCTCTCCTCGGCTCAGCCCACTTTTCCCTCTCTTTCTCCTCTCCCTGGACGAAGCCCAGCTCAGCCCAACCAGCAGCCCATCGGCCTAACATTTCCCGCAGGTTTTTTTTCGCAAAAGCGTCTTCGTCCCCGCGCCTCCAAGCTCCTCGCTGGCAGCCTCGCCGACCACCCGATGCACCAACCGCGTGGAGATCCTCCGCCACCACCCAGGGACCCTAGGTCTCCTAGTTCCCCCTCTCTCGCACTCCCGCGCCAGAGAACCCTAACCTTAACCCTCGTAGATGCTTGATACGCGTACAACACGCGTCCGTTGGGAACCCCAAGAGGAAGGTGTGATGCGTACAGCGGCAAGTTTTCCCGCAGTATGAAACCAAGGTTTAATCGAACCAGTAGGAGCCAAGAAGCACGTTGAAGGTTGATGGCGGCGAGATGTAGTGCGGCGCAACACCAGGGATTCCGGCGCCAACGTGGAACCTGCACAACACAAACCAAGTACTTTGCCCCAACGAAACAACGAGGTTGTCAATCTCACCGGCTTGCTGTAACAAAGGATTAGATGTATAGTGTGGATGATGATTGTTTGCAGAAAACAGTAGAACAGTATTACAGTAGATTGTATTTCAGTATAGAGAATTGGACCGGGGTCCAGAGTTCACTAGAGGTGTCTCTCCCATAAGATAAACAGCATGTTGGGTGAACAAATTACAGTTGGGCAATTGACAAATAAAGAGGGCATGACCATGCACATACATATTATGATGAGTATTGTGAGATTTAATTGGGCATTACGACAAAGTACATAGACCGCTATCCAGCATGCATCTATGCCTAAAAAGTCCACCTTCGGGTTATCATCCGAACCCCCTCCGGTATTAAGTTGAAAACAACAGACAATTGCATTAAGTATTGCGCGTAATGTAATCAGTAACTACATCCTCGAACATAGCACCAATGTTTTATCCCTAGTGGCAACAGCACATCCATAATCTTAGAGATTTATGTCACTTCCCCAGATTCACGGAGACATGAACTCACTATCGAGCATAAATACTCCCTCTTGGAGTTACAAGCATCTACTTGGCCAGAGCATCTACTAGTAACGGAGAGCATGCAAGATCATAAACAACACATAGATATAAATTGATAATCAACATAACATAGTATTCTCTATTCATCGGATCCCAACAAACGCAACATATAGAATTACAGATAGATGATCTTGATCATGTTCGGCAGCTCACAAGACCCGACAATTAAGCACAATGGGGAGAAGACAACCATCTAGCTAATGCTATGGACCCATAGTCCAGGGGTAGACTACTCACACATCACTCCGGAGGCGACCATGGCGGCGTAGAGTCCTCCGGGAGATGATTCCCCTCTCCGGCAGGGGTGCCGAGAGCGATCTCCTGAATCCCCCGAGATGGGATTGGCGGCGGCAGCGTCTCGGAAGGTTTTCCGTATCGTGGCTCTCGGTACTGGGGGTTTCGCGACGAAGGCTATTTGTAGGCGGAAGGGCAGGTCAAGGGGCGTCACGAGGGGCCCACACTACAGGCCGGCGCGGCCAGGGCTTGGGCCGCGCCGCCCTATAGTCTGGCCACCTCGTGGCCCCACTTCGTCTCCTCTTCGGTCTTCTGGAAGCTTCGTGGCAAAATAGGACCCTGGGCGTTGATTTCGTCCAATTTCGAGAATATTTCTTTACTAGGATTTCTGAAACCAAAAACAGCAGAACAACGAAGCGGCACTTCGGCATCTTGTTAATAGGTTAGTTCCAGAAAATGCACGAATATGACATAAAGTGTGCATAAAACATGTAGATATCATCAATAATGTGGCATGGAACATAAGAAATTATCGATACGTCGAGACGTATAGCTTCTCTGCTCGTCCCGAGCAGGTAAACGATAAACAAAGATAATTTCTGGGGTGACATGCCATCATAACCTTGATCATACTATTGTAAAGCATATGAGCTGAGATCAAATCATTCAAAGCAAGTATCTATATTGACATAAGAGATGATAATGCAAGAGTTAGACAAGCTAGAAGTTTTCATGAACTATTGCTTTAAAGACATGCAACCGTACAAAGTTCATTAAAAATATATTAAGTATTCAGCATAGAATTTCTATCCTTCATTCCAAGCATCAAGTAAATTTTCACAACATAAGAAGGATTCAGTCAAGTAAACATAAACATGAACGTCATGAATCAACTGTTTCGAGGTCTACTCAACCGGTGAGCGCAAGCATTTGGTATTAGCACCAGGATGTTATGGCATAAAGAACGTTAATGGGGGTTTGGAAGGCCAAATAGAAGAAAGGCTTGCAAAGCTGTAAATGACCATTAGACAAGAGGAAGCCTTATGATCGAAGCTATGCAAGGAGTAGTGATTGCCATGCAACGGATGCACATAGAGCTATATGTGTATGAAAGCTCTCCAATGGAACTAGTGGGGGTGCATCCAACTTGGTTGCTCACGAAGACCTAGAGCACTTTTGAGGAGGCTCATCATTGGAATATACAACCCAAGTTCTATAGTGTAAATTCCCCACATAGTTATACTAGTAAAACATGAAAACTCTCTCATATGAATGTAGGTGCTGAACATGAGCACAAATGATGACTATAAATAATGCGGGTGCTAAAACATGAGCACAAGTGTGGATAAAAGATAGTAATGCTGCCCCCTTTTTTCTTTATTCTCTTTTTTTTCTTTCTTTTCTTTTTTCTTTCTTTTCATTTTTTTTCTTTCTTCTCCCTTTTTTTTTCTTTTCTTTTTGGTGGCCTCCACGGCTCTTTTCATTTTTAGGGGCAACATCCTAATATGACAACACACTTTTTGGTACAAATAACTCATAATGAATGAAACATGATGTATAAAACTGTATGCCTCTGCCAGTGTAGCAGGATGTGCAATGATCTAGCGTAACATGGGTAAACCACACATCAGCTGTATATGATCATGCAAAGCAATATATAAATGATAAATGACAACATGACATGTAATGTAAAAATGGATGTTGCATGGCAATATATCTCGGAACAGCTATGGAAATGCTGTGGTAGGTAGGTATGGTGGCTGTTTTGAGAAGATGTATGGGCTTATGTGTAGGAGAACAAGAGAAAGTTCTCCCACGGGTTTGGATGTACTGGAGAAGTATGCACAATTCTCAATGTGAGCAAAAGGCAATGCACAGTACCGAAGAAGCTAGCAAATTTGGATGGTGGAAGTGCCAAAAACCGTAGCTTAACATTAGTCAAAAAGAACTCACAAGCTTATTGCAAACAACTAGCAGAGTTCATCATTAAGAGCATGATTAAAATTTACTCCAAGGAGGGCCGTTCACGGTGGCACAAGTACCCCGCTAGCTCCCTCGACCTTCAGCACAACTTAGTTATTACGATGAACTCTCAGACATGGAAAGCTATCAAGTCCAACTACGCCTTCAACTATTTAAATAGAGTTTGTAGTACGGCACAAGCTTAAAGACAACAATCCACTACTAATTTTAACTCATTTATCCAGCAAGCCTTACCATCTAAATATCTCAAAACATTTGCAAAGAATCAAGTTATCAAAGCTCAATGTTCTACAAGTATTTTATTATTCACTACCACATGCAACATTTCCCGTTTCCAACCATACAACAATTTAACGAAGAAGAAACTTCGCCATGAATATTATGAGTAGAGCCTAAGGACATACTTGTCCATATGCTACAGCGGAGCGTGTCTCTCTCCCATAAAGTGAATGCTAGGATCCATTTTATTCAAACAAAACAAAAACAAAAACAAACCGACGCTCCAAGAAAAGCACATAAGATGTGATGGAATAAAAATATAGTTTCAGTGGAGGAACCTGATAATGTTGTCGATGAAGAAGGGGATGCCTTGGGCATCCCCAAGCTTTGACGCTTGAGTTTTCTTGATATATGAAGGGGTAAACCACCGGGGCATCCCCAAGCTTAGAGCTTTCACTCTCCTTGATCATGTTGTATCATCCTCCTCTCTTGATCCTTGAAAACTTCCTCCACACCAAACTTAGAACAACTCATTAGAGGGTTAGTGCACAATCAAAATATTCATGTTCAGAGGTGACATAATCATTCTTAACACTTCTGGACATTGCACAAAGCTACTGAAAGTCAATGGAATCAAAATATCCATCGAACATAACAAAACTGGCAATGCGAAATAAAAGGCAGAATCTGTCAAAAACAGAACAGTTCGTATTGACGAATTTTATCGAGGCACCAGACTTGCTCCAATGAAAATTCTCAAATTGAATGAAAGTTGCGTACATATCTGAGGATCACTCACGTAAATTGGCATAATTTTCTGAGTTACCTACAGAGAATTTTGCCCAGATTCGTTACAGCAAAGAAATCTGTTTCTGCGCAGTAATCCAAATCTAGTATGAACTTTACTATCAACGACTTTACTTGGCACAACAAAATACTAAACTAAGATAAGGAGAGGTTGCTACAGTAGTAAACAACTTCCAAGACACAAAATAAAAACAAAGTACTGTAGTAAAAACTATGGGTTGTCTCCCATAAGCGCTTTTCTTTAACGCCTTTCAGCTAGGCGCAGAAAGTGTGTATCAAGTGTTATCAAGAGATGGTGCATCGTTATCATGAGCTCCCCATCCGTAGTGGTACTAAGGGCTTTGTCAATTTTAGGCCTATAATAATACTTCTTTGGTTTAGGCACTTTAGAGACATACATAAACTTTTGCTCCTTACCCACATAAGCTTTCTCCTTATATTTAAGAGAAGAAAATGTTGAACCCAAGGTTCCCATAGCTTTTTCAAGTTCGTCAATCCTATTGCTTTGATCGTCATGGACAACACAAGTTCCTAGGACACTAATTCTTTCATCAATTCCTCCTAAGGATTTATCAAGTTCATCAGTTTTATCAAGTAACATTTCCAATTTAGCTTCAATACTTGGAAAATTTTTCTCTAAGGTTTCCAATTTTTTCATAACATCTTCAAGAAAGATTTCAGTTTTAACTTCATCAACAGGGGGTATTCCAAATAGACTCTCAATAATGCAGCTAGCTTCTAATGCAGGAGTACTTAGGAAGTTACCTTTCGCGAGACTATCAAGAACATACTTATTCCAGCTAGAGATACCAACATAAAAATTCCTGAGTAGGATAGTGGTGGAGTGTTTCTTAATGCACCTATTATGGGCATCACTAATTCTATACCAAGCATCTCTTAAACATTCTCCCCCTTGTTGCTTAAACGTACGAACTTCAACTTCAGGATTACTCATTTTAGAAGTAGTAAATAAAGTAAACTAGATAAAGTAAATGCAAGTAACTAATTTTTTTGTGTTTTTGATATAGCAAACAAGATAGTAACTAAAGTAAAACTAGCAACTAATTTTTTTATATTTTGATTTAGTGCAGCAAACAAAGTAGTAAATAAAACTAAGCAAGACAAAAACAAAGTAAAGAGATTGGGATGTGGAGACTCCCCTTGCAGCGTGTCTTGATCTCCCCGGCAACGGCGCCGGAAAAAGTGCTTGATACGCGTACGAGCACGCGTCCGTTGGGAACCCCAAGAGGAAGGTGTGATGCGTACAGCGGCAAGTTTTCCCTCAGTATGAAACCAAGGTTTAATCGAACCAGTAGGAGCCAAGAAGTACGTTGAAGGTTGATGGCGGCGAGATGTAGTGCGGCGCAACACCAGGGATTCCGGCGCCAACGTGGAACCTGCACAACACAAACCAAGTGTCAATCTCACCGGCTTGCTGTAACAAAGGATTAGATGTATAGTGTGGATGATGATTGTTTGCAGAAAACAGTAGAACAGTATTGCAGTAGATTGTATTTCAGTATAGAGAATTGGACCCAACGAAACAGCGAGGTTGTCAATCTCACCGGCTTGCTGTAACAAAGGATTAGATGTATAGTGTGGATGATGATTGTTTGCAGAAAACAGTAGAACAGTATTGCAGTAGATTGTATTTCAGTATAAAGAATTGGACCGGGGTCCACAGTTCACTAGAGGTGTCTCTCCCATAAGATAAACAGCATGTTGGGTGAACAAATTACGGTTGGGCAATTGACAAATAAAGAGGGCATGATCATGCACATACATATTATGATGAGTATTGTGAGATTTAATTGGGCATTACGACAAAGTACATAGACCGCTATCCAGCATGCATCTATGCCTAAAAAGTCCAACTTCAGGTTATCATCCGAACCCCCTCCAGTATTAAGTTGAAAACAACAAACAATTGCATTAAGTATTACGCGTAATGTAATCAGTAACTACATCCTCGAACATAGCACCAATGTTTTATCCCTAGTGGCAACAGCACATCCATAATCTTAGAGATTTCTGTCACTTCCCCGCATTCACGGAGACATGAACCCACTATCGAGCATAAATACTCCCTCTTGGAGTTACAAGCATCTACTTGGCCAGAGCATCTACTAGTAACAGAGAGCATGCAAGATCATAAACAACACATTGATATAAATTGATAATCAACATAACATAGTATTCTCTATTCATCGGATCCCAACAAACGCAACATATAGAATTACAGATAGATGATCTTGATCATGTTCGGCAGCTCACAAGACCCGACAATTAAGCACAATGGGGAGAAGACAACCATCTAGCTACCGCTATGGACCCATAGTCCAGGGGTAGACTACTCACACATCACTCCGGGAGGCGACCATGGCGGCGTAGAGTCCTCCGGGAGATGATTCCCCTCTCCGGCAGGGTGCCGGAGGCGATCTCCGAATCCCCCGAGATGGGATTGGCGGCGGCGGCGTCTCGGAAGGTTTTCCGTACCGTGGCTCTCGGTATCGGGGGTTTCGCGACGAAGGCTATTTGTAGGCGGAAGGGCAGGTCAAGGGCGTCACGAGGGGCCCACACTACAGGCCGGCGCGGCCGAGGGCTTGGGCCGCGCCGCCCTATAG
The DNA here is from genome assembly GCF_022539505.1 of Lolium rigidum. Lineage (NCBI taxonomy): Eukaryota > Viridiplantae > Streptophyta > Magnoliopsida > Poales > Poaceae > Lolium > Lolium rigidum. The sequence goes on from NC_061513.1 coordinate 101,161,796, forward strand.
TCCGGCCACCTCGTGGCCCCACTTCGTCTCTTCTTCGGTCTTCCGGAAGCTTCGTGGCAAAATAGGACCCCGGGCGTTGATTTCGTCCAATTCCGAGAATATTTCTTTACTAGGATTTCTAAAACCAAAAACGTAGAAAACAACGAATCGGCACTTCGGCATCTTGTTAATAGGTTAGTTCCAGAAAATGCACGAATATGACATAAAGTGTGCATAAAACATGTAGATATCATCAATAATGTGGCATGGAACATAAGAAATTATCGATACGTCGGAGACGTATCAATGCTGGCCACCCCTGCCAAAGTCTTCACCGGTGAGCCCCCTCCAGCCTCGCCGTCACCGCCATCGCCACCAGGGTGAGCCCCTCTTCCTCTCCATGCCCTCGCCCTGCCCGATTGCGCTCCGTAGCGCTGCCGCGACGAGGCACCTACCTCGACCGCCGCTCGGCCTTGTCGGTGGCCACTCTCCGACCACCATTTGGTAGCGGCGCCGCCAGCAAATGGTCGGCCACATCGCGCTGCCCGTTTGCCCCTCGCGCGCGCCCTCTCGCGGTCGAAATCGCCGAAGCCGAGCTCGCCTGTGAGCTCATGGCCGTGCTGATGTCAGCATGACGCCATAACTCTTTATTTTCTGTAAATATTTCTGTAATTCATTTTTCTATTTAGGAAAATAGTATGACATGTGGGACCCTCTGTCAGATATTTGATTATTTCTTAATTATTTAGAAAATAATAAAGTTATGACGAGTGGGCCATATCTGTCAAAGTTTTAATAATTTATGGAAATTTAAGAAAATGTTTTAAAATGAATTAAACTTTGGAAATTCATTTTAAATCAGAAAAATACAAATAATATATCAAAATGTTCAAAAAAAAAAAAACAAATCCTAACTGTTTATCCATGTGTCATACATGCTTGAACCAACTAAAATTCAAATCTTAGCGGAACCCTAATCAACCCCTCTCATATATCGGGTTCGATGCAGATTCCCCTTTAATTTCAGTTGATGCACCTAGGGTTGTTCCAACCCCTTTAATTGTATGTGAATTGCATTGTGCCATGTCTTGTTTGTGATCTTCCTTTCCGGTATTTGGTTCTTCTCGATAGGGACCGAACGCGAGCCCGTGATCAACGCCACCGAAGAGCATCACTCGAACAACGAGGGACAAGGCAAGCCCAACCTGGTTCATATATGGTTTTGAAATGTTTTTACTTCTGGTTCTTAGATATTCCATATGCTCCAGATATGTATTATCGGTAGTTATAGTTATCCTATGTGTGCATATTCCATACTTGTAGCCTAAAGTTCCTGATCCACTGCTCCAACCAAAACTAAGTTTGAGCTTGTACGCATCGCTAGAGTCGTATGAGATATGCTTAGCCATGCTTAGTTGCTGAAGTCTGATCCATCCGGTTGATGAATCAGAGCTACGAATGAACCTAGTATGACAGGATGACGTGGTATGATCAGTAAAGATAATAATCATGTTTAAACACTTGGATGGGCCACCACATGGGGATGTGGTGATTTGAGTCGTTCTCGTCGATACTAGGACCTGATTTCTCGCCATCAGAACCAAGACTGAGCGTACAGACATACGGGGCCTATGGGAACCCCTTAGCCCGAACTTGCCTAGCTTACCCATGAGTCACTTAGTTTGCGAGTTCCATTGTCCATACGCATGGGGAAAAGGTAGAAAAGGTTTTCAAAGGTGCATCATACAGGGCGTGGCCGGGGCATTAAACTGGATCCTATGCGCACAATAACCGGGACCGCCTCGAAGAATGGCTACCTACGATGACGGAGTTCTCCAGTTAAGTTGACTCATGGAATATGCGAAGTAAGGGAAATGTTTTGGTCGACCACCCTCTGCCGGCACACCAAGGAAGTGTGTTAACCTAGTGGCATTAAGAGTCAGTCGGCGCGTGTGAGTAAAGTTGTACACCCCTGTATGGTTAAATCTTTTTGAAAAGTCGTGTCCATGGTTACAGACGACTTGGTGATGGATTCTGTGATCATAGATAACTTGGACATAATTGTAAAACTTGTATCAAGTGTGTGAATAAGGATCCGTTCTCAGGGTATTGAGGGGGTGATCCTAGTTGATAGGTTCAACAAATGATGAAGATTCGGTGGTTTCAACATGATGATATAGTGCTAGAGTTGTTATCACTCTATTATCCGTTTTAAAATTGGTCTGGATAGACGAGGTTCTTCTCCCTCTTGTTTACAAAGGAACTGGCTTTACACAAAATAAGCTCCACATAAAGTCTCACATACCCGCTTTGCTAACAGGTTGTACTAAGTCTTGCTGAGTCCCTGTACTCAGCTTTGCATACTTTGTTTCAGACAATGCCCCTCCAACAGATGGTGATTTCTACCTTGACGTCGTCGAGTAGTTTGGAGTTCCCAGGCGGCAGCCTGAGACTTATGGGCTTGGACGTCGCCTTATGTTATGGCCTCTTAGGCCGTTTGCAGTTTTGTTATATAGAATAGCATAATTTGTTTTCCGTTACTTGTTGTAATGTGGTCAGTGACCACTACGTGTAATAATTTGTATCTTAACTCTGTTAAGAGTTGTAATATATTTTCTTTCAGCCGTAGAGTCACTATTGTATTACCGATTCTTACACTGTAGGCCCTAGAGATCTAGGTTAGGTTTATGCTAGATGTGAATCTGGGTTTGTCTAGCCCCGACCTCCGGGGTTCCCGACACACTCCTCCTCCTCCTCCTCAGCCCCCCCCCCCCGCGCGCCTCACCTCGTCAAGCATCGCACACACGTGCGTCGTGTTTCGTGACTCGAGTTCTAGTTCGAAATCAGTTTTGTGGAAGCCTAATTTTTTGCTTGGTGCACCAACTGAGAAGGGTACGTGTCAGCGTACGTGTGCATGCTTGCCGCGTGTATGCGACTTTCTACTCATGGCGGTTGGAACACATCTAGAGTTCTCCACTCACCCCCTCTCTCTCTCTCGCCATGTTTCTTTTGTTACGTCGCCCTCTAGTCTTCCCTATCGCGGCGACTATGTGCACGACCGTACAGGAGAGCAGGTTTCCGAAACCCCGCCCGTCGACATCCTGCACCGAGAGGCGGATGATAAGGGTTTTGAGAGCTTCTCGGCGCGGCTGCTCGATGATGCTCGTCTTCTTCCGCGTTGTCCTTATTTTTCTTCGACGGATCCGACCTCTCCGACAACAACATGGGCGACATCAACAACGTCCATGGTGTGATATGTGTGCTCTTCATCTCAAATATTGCAGCACTACTTGTTCCATATTCAGGTATGTCCCATGTGTTCAGTCTGATGTGTATGGTTAAATATGCAGGTGCAACTTTGGTATTGCTTTTGGTAATTAAATACAATCGGAATTTGCCTAATAAATATCCATAGAAGTAACTTCTTATCTTTTAATCCTTTAATTTCTATAACGAAATTAAGTACTTGGGAGACTATACACATGTCTTGACCCTATTATAAAAAATTAGATATAATCCTTGTCTCTTCTAAGTGTGGAGTTTGGCTTTCCCCTAGCTCAAATAACGTGGGAACAGTGATATTCTGGATCACGGATCATGTTCTTTTATGGTTATCTTGCGCCTCCTCAAAAGTTTCTTAGTGGATCGAGGATTTCTTTTTTGGTGGGAAGGATAGAGGAGAACACTGCTCCAACAAGTGTAGCATATGCAAGGGTATGAACTTCGGGATACATCATCGTCTCCGTGTGTCTTGGTTACTTCCCAACCCGAGCTTCTTTACTTTGCGATAACTTCCATGCTTGATATTCTATAACCTTGCTGCTTATATTGCTTAGCATAGGTTGTTGATGCACATAGGCAAACCCTAGTTTATAGATTTTGTGCTTGACAAGTAAAAATGTAATTTAATTCTGCACTCGTTTAAGCCCCATCGTGGAAGTTTTTTAGACCACTTATTCATGCCCCTCCCACTCTAGGAGGCATCCTTGGTCTTCCAGAAGTGCAAAACCATACCCACCATGGCACGATAAAAAAAAAAAACACAGTGCATGCAGTGGCGCAGAATGGTTCGAAATGTTGGTATGACCAACGTAAAAGACGTAGTATTGTACATGGAAAACTGCCCCCCCCCCCATACACACACAGACATAGGAATGTAATGTATATGTGTCATGTGTGCTCCTCCCTTCTCCGCCTCCCCCTCCCCCCCCTGCGTCAGGACGCGTTGAATGAGCCGAGAGCCGAGCGGAGGTAAGACATGTGCCTCTATATTATAAATCAATCAACCCTTTAATCAAAAATCAGTCTATCCAATCATTTAGCTGCTTGCTACAGACCATCCAGCCCAACTATTTAGAAATTCCAAGCACATCCAATACAACTACTTAGAAGCTTAACCTGCGTCTACTCAAAAAAAAAAAAAACTTAACCTGCATGTACCATTTTTCTTCGACGGGGGTGAGTAGTGGTACTAGCGGCAACGACTTGGTCTTGATTGGTTGGACCCGATATCTAGGATGAAAACCTAGCCCCAGCCATCTCATGATGGACATGGCGACAAGATCAGCGCGAATGGTTTTCCCTTTTTCTTAATCGTGTTGCAACTAAAGAGGTGATTTTGGCATAGCTGCTTTTAAAAATGGTGGTATGTGTTTATTTCATTGAATAATTTTGTGGTTCTTCCCTTGCTGTCTATTCCATGTACCAGTAGATGTCTTTGGTGCTCCAAAATTCAGCAACGGAAACGCACGGCGACATCACACGAGATCAAATTGCCATGTCCAATGCGGCCTCGATGGCAGATCGCGGAGTCCCTGGCGGACCATCATGTGCGCGTAGAACTCCATGCTACTGTTCATGCATCATTTTTTTTCTTCAGAAAAAGCCCAAAAGGTTGCTACTATATGTAAGCATAGCCACGTGTGTTAAGACGAAAAGGAAAAGGTTAGGAGGTTTAAGTCTTAAAGCTGCAGAACCAACCTGAAGTTAGGTGGTTAGGAGGATGGTTGTATCCCGAGTCAGTGGTGAAACTGTAAGTGGTGGAGCTGCACTCGGTGCTACCGGTGCTGTAGCACCGTCCCAGCAGCTACACTACAACGAGTTATTCCTCCGTTTTAAGGTTACAAACATGAAATGTCTAGCTAATTAGCACCACTAAGCCTGTATTAGCACCACACTTGATTGTTTCTAGCTCCATCCCTACGCCTAGCCCACCAGAGTTTAAACTCTAGGTTTGACATTTGTGTGTTTCATAAAGGAGGAATATTCATTCAGTGGGAGGCGGCGTTTCTGTCAACAATGAGACACCTGTGATTTCGAAGGTGCTCACAGAGGTAAGGTGTGTATATGTACATTCATAGTGGTAAATATATGCACTTATGTGTGAGCGCCTGCATTTATACTGTGTTTCTAAAAAAATATTTAAAGATGCATGCACGAGTAGTAGCTTTGCGTTGCCTCCAACAGAAAATTGAAATGGTCGCTCGATTGGGTGTTCGTGAAGATGGCGGGATACATACCAAGCTTCGCGGTGTGGCGTACTTCGTCTACGCAGGATTTATTCAGGGTTCAGCAAAGAAAGTGCCAAAATTTATAGGACTGCGACATTTCGTGCCAAGTGTTTTGCAGGTAAACAGTCAACCTGCGCCTGTGCACAGTATGATTGGGGGAAACATTGACTAGCATTACGGATGACTTGAAATATTATTCATACCTTTGGTATTCGTGGCGGGTTCCAGAAGTAACCATAGATCAACGCAGTTTCAAGCAGAAAGGGAGCAATGGCTATGAGTGTACAAAGTACAAAAGTGTATAAACGCACACAGCAGTACTCCGTACAACAAATTGGCCAGCAATGAGATGATTTCGTTTTCTAGCCATCAACAAATGGGTCTTGCTGGAATGTAAAAGAAATAACACAGACCAAGGATCCAGATTCCAGAACCAGAAGAAAATTGCAGTCGTGCTTCCTAAGCAGCCAGAGACATTTTGACTGAAGGTGAAAGCACGTCTCACTGAACAGATGACCACAAAAAAGATAAAACCATATGATACTGGATTGATATTCCCAATTTCTAATTACTGCTATGGCACCGTGTTGTCAACCGCAGTGCTCACCTGTCTTTGCCGTCGGATTGAGATCGTGCGGTCCAACAGTCTAACTTGCACGTGGATCTCCTCTCATCCACACAATTCTTATCTCCGCTCCACCCATTGAGACCCCCCACGAGGCCACGAACTGCGGGAGAGAGAGAGACCTGAGCGCCATTGCCATCTCTTCCTTCCCCATGGAAATCCTCTTTGCCCAGCCCCTGCGCCACCCTCCCGGACGCGGGCACCTCGAGCCGGTCCTTCCTCGACTTCTTCCGCCGCGTCTCCTCTCCTTTCCCCAACCTCTGCGAGTTCCTTCATGGACTCGCCCATGGGCGCCATGGCTGCCCGGACCTCGTTGACCTCCGTCGGTTCGGCCTCGCCTCTCTCTCTCTCTCTCCGGCGCGAGTTCTTCATTGACCTTGATGAGCTCCGCTGGTCCGACCTCGCCGCTCTCGCTGCGCCCCCGTGCTCGTCCTGTACCTTGAGGACATCCGTCAATCCTCCCATGCTCGTCAGTGTGAGAGGGAATCGCTATTGAGGCGAAGGGCGACGACCCTGGTGGACTGGTGGTGGTGTGGGTGGCGAACCACACGGCGCCGTGCTCCCATGGCGGAAGGCAGAGCTGATAGTGGATCTGATGGTTGAGCTACCAATCCTCATCGTACAAGGATGTAAGAATAGCAATGTTTTCCTAAATCCTGGCTATAACTTTTTTGTAAATGGATGTACTTTTCTACCTTTTTTAACATCCAAAAATTATGAAATCCTCAAGGTGTATTTTCTCCCCAATTTGAGCGGGATGGATCCTCTAACGTTGAGGAGGCAAGTCAGGTAAAAGAAAGAAGCAAAGTCAGGGAATCGTGGTTTAATTACCCTATTAATTACTGCAATTAATTACTGTAGATAGTTACTGTAGATATAAAAAATTAAATTAAGTTTTATTACACCATAAGTTTGCTTCTATGTAATTATTCTAAATACATAACATAAATTTATATTATGTAATTGTATTCTAGTTATTTTGGCTTAAACTATATAGTTTGAAAGAAGGAAAGTTAGGGAAATGTAGCTTACCTGACTTGGCTTCTTCAAGTCAGAGAATGGTCTCGCGGTTGGAACTGAACTACAACGCAGGCGAATCAAAGACGGCATTGTCTGTCTAGTGTGCGGCAGAGAGGAAAGTTTGGTCCATCGTTTTTGGGAATGTTCTCATTCAGCCCTCGCTTGGAATGCACTGGAGGTTGCTACGGGTGTTGCCATAGACAAACCTCCCAGGAGGCTAGTGAATCATGCTGCTCTCAAGGGCTGGTTACTAGACTGGATTGGGAAGGCGGATGATAGGTCTGCAGCCTGGGCGCTGATGCTGGTATACAACCTTTGGCTAGCGAGGAATGATGCCAGGGAGTCAAGGTGCATGGAGGACCCGAAGAGAATTGCTCTGAGAACAGTAGCCGGTATTGATGAGTGGATGAACATCCATGGCAGAGCTCAGGTAAAAGCAAAGGTGTTGGAGCACTGGCTCCCGCCGACGGATGGCTGGGCAAAAATTAATGTCGATGGTGCCTTCAAGCATTCAGAAAATTGGGGTGGCGGTGGTGCTGTCATACGCGACCATAACGGAGGCTTCATTGCGGGAGCTTGCTGTTTTTTCCCTCATATATCTGATGCTGAAGGGGCCGAGCTGTCGGCATGCAAGCATGGGCTCTTACTGGCGAAGGATGCACACCTCAACCGGGTTATCCTGGAGACGGACAGTACCGTGGTGGCGGCGAAACTAAGTAAGGCAGGACAAGACCTTTCTCTTCATGGTCAGTTGGTTATGGAGATCAAGGCCATTATGCAAGGTTTTGCGAGAGCTACGGTGCGTGCGGTGCGTCGGTCGGCTAATGATGCGGCGCATAGAATGGCGAAGCAAGGCTGCGAGAATAAAGTAGATAGGAGTTGGCATGGTGTTGTGCCTGACTGTATCCGTAGTAGAATTGTTATGGACTTGAGTTTGAATTAATGAAATCGCAGCTTTCGATCTCAAAAAAAAAAAAAAGTCAGAGGATCCAGTCCCCAATTTGAGACGGTGCTTATGCATTTGGATGTAATTTCTGTTACTTTTCTACATCCAGGCAGTTGAATGGAAATTGCACAGGTTATGTAATTTTTGCCTAATCTACTCGGGTTGATTGGATATATTATTTTGCACACTGTATGTAACATGTGCTTAATTTGTTTTAATTGGGATTTAATTTTTTTGCACACAGTAAACTTTTTATGCCTAATTTGTTTTGTTGGATGTAATTTTTTTTCACACTGCATGTCTTTTTTGTTTAATTGGATGTAATTTTGTATCTAATCTATAACTTAAATTTACATGTAGATGTAAAAACAGTAAGTTTCACTGTAAGTTTCCATGAATCTAGTGTAAAAGGTGAGAGTTAAATAGGCTTGTACTAGGTTCGATGGACGACGGGACAAAGATAAGAGTAAAACAAATAATGAAAAACTAATTGAACGGCTCGTGCCAGGGACCGCGTATTTTTCTCTCTGCTTTCAGGCCACGGGACCACATCTTTTTCCTGTTTTGGTAAGTGTCGCTTTCAGGCCATAGGTCCACTTTCCTTTTTTAGTAAAAAATAGCTTTCAGACACGGGGGCACCGGCTAAGACTAACCGGTCTTTATAGCACCGTGTAGCAGCATCCATTGATATTGCAACCGGATTAGTCACCTTGCCTATATGACGATTCAACAAGGCAGATAATATCACAAAACGAGCATCGAACCAAGCACATATTTCCATGTTGCATGTGAGTAGGAAGAACGCCAGCATTTCGTTCAACACTTCAAAATATAATAAATTACAAAAAGGTAAGGTATTGTCTGTACTAAATTTTTATCCATGTGCAATGGCCCCACGAGTCACGAGAAAAACAAAAACCCTATGTACTTCCAATGTGCTATCATTTGACCAGAAAAAAACTTCAGTGGGACGTCAAACTACTTCATATTTGTCAGTGACCAGTCGAACCCGCTGGGAATATTTTGAGCTACCTTCCCCCAATGGACGAACGGCAGTAACCTGAAACCAGAATTTGCAGGAAATCACAAGAATTATAAATTTGAAGTGGAGGAACATGAAATTTGGACAGTTGAATTAACTCAACCAAAGCAGAATGGCACAGGAGACTATGTTTCTGGAATTATGGGGTACAGTGACATCAGATAAACAGTAAGAAATACTGTATCAGAAAGGCCATCATAAAATGCGGTGCAGTGTAGAAACATATATAAACATTATCTGGTTAAAGTGCTGCTCCAATGAAATGACATGGCAAACCGGTTTTAGAAAAGCATATTTCTGTACAAAGGGTGGAGATAAAAAAATTGAAACATGGCTCAATTTTTTTTATTGCAAATCAGAGTAGATCAAGAAGTTGTAAAAGCCAGTAGGAGGGCCATCTTACTGCTTGATATAGTTCACCGGCTAACATCACACTATTCTGTGAACAGGAAGTCCCACAATAAACCACGGTTGTTCCCAATCAATTTTCAACTAAGTCCAATGCTAGTAAAATGATGTAATACAGCAGGACATCCATGCGAATTCCACGCTAGTTTCGAAGGCACTAGAACAAACAAAGGGTAAAGCAAGTATGCATATATCACTGAGAAGTATAATAAAACAAACCTTCAAACTACTGAATGTATTTAATGCAGAAAATCCAACAGAGATTGGGAAAAATGTTGATGGATCGGCTGCAGGAACAGAAAACTCCATGGAACCACTGCAAATGGAGAAAAATGACAAGTGTTACTAACACTGTCGAACAAACTGGAGGATATAAATTTTGCAAAAAGGAAAACGGAGGATATAAAAGTAACACTGTATTGAGAAAACGTATACTGCATGTACCTTCGGTTGGATTGATCAATAAGAATAACAGACCATTCCAGAACTGACTTTCTCGGGTCATACCTGGATGCAAAACAATAGATAAATCGAAAGTATAACTGATGAATGCAGGTAAAGATGAAATAGATGGTTGATCAGGGGAAACTTGCGTCCAGTAAAAACTGTTTACATATAAAGTAATAAATGATAAAGAATAACCGGGCTGGTGGCCAGGAGAAACTACGGTCCAAGAAAATTATTTTTCTATTAAGAAATGAATTTAATTGTAACACTTTGTTTCTAAAGTTGCTTAGCTTATTAGGCTACAGATGAAATGGAACATCTAGCCATTTAAAATAAAGACTTGATGCTAAATATACATCAAATTACTACTCCCTCCAATTGACTATATACTGTCCTCAGTTTACTGCGTGAATCAAGAACATAGTAATTGCCATATTTCCACTCCATAACCTCACAAACTAGAAAAGAAGTTAAGAGGGTTGTTGTAACATGTCAATACAGTAGAACTGAAATTTATCATTAAATTTCTCACAATTTTAGCGTTCCTTGGTCTGTGCACATGGTGCGCTGCTCAACGAAACATCATATACAGTTTTGTTATTCTCTTGCAGGTGTACTGTGTAAAACCTAGAGCTATTAGCATTACTCTGGCTGTACAGGCCAGTCTTACACATCCATGTTAGCATGGTATTTAGGACAAGATGAGGGAATCAGAACATTACTTCCATTCTCCATCTATATGTTTAACACTCGGAGCCTCCCTGAGTGCAGGCAGAGGGATAGAGATGACAACATTGTGCAAATCGAACATCTCCGAAGCTTCATAATCAATGTTAACATTGGCTGTATTTCCATGCACGGAAGGCCAGCAATTGACTACAAGTGGCAAAACCAGGTTACACAAGTCCAAAGTGGCAAGCTATGAGAACAAGAAAAACTGCAGTATACCTGTCAATGGCAGAAAAGATTCACCCAACCCCTCGATTCTCCACCTCACCAGATGTGTTTCATTTTGACCACTGGGGAAAGGCCGGTTTGGATCTGTTGCCCCAACAATGTGCTGACTGTTGAACAGCTCTTTGTTAATATTAGGGTGCGTCTTGAAGGTAAGTCCAGGCACATCTTGTTTCTCAATCTGTACCAAATGCATAAAAAATTAGTACCTTCAAATTTAAATTTTAAGTCATTTCCAAAGTGCTGCTAACCAAAAAGGCAGTGTTTGCAGGCAAGCAATTCCTAAACATGTTGCTATAGTAGCACTATAGCCAGGGATACTAAACAAAGTTGCAACCAATTTTCCAGATGCTAGTGGCTCAAACGAATATTGAGGAACCATTTGAGATGTACAAAAAAAAGTGTGACTATATACTATAAATACACATGAGCAAAAAGCAGTTTGCAGCTTCACATTAAAACTGAATTAACAGACTGCAGCTCAATAGTCTGAATGTTCCAAACAGAAGTCTTTGGATAATGAGAATGATTCAGAATCAATATAGAGAGGACCTGCAGCTGGAGAAAACCATCAACAACATCAAGAACTTGGAGAGCAAGAGTTCCTTGAATATAAAAATTACTAACTCCACCATCCATTTTAACAGTGGCATTGAGCTTCTCTTCAATGGTCACTGTGATAGGATCACTTGGTGGAATAGATGATGAAGACCTTGACTGAATTGCGCTTAGTTGAGTATCCTCAAGAATAACTTCTCCTTCAGCTTCCAAAGACTTTATGAACTGATCTGTCTTCTTCTGTTCTTTACTTAACACCATTCCCTTAACTGGCGCTTTTTTCAAAGCATCAGAAGGAGCAGATGGGTGCTCTGTACAAATGGCCATAGGAGTCAAGACAAAATAATAGACACAAGACAAAATATTCAGACATGACTGCATGATCTCTCCTCTAACCACACGCTTGCTATAAAATAAATGCTTTATATATATGAAGTCATGCATGGTCCCAGCAATTGAGTGTCAGAATGCAGATTTATTTTCCATCCGGATTTGTTGTCAATCAAAACACATTGAAACTTCCAAACACAAATATGTTACTAATATGCGCAGACCTTTCTGTTTTCACACAACATCCACATGTTCGAGTACATACCTTTCGCCTTGTTAGGTAACAGGTCAATATCATGAAATACTGGATCCCTGTTCATGTCATTAAAGTTGTTTGGAGTTCTCTTGGGACCAGATTTTTCATTCTCAGTCTTGTTTCTCTCAATCTGCATGAATTCCAATGAAATGATAGTTATATCCATGTGTCACGGAGGAGGGGGGGGGGGGGTAGGATATGTAGAACAGACCTTGATTTTCTCAATCTCAGTTACTTTCCTCCGCATGACCTCGTTAGTATCATTTATCTTGCTTTGCATCATCAGCTTGTGCAGCTTCTCTCCCTGGCTCTCCATTTCGCAATTTTGTATAACTTGTGCAACAGTTATATTTTCCTTGTTTCCAAGAGAAAGGGCTTCATCGAAAGCAAATATAAGTTGAAATGCTGCCTTGCAGACACCCTCTTCATCCAATGAAGGGGAGTATTCAGGTACCTTTACACATGTTCAAGGAAACAATTGCATTGGATTGATTTACATAAAAAGCAAATTATATAACTATACCCTGAGCCCCTGAGCAAGAACAGATGGTAACAATCTACTGATTTGATCACCAAGTTAACTTTTGCTTCAAAACAAAACTGATTATCCAGTTGCAAGCATTTTGTTTTGTTTTTTCGCGATTGATATAACTTTTCATTTCACAACTGCAACAACCTAGTTTCTGACAATAGAATATATAACACGACTGAAATTTGAAAATAGGATACAAGTTTGGAGAGCAGCCTCAGTGTATCCAGATCTTCAAGAATGTTACTCTGCTTATTTGTGATGAGTAGCAGATACAGCGCTTCAATTGGTTGATAAACATAACGAACATTTTCAGTCTCCACATAAGTATGTTGCTTTCCAGTTCCAACCAGCTTTGGAAATGCTGCAAGCAGGCCCTCGATCCTTATCCGGGACATATCAACAAATTGCCTTGAAGCAAGTACTGCAGTTCAAGTAATAAATAAATAAATAAATAATAAAACCACTTCACGATTGTTAATAAAAACATCACAGGAAAAGAGATGGCACTATCTTTGTTCTTGACATCGTATCAGATGTAGTATAAAACTATTGATGCAAACACGGGCTAAAACATTCATAAATTATTAAGCAACAGTTAAGCGGAAAGGCCATTTCAGTGCTGTTATTTTGAAGAACTGTATTATCATGTACATGGCATATGACGTCAAATTGAAATATACGCTACAGCTACTAAGATTCTGTTGCATATTTTGTTTTTGCCTGAAAATTCATAAAGACTTCAGTGACTAGGGACTTTCAGATAAGCTCACCTTTTCCAGACTTTGATATAATAGAAGCCGCAAGAACCACCTGTGTTGCATATAAAAGAAAGTCATTTCTTCTCACTGTTATAGTGAAAAAATACTACTTAGAATAAACTAATAATAACACATATTCTTTCAATGTGATGCATATCAAGACTCCTGAATGTCCAGAAGTAAATCAGATTGCAAAATGGAGAATAAAATACTACAAGAGTGCAGGACAACAATTTGAAGCAATCAGTCATACCATTTTCAACGGTTTTGTCAGTCCCAGGAATTACCAAAGGCCTTGACAAGGTATATAACTGCAAGAGATCGAGAAGCTAATTATTTCCAACACAAACAAGCCATAATTGGAAGGAACTAATCCATTGGAACTGCAAATGCACAACCATTCATAGTACACACAGGATGGTCCAACAAATAATGTTTTTGCGCACATCAAACAGCATACAGCAGAACGAAAATCAGCATATCAAATTATCTTAATGATGATATCCAGATACCACAAGGTGGCCATTATTATTGAAATACAAGAACAGAAGACAAGGAAACAACTGCATGAAGATAATCATTATGAACAATTGTTAATTCAGATATTCTCCCTAACACCAACTTTTATGAATTCCGAAAGTACAGTGTGCAGATAACTGATAGACGCAGTTCAAACTAACGCTATACCAAACCGCACCCGGTGTGATGAAAATGCAGATTCTGATCTGAGAGAGCTTTCACGCCCATACATACCAAACGCCAGGAACAACATGATCAGGTATGTGTAATCAAGCAACTTCAGACCCCGATAAAAAAATCAAAGACTGTAAAGCTAAACTAAGTTGGTCATCCAAGTCGAGCATAACGTTCAGAGGATATCCAGATCGAGAACCCAAAAAGAGCGATATGGCAGCAGATAATTGGTCATCCAAATTGTGCGGTACGCTTCACAACTCGCCAGCCCGCACAATCCCCGCACTCCGCCACTGGCACCATCACACGGACCCCAACCGGACGCACGTCGCAGAGAGGCACAAAGCAACGCCCCTAACTAGCGAGAGCCGTACGGGGAGCCTTACTAAGATCCGAACTAAATTTCAGCAAACTGCAGTACGCACAAGACCCGTAGCGAGCGAGAACCCGAAACCCGCGAGATTCCGCTGGGAAAAAACTCACGCAGAAAATTAAGCACGAACAATGTCGCGCATGAAACGATTACGGACTCACGGATCTATCTAAGAACGCGGGCGAGAAAGTTGGCGCGCGCTTCGGGGGCACGACTCGTGGCCTGATCACAGCAGATCAGGTCATGGCGCGCGCCCTAGGAGCGGAGCAAACCCTAGGGGGCGCGCAGGGGGAGACGGGGGCGGAGGAGGTGCGACGAGGAGGGAGGGGAGAGCTGAGTTGCGCGCGTACCTCAGATCGGCGAGCAATGGAGGGAAGGGAAGTGCAGACGACGGAGGGCGGCGAGGGCGGCGAGTTTCGTGAAGTGGTGCTGTGCCTTCGTACGCCGGCTTCCTCCAGGATTTGATGACACGAGGTTACTTCGTTGGTAAGCCGGATTCCTTCTGGGCCAGGTATTGGATAGATGAGATTTTGGGCCAGGTTATGTCGGTTTCGAAGCTACCAGGCCCTGCTGCCTTGATATGGGCTGAACGCTACGGCACGATGAGCGGCATTTCTTATTGCCCGGCCATAGGGTCCGCCACAATGAGCCAGTCCATTTTTTCCTTTTTGATACATGAGTATTTAATTTGCATTTTATTTATTATTAAATACATTAATATTTCTCCCGTGATAGATGGATATTTATTTAGAAACATATGAACATTTGTTTCCATATCATTGGCATCTCCTTCAAAATATATGAAAATGCATTATCACAGTTATGAATATATATATATATATATATATATATATATATATATATATTTATAATGCATGAGACATTTTATTTTCAAACCCGTGAAAATTTGTCATTTAGGCCACTTAATTCACGCATGTAATAATAGGCACTCTCTAAAGTAATAACAACATAACCGCACAAGATGACATTTTTGTATCTCTTAGAAAAGGCAACAAAATTATGAGGCGTGTCAAAACTTTCAGCTGCACTTTTCGAACTGTTGTCGTGTTGCTGGCACTAGATAAAACCTTTTTTGCTTGTCATAGATGTTATGTTAAGCTCCCGACTAACATAACAAAACCCTGGAACATTTCATAGTGGGCTTTGAGAAATTCTATATAGTTCACGCCTCATGACGTATTCAAACATAAACCTAAGGGTCTCTTCGGTTCGTATGCTTTCTAAAGTACACGAATAAGAAAACATAGATATATGAGATCATGGTATGTTCAATCTCGTAGAAATTGAAACACATAGGAAAATGCAATAGATGTCGTTTATCGCATCACAGAGAAAACATAGAATTTATTGCAAAAATTGTATGTATGTCATAGTTATTGGTGGAATAAAGGAAAATTTCCTTTAGTTTCCACTCAATGGTTTTTAAAAATACATATAAAAGAGCCATGAAATTTTTTTAAAGCCTCTTCAATCTTTTTTTTTTGCGGGTGAACTTCGGGATTTTATTTCGTAGTAATAGAGTTACCCCCAGTTCTTTCATAGTTAGCTAAACTATGGGCAACTATATTCTGATGTCTAGTAATTTTCATAAAACTAACATCTGGAAGACCAAGTAAACGCTTCACTTCAGCCAGCAGCTGCCCATAGACCGATGTGTTTGGCATTGGCTCCATACTTGCAGCAACAGCAGAGCCTCTTCAATCTTCTAAGATTACTGGAATAAATTAATAGGTGCAGCCATATATTACGTCCGGTACAAGTGTACTCCTCGGATATGTCAACTAATTTTGGCTGGTGGGAGTATCGCCAAGCACAAAGAAGGACATCGAGATTGGGTAGGTGATAAAAGAAGTGTACTCCAATTAGTGGTGCCTTAAACGAAACGTTACGGCAGGTGCAAGTGCAAGGCAATGAGTGTTGGAGTACAAGTCAAGTATGACGAACAACCACGGGTGGAAACAAATGCAAAGCGATGGTGATGAGATAAGCGTTCATCCTCTGTTCAGTGCACCACGACAGCTATATACATACAGTGCCATAGTACGTTCTCTCTACGCGCATGATAGGAAAAGACATACCATTACTCTTGAAAAGGAAAAATGCATACCGCAACACTGGAGTAACAGTTAGCAACACAGTCAGTATTTTAGGCATACATGTGCAACAGAAAAACTGAGACTAGCCCAAGTACCAGGCCACTTATATTTTTACAGCAAGAACATCAAGAAGTCAGGAAAATTCAACAACTTACATTTCAAGCATCATAAATTCATAATGTACACTGAAAGCCACGCACACACTTCATACCTCCTCTTTACTCCTCACCAACATCACACACGCAAATACGCAATCCACAGAGAAAAACCTCTGTCTGTTAACAGTTAAGAGTCGTCTCAAATTAACCCGAACACATCATACATTTCATAGAGGGCTCAACCTTGAGAGAAAACAATCTAAACTAGAAAATACCAAAATGAAAAACAAGGCGATCAAACAGTCATAAGCGATGCGCCTGGTGTCATTTGATCATAGAAGTTCCTTCGATCATCAGGGAACATGGACGTCTTTCAGGGAGGCAGGATCCACCTTCGGAGGTTCTGAATGACGCCTCGCTCTTTCCATCGGCTTATCAGCAGTAGCAACATTTGGTTTGTCTGCCACTGGGAAGGATAGGCGCTTCTTTATTGACGACTGGACCAGAGATGCTCTTTGAGGTACCTCAAACTTGTCGGCGAATACCATGTGGTACCGGGACTTTGCCCTTGCGGACTTTGTGGACTGCATGTAGCTGGGGAGAGCAGGCGTGCTTGTTAGGCTTGCATCATCCTGGACCGAGGCTCCACCTGTGCTCAGCCTCCTTGGGCGCTCGGAGCGTATGCTTGTGATGCTCCTCAGGTCATCATCCCTGTAGAGCCAGCTATCCCTTGGACTTGATGGTCTGAACTTTCCTGCAGACCAGGGGTCCTTTGATGGGGGTGTTGATGGTGATTGCCGGCTCGGTGGACGGCTTGACTTGCTTGGTGTTGCCGGTCTCTGAATTGAGAGAGCACGGGGTACAAAGGTTCGAGCAGCGCTAGTACTGAGATTTTTCGTAAGAGCAGAGTCTTTAAGATCCTTGTTTGACACCACTTGGTTATCGCACGGCCTTGCTGACATCCAGCGTTCCATCCAGCTCCAGCCCCAATTAGGATTCCCTTGGTCTGTGAATGTTGGTGTTACAGTTCGGCCAGAATTCTTCCACTGCATGAGGTTCAAAAATTTAGATATATAATGATAAATACAACGACATATGCTGAGCAGAACAGTAAGAACAAGGAGGAAACAATATAAGTACAAGCCATCAAGGGAAACCAAAGAAGTGAACTTGCCTGATGAGAAAATGCATATGCAAGTCCTCTTTCTCGTCTTAGTGCAGCTTCCTGTTTCATCATTAAGCTGGCCTCGATCTGTTCTTTCGATTGATGGCTATGATCCCAGTCTTCATCCATCTGCCAAGTAAATTAGATAGTAGAGCGATATAAGATATCTCATGAGAACTATAACTTCCCATATTACTGCAGAAGTTTAAATGCCACTAATCAAAACCATATATGGTATCCCAATTCTTTCTTCAATGTGATTGGTATGTTTTTATTATTTATCACTAATAACTCTTTCTCCTATAAACAGAAAATAGGTAATCCCAATGAGAGCCTTCTACGATGTCAATCAGATACAAACAAGAAAGAAATACTTTAAGATGAAATTATGCTGAACTGGGCGTCAACCAGTTGGTTAGAGGTGCACGCACGGGTCTAACCAGCCACCCACATTCAAGCCCAGTGCTCTGCAGTGGGGTGCCTCATTCTTGCCTTTCCTTAATTAAAAAAGGGCACTTGGGATAGTCTCTGCTGGTCTAGTTTTATGTTCGAGAAAAAGAAAAAGAAAATTATGAGGTTGCATGGGCTACATAAAAAAGGTGCTCACCTTCATTTTCTCGAGTTCCCTTTGGTGCTTCAACTGGAGCTGTCTTTGAAGAGCCTGTTTTTCCTCCTCCATCTTCACCCTTCTAGAGTAGATTTGGGTTTGAACTCTTGTCATTGTTTGTGTGCAATGCAAGGTGTGGGCTGTTTGGCGTTTGACAGCATTTCCATCAACTAGCGACTTTAGCCTAACTAGTCCTCTCAGTGCCCGCAGTGCTCTCCTTGCCTACAACATTATATTTCCCATATTTAGTAACTAATGAAATTTTATGTATTAAAAAAAAGAGTAAGCACTAAAACACACATATATAACTTGCCATGCAAGATGAAATAATGTACACATTTTTTCTTCATTCAGCTGTCATATCAGCATTAACACTCTTAGGTGCAAGAACATCTGAATCATCAGTTGAATATATGATTGAAAATGACCAGCAAAGCACAATCTTGGTGGTATTCCGAAATGGACATCACACTGATACATTAGACAGCAACTCTCTACCAACCAAATCAGGTATCTTAATGGATCTTAAATCATAGCAGGTTGGTATCTTACGTGCATGCTCTCAAATGCTAATAAAAACTGAAGATAGTGACCCAAACCAATCACATTGTCTGTTTGTATTGTGTTGCTACTGCAAGGACATACATTAATACAGATAGATAACAACAGCAAGCAATAAACATCCAGCGAGCGTAGTTTCATTACCAGATAACCCCTGAAGGCGGTCTGAATCTTGACAGCAGCGAGTTCTTCCTTTGAACAAACATGCGTTTTTGGTGTGGCTGTGGGGACAGCTGTGAGGCGGACGACCTCAGCAGCGGCCTGGGCGGCGACCGCAGCAGCTTCCGCAGCGACAGCGGAGGCAAGGGCAACAGAGTAGGCATGCTTGTTTTGTTCACTCTCCGTTTCGACTGGCTTGATATCCTTAATCTCCTCGGATTGTGGCTGAGGAGGCTCCGTAGGCGGAAGTGGCAGCGGCAGCGGCGACGGAGCAACTGGAGCAACCTCTGACACTGGCAAGGTCGGTGGATCGAAGTGCTTTGACTTGCTGCCAAATGGCCATTTCTTCCTGGATTTTGGCTTGTCGAGCTTCTCAGTCTACAGGGTCGCCAAAAGTCAAAATAGTTGAAAGGACAAGCTTTCATGGAAAATGCAAAACTGGAGTAATTTCAGCACTTGTCAAGTACATGATTTTTATACCTTGGCTTCCTTCCCCTCCGGATCAGAGGAGCTGAAGACTCTCCTGACAGCACTAAACCACTTCCCTTTCTTACCCATACTTGGTACTCCTTTTCTGCGCCTTCACCTAAAGTAGAAGAACAGATCAGAGCTTCAGTACAGTGATGATACAAAAGAAAAAGGAAAAAAGACAGGCAGGAAAAACCAAAGGCTTTCAACATAAATCATAGCATATGCAGGATCGGCCACAAGGACAGCTGTTCCATCAATACATTTAGAGATCAGAGGTTCTAACACTGCCGTTCCCAAGCAAGCACCATGTGTAAAATCAATACATTTAGGGATCAGAGATTGACGTTCCCAAGCAAGCACCATGTGTAAAATCGGGAAGAAGGAACGTTTTGACACCGAAACGGACAGAAAACCAGCATCTCCACCACAAATCAGAACAAAATCAGCTACCGAGGGAGGAGCTAACAAATAGGCAAGCAATTCTGAGGAAGGCTTGAGCAGCCTAATTACTAGGGGCAAAAAATCAGAAGGAGCTGAACTCCAGGATGTAGTGTTGGGCGATTAGCGTCAGAGAGCTAAATTCGCCGCTACGAGGGGTATAATTCTGGGAGCCATAAAACCACACCGTTTCAGAAAACATGCATCAATCGGGCAGTGGAAACAGAAACTGAAAGGATCAAGGCAAACAGCAACCGAAACGGACTGAATTTTTAATCCCCCGCATAAACCCTGGGAGCTGCGCCTACCTGAAGCCCGACTCCTCAACAATCACCCGCAGAGATCAGCTCAGCCGCGCCCGAAATGAAAGCAGAGAAGCGCGCGACCAGCTGGAAGAACCAAACGTGGCCGGGGGCGCAGCGCCCGAAAGGAAATGAGAAAAGGAGAGATCTCAGAATTTCACAGCGAGAAAGGCGAGCTCGCTTTCACCCCCAAAGCAAGCAACCGCCGAAAGCCGGCCTACCACACGCACCTTCCTCACCTCACTGAAGGCGGCCTCGGACGCCACCCTCTGCGGGTCAGATCAACCCGAGACCGAGACCGGGGGCAGCAGCATTTCTAGTAGGCGGAAAGGGGCGGAAAAAATGGGAAAGGAAGGAGGGAGGAGGACGGCAGAGGGGAATGGGAAGTAGTAGCCCAGACTTCTCTACCACAAACTTATTTACTTTCCCTCACCTCGCCCGTCGAGAGACGCCGGCCGCCGCCCCGCTTTTATCGGCTCACCGCCCAGCCGAGAATTGATTCCCGTCGGCGGGACCCGCTCCCGCGCACGGGGACCACGGCGAGCGGGAGGACGAGCGGCCGTTGGCGCCGCGCGGGACCCGCCGGCGGAGCGTACGACGGCGAGCCGTTTCTCTTCTGCTCCCGATCTCTACGTATTCTCTCTCGCGTCTTGACGGCGTCGCGCGCCCCAGTGCCAGCTGAAAGGCAGTGTCGCTGTCGACTCTTATGGGAGGGAGGAAGGAGGCGGGGCATGACTGACGGGTGGGCCCACCCCGCCGTGCTCCGCCCGCGTGCCATGGACCAGAAACGGCAGAAGCCGGATCAGGCCAGTCCAGTCACGGCGCGGCAGGAACGGGCGCGGGACGTTGGACGGGGAATACCGGCTGCCGCGCGCGAGACGCCGTTTTCTTTTTCTGTGGCCGGGCGGGGCGGGCTCGCGGTTCGTGGCCCACGCGTCAGTGGCGCGCCGCTAGCGACACCCGTGATGCCTGTAGCATCTCCCGAGTACGGGACGGCGGGGCCGGGCCCGCTGAACCGTTCCTTCTCTCGAGATGGATTCGTGTCCCTTTCACTTAATGCCGTGTTCAATGGGATGTTTAGGTTATCTTCAGCGGCACGAAATAAAACAAAGATTAATTTTTTTAATTTTTTTAGGTCGGTTCCTCGATATTCAAATGGTTTTTCGGTCTCATTTGTTCGTTTAGGTAAAAAAATTACATAGAACAAAAAAAAAAGTAAGCAGGTAAAAATTAAACCCTAGGGTTACTACGGATGCCGCCGCCATTGATGCCTACTCATCGGCGTCCTCGTGTGACGGCGAGCACGGGAAGCGCCCACCGACACGCTCAGTACAAGGCACCATGTGCGAGCGTAGTCATTGGTGTCGGAGGGGGTCCTGCTGGTGGCATCGGTGTTGATGTAGGCACCGTTGTCGCTGGATGAGGTGGTGGCGCGGGCGGGTGGTTTCACAGAGGGGTCAGCGAAGGGGTGACTAGCCTGCCCTGGTCCAGCCCGGACTCGCGCAGCTGGACGGCGAGGCCATTCCAGTGCGCGAGTTCCTCCAACTCACTCTGTGTCACTGTGTGATGATCTGACGAGCGGCGCATCACCACCGTCACTGCTTTCATCGTTCCCTCCCTCATCGTCAAAGAGACCACAACTGTTCTCACAGGTGAAGAAGCCGACATCGATGAGGTAGCCGTGCGCCAGCGTGTGGGTTGAACTCGTGTCCCACTTCGCCGAGTCCAATGCGTACATCGAACAACCAGATCAATTTGCGTCGGATCATTGGGCTGAGACAGAACCTAATTTAAACAATATACTACTACATTTTTTAAGGTGCCCAAAATGTCGTGGGGTTTGGAAAAGGCTTTTGCACCCGCTCCCCGGGTTTTTACCTGCCAGCTTTTGTACCGACGCGTGTGCGATCTGTAAAGCGCACTCTACCTCCCGGATTTTATAAACGTTTTCTCGTGGGAGCCGTTTCTTGTAGCTTTTCTTTTCGCCATCTTTGGCAGGCAGCCGATCAGATGCGCGCCGATGGCGCATATGATAAGTGCAAACGGATCGGGATGATTAGAATAGGATTGGGTGTCAGCGATACCGAGCGGGAGGCTCTGCCTGCCCGATGATGAGGCGGGATCCGTCACTTGCTAATTGTTTATCTCAGTGTGCCAGCCTTTCATGCGGTGTCTTGGATCTTGGTGGGGACTCAACTGGAGACACTGGACTGAAGGAGCTACCGAGCTAGCGGCTATGGATGGCCTTTGCCTCCATCGGTTCCTGCTGCAGCCTGCAGGCTGCAGCGCCCGCACATGCAGAATGCCAGATCGGGCAGCAGGCCGCCGGCCCGACCAGCTTTACCCCAAGGCTCGGGACGCCTTTTCTTTTTCGTTGCTTCCACGCCCGTACACCTACCACCAACGGCTCTGGCATCTCGCTGCTGCGTCTTTCCGTTCCGATTGCCTGTTTACCACTGTCAGCCGCAGTGATACCGCTGCCTTCCGGATCCTCGTTGCCGCAGCGGTGAAAAGTCCGTCAGCGACCTGCAACTTTTCGCGCAGTGATCCGTGCTGTAGAATGGTGGTGCTGTAATGGTGGCTCTGTATGTATGTGTGTTGGCGGGTCGTCCTGAACAGTTGCTCGGAGACTCGGAGCACTACTTGTGGATTCACTAGTCACGCATGCACTCGTCGTCCTCAATACTCTCAATTGGTCAGTATAGTGGTACTACCCAAACTTCAATGATGCACCCATAGTCTTCGTAGAATCAGTATAATGGCGACGCAGTGCTACGGCAATTGTATTTTCAGATGTAGCGGTCCTAGTCTCATAGACACATAGTGCAATACTGGAAGTGGAATCGTAGAAATTTACGTTTGCCCTCTACGCGCGCGTCGGCCGTCAGACCACTGATCTGCTCTCTTGTCATTCATCTCCGTTATTATTAGCGGAACTGCAAATCGTTTGTCTAATCAGCTAGGCGATGATGATGGTTCCTCCTGATGATGATTGGTCAGATCCGGATGACGATACTTATTATACAGGCTCCCTTCAAAATCGTAAGGCCGCGTGCGTGTTCATTAAAAATAATACAGACTGTACTAGTAACATGGACCGTTGATAGAAAATCAAGAGAAATTCAGAGTGTAATGATAGAACGACTGAGTGCTAAATACGGACTGTTGATTACGCTCCGTTCTGTATAATGGGGACTAGATCCCGGCAGTGCAGTCTCTATGAGAGTGGAGAGAAGATTTTTTTAAAAAAAACAAAAAGTATTAATATCGCAAATATAACAATTACACATAGCATCTGCACCAACAAGATGTTCGTAGATATTAAGGGTGCACACAACCAAGAAAAAAAATTAAAAGAGAGAAACAGGAAAACTAGGACCTCGTTGGGATGATGAACACTCGTAGCACCACCAAAGACAACACCAGACTAGGAAAGAGATTCTTCAAAAAGCAATGCTTCCAAGAAGAAAATACCGAACAAGAGTTGTCGTTGCCCGATTGAAGATCTTGGGGTTTCATCCTCTAGGGTGTTCGAGTTCACAAAGCAATTCATTCAGGAAGGTCATTGCAACGTACAACTAATGAAGGCAAGCCAATGAGTTTGCACCTTGAAAATCGCGTCTCGCTGCTCTAGAGCTTTTTAGGGGGAGTATATTCGACGCTTGACTGATATTGTATTCCTTATTTTTTCTCGAACAATACAAGAGAGTTGCATGTGCTATATTAAAGAAGAAAAGAGCAAAACTACAAACGACCACCAAAAAATACAGGACAAACTCAAGGAACAAAACCAACACGACCTTTATAGAACACATACAAGAGGAAGGGGACCGCTACAACCAAGAATGCGCTCAGCTCTTGCAAGCTCAAACAATTCATCTCCAAAACTGAAAATTCACATCGAGCAACGAACAACAAAATACAACCTTGAGCAAGCTTGACACTTTCATTTACGATAATGAATCTGATGTCACCTTTTCCAAACACATCCTCCATTGTCTTTTGTCCTCTTTGTCATATCATTACCCTGTACTCCTTGAGAATGATAGTGGACCAAAAAGGACTAAAACATTCTGCTTTGAAAACTTTCAGATCAAGATGTCGGGCTTTTGCGAGGTGATCACCGATGCTTGGGATGACATTGTGGTATCCTCCTCTGAATAATTCACTTGAATCAACTTGGCACATGCTCACGCATGCATATGACTGAAGAAAAGTCAATTAAGCCTCGATGATTTACTTTAACTCGGAGTTCTTGTATCACTTTTATGCCTCCGTTAATTTATTTTGTCGCAAGCATGATTATGACGGTTATTGCTCTCTTGATTGTCGCTTCCCAGTCTATTGCTAGCCTTTACTTGTACTGAGCGGGAACGCTGCTCGTGCTTCCAAACCCCTGAAAACCAAGTTATTCCAGAGTGTCCACCATAAATACCTATGCATGGCATTTCAAATCATTCCAAGTAAGTTCTCATGTGCTACCTTTAAACCTTCAAAATACTTCTCAATTTGTGTCGATGTTTTATAGCTCATGAGGAAATATGTGGTGTTTATCTTTCAATCTTGTCATTTACTCCTGACAGACTTTCATAATGGACTAGTGGCACATCCGGTTATCCAATAATTTTGCAAAAAGAGCTGGCAACGGGATTCCCAGCCCCAATTAATCAATTTTCATTAATAATTCTCTTCACATATTTTGCCCTGATTTATCAGTAAGCAACTTAAATTGCAAATAGACACTCCTCCATGGTATGTGATTGATGGAAGGCACCCGAGGATTCGGTTAGCCATGAATTGTGTAAGCAAAGGTTGGGGGGAGTGTCACCCATAATAAAACTAAAATACGTGTGTAAACAAAAGAGAAGAGGGATGATTTACCTTGCTGGTAGAGATAACGTCCTTCATGGGAGCCGCTCTTGAAAGTCTGGTTGACGAGGTAGTTAGAGTACCCACTATCATTCGTTGACAACAACAAACACCCCTCAAAATAATTTTACTCATGTTTTACAAATGAAAAGCTCTAGCACATGTTAATCCCTGCTTCCCTCTGCGAAAGGTCAATCTTTTACTTTTACATTGAGTCTCCATCCTTTCTTTGAGCACTTTCTTGAGAGCACAACTGTCATTCTTAGTATAATATGCTTGTCCCAAAATGTGATTAACTGTGGTATAACTTTGATGCTTTTATCTTTGATAATCTCTACTTCCAATCTTTCCATGAACTTCAAAGGTGCCTGAGCATTTATGTTTTGCTGTAAAAATACGGGCAAGCGAGATACCACTTTATCATATCCTTCTATGAACATTGCAATTCTGCTGATAGATATGATTCATGATGCTTATTATTAATTTGTTGGTACCGTTTCCATGATTGACATAGCTATTAGATGATTTTATTTGCATGTATCTTATTATGAATTGCTTAAGTACTTGCCCATATCATGAGAATATTTACATCATATGAACAAATGTGTTCGTGAAAGTTCTTTTATCGCACTCAGTTGTTAATCGAATTGCTTGAGGACAAGCAATAAGCTAAGCTTGGGGGAGTTGATACGTCCAAAACGTATCTACTTTCCCGAACACTTTTGCTATTGTTTTGCCTCTAATTTGTGTATTTTGGATACAACTAACACGGACTAACGCTGTTTTCAGCAGAATTGCTCTGGTGTCTCGTTTTTGTGCAGAAATCTAACTTCCAGGAAAATCCCCGGAAGTAATGTCAAAGGGCTTATTTTTCCAGAAGATTCACGGAGCCAGAAGGGCAGGCCAGGGGAGGGCCCACGGCCCCCACACCATGGGCCGGCGCGGTCTAGGAGGGGGGGAGCGCTGCCCTATGGTGAGGCCGCCTCGGCCAGCCTCTGACGCCCCCTTTTGGACTACTTAACGTCTTCGACCTAAAAACGCACGGGGGTTAGACGAAATCGCCGTAAGACATCCGAACACCGCCGCCATCGCGAAGCTCCGTCTCGGGACCGAAACTCCGTTCCGGCACTCCGCCGGACGAGGGAATTGGAGGAGATCATCGCCATCATCACCACCGACGCCTCTCCATCGACCAGCCATGTTTCCCCCATCCATGTGTGAGTAATTCCCCCGCTGTAGGCTGAAGGGGATGGTAGGGATTGGATGAGATTGGTCATGTAATAGCATAAGATTGTTAGGGCATAGTGCCTAGTGTCCGTAATTGGTACTTTTATGATATTGTTGCAACTTGTTATGCTTAATGCTTGTCACTAGGGCCCGAGTGTCATGATCTCAGATCTGAACATGTTATCAATTCATGATGATATTCATTGCTTTATGATCTTACCTGCAAGTTGTATACACGTATTGTTGTCCGGAACCCGAGGCCCCAAAGTGACATAAATTGGGACAACCGAAGGGGAAGGCGGTGATATGAGGATCACATGTGTTCATGGAGTGTTAATGCTTTGCTCCGGTGCTCTACTAAAAGGAGTACCTTAATTTCCGATAGATTCCCTAGAGGCCCGGCTGCCACCGGCTGGTAGGACAAAAGATGTTGTGCAAGTTTCTCATTGCGAGCACGTACGACTAAATATGGAACACATGCCTATTGATTGATTAGTACTTGGATACCGTTTTATTACTATCTGCAAATGCCCTACCTTGATTGTTACATGAGTTTCTCTCATCCATGCAACGCCCGTTCATCCATCCCTGTGCCTACAGTATTTTAATCCTGCTGTTTACTATAATCACTATTGATGCCTTTGTTACACTGCTGCTGATATTTCACCACTGCTACTGCTATAAAACTGTTACTACTGATAAACTCTTGCGAGCAAGTCTGTTTCCAGGTGCAGCTGAATTGACAACTCTGCTATTAAGGCTTACAAATATTCTTTGGCTCCCCTTGTGTCGAATCAATAAATTGGGTTTTACTTCCCTCGAAGACTGTTGCGATCCCCTATACTTGTGGGTCATCAGAGCTCCATTTAGCCTTGGAGGTTCTCCTAACTTTGTATGTGGCTCAAGAAAGTAGAGTTCTAAGAAACAATGAAAGAGACTAATTCGAGACTAAAAATAGGAGTCATAGGTGTAGCAACCCCTAAGAGAACAAGAAAGCGTCAATCTTTGAGAGTCAAGAATTTAACGGAGAGAGATGCACACACTAGATACTTCCACATTCGCATCAATACAAGAAGAAGGGGGAAAATTACATTAATCAACTAAAGTGTAGAATATATGCGTAACCGAGCATGACCCAAAGAAAGGCATTATCCATGACCACTTTAAGAAAATCATCAAGAAACACCCCCCCCCCCGCGCGAGTAACAAACTTCAATTGGACAAATATCCCATCAAGACAATGTAATCTTGTTGGATTTGACGGGCCATTCACGGAGGAGGAAGTCAAGAATGTGGTTGATAAAAACGCTAGTGCCAAGTCATCGGGGCCGGACGATGATGTCTACGGGCGCTTCTATTCTTGTAGACAGTGTTGGGCCTCCAAGAGCAGAGGTTTGTAGAACAGCAGCAAGTTTCCCTTAAGTGGATCACCCAAGGTTTATCGAACTCAGGGAGGAAGAGGTCAAAGATATCCCTCTCATGCAACCCTGCAACCACAGAGAAAGAAGTCTCTTGTGTCCCCAACACACCTAATAGGTGCACTAGTTCGGCGAAGAGATAGTGAAATACAGGTGGTATAACTAAGTATGAGCAGTGGCAACGGCACCAGAAAAGTGCTTTGCCCAGGACAGTAAACAAGCAGTAGTAACGCAGTAAAACAGTAAACAAGCAGTATACTAATAGTGCCCGCACCTTGTCCTAATTAGCTTGGACTACCGGATCATTGCAATACACATGTTTTAACCAAGTGTCACAATGGGGTACCTCCATGCCGCCTGTACAAAGGTCTAAGGAGAAAGCTCGCATTTTGGATTTCTCGCTTTTGATTATTCTCAACTTAGACATCCATACCGGGACAACATGGACAACAGATAATGGACTCCTCTTTAATGCATAAGCATGTGGAAACAATTATTATTCTCATACGAGATTGAGGATATGTGTCCAAAACTGAAACTTCCACCATGATTCATGGCTTTAGTTAGCGGCCCAATGTTCTTCTCTAACAATATGTATGCTCCAACCATTAAGGTGGTAGATCTCTCTTACTTCAGACAAGACGGACATGCATAGCAACTCACATGATATTCAACAAAGAATAGTTGATGGCGTCCCCAGAAGCATGGTTATCGCACAACAAGCAACTTAATAAGAGATAAAGTGCATAAGTACATATTCAATACCACAATAGTTTTTAAGCTATTTGTCCCATGAGCTATATATTGTAAAGGCGAATGATGGAATTTTAAAGGTAGCACTCAAGCAATTTACTTTGGAATGGTGGAGAAATACCATGTAGTAGGTAGATATGGTGGACACAGATGGCATAGTGGTTGGCTCAAGGATTTTGGATGCATGAGAAGTATTCCCTCTCGATACAAGGTTTAGGCTAGCAAGGTTTATTTGAAACAAACACAAGGATGAACGATGCAGCAAAACTCACATAAAAGACATATTGTACACATTATAAGACTCTACACCGTCTTCCTTGTTGTTCAAAACTCAATACTAGAAATTATCTAGACTTTAGAGAGACCAAATATGCAAACCAAATTTAGCAAGCTCTAGGTGGTTCTTCATTAATGGGTGCAAAGTATATGATGCAAGAGCTTAAACATGAGCACAACAATTGCCAAGTATCAAATTATCCAAGACATTTTAGAGTTACTACATGTAGCATTTCCCAATTCCAACCATATAACAATTAACGAAGCAGTTTCAACCTTCGCCATGAAAAATAAAAGCTAAGAACACATGTGTTCATATGAACCAGCGGAGCGTGTCTCTCTCCCACACAAGCATTTATTCAAACAAAAACAAAAACAAAAGCACACAGACGCTCCAAGTAAAGTACATAAGATGTGGCCGAATAAAAATATAGTTTCAAGAGAAGGAACCTGATAATTTGTCGATGAAGAAGGGGATGCCTTGGGCATCCCCAAGCTTAGATGCTTGAGTCTTCTTGAAAAATGCAGGGGTGAACCACCGGGGCATCCCCAAGCTTAGAGCTTTCACTCTCCTTGATCATAGTATATCATCCTCCTCTCTTGACCCTTGAAAACTTCCTCCACACCAAACTCGAAACAACTCATTAGAGGGTTAGTGCACAATAAAAATTAACATGTTCAGAGGTGACACAATCATTCTTAACACTTCTGGACATTGCATAAAGCTACTGGACATTAGTGGATCAAAGAAATTCATCCAACATAGCAAAAGAGGCAATGCGAAATAAAAGGCAGAATCTGTCAAAACAGAACAGTCCGTAAAGATGGATTTTATTGAGGCACCAGACTTGCTCAAATGAAAATGCCCAAATTGAATGAAAGTTGCGTACATATCTGAGGATCACGCACGTAAATTGGCTTAATTTTCTGAGCTACCTACAGGGAGGCAGGTCGAAATTCGTGACAGAAAAGAAATCTGTTTCTGCGCAGTAATCCAAATCTAGTATCAACCTTTCTATCAAAGACTTTACTTGGCACAACAATGCAATAAAATAAGATAAGGAGAGTTTGCTACAGCAGTAACAACTTTCAAGACATAAATATAAAATATAGGTACTGTAGCAAAATAAACACATGGGTTATCTCCCAAGAAGTTCTTTCTTTATAGCCATTAAGATGGGCTCAGCAGTTTTAATGATGCACTCGCAAGAGATAGTATTTGAAGCAAAAGAGAGCATCAAGAGGCAAATTCAAAACACATTTAAGTCTAACATGCTTCCTATGCATAGGAATCTTGTAAATAAACAAGTTCATGAGGAGCAAAGTAACAAGCATAGGAAGATAGAACAAGTGTAGCTTCAAAAATTTCAGCACATAGAGAGGCATTTTAGTAACATGAAAATTTCTACAACCATATTTTCCTCTCTCATAATAACTTTCAGTAGCATCATGAGCAAACTCAACAATATAACTATCACATAAAGCATTCTTATCATGAGTCTCATGCATAAAATTATTACTCTCCACATAAGCATAATCAATTTTATTAGTAATAGTGGGAGCAAATTCAACAAAGTAGCTATCATCAAATGTAGGAGGCATATTGTAATCAAATTTATCCTCCATAACAGGTGGTACTAAAAGATCAATATCATTATAATCATCATAAATAGGAGGCAAAGTATCATCAAAGTAAATTTTCTCCTCAATGCTTGGGGGACTAAAAATATCATGCTCATCAAAGCCAGCCTTCCCCAAGCTTAGAATTTTCCATATCATTAGCAACAATGGTATTCAAAGTATTCATGCTAATATGTTCCATGGGTTTTTTAATTTTCGCATCAAACCATCCATGTCTTAAATCAGGAAATAGAATAAGAAGCTCATTGTTGTCCATTATGCCTAACTAGTGTAAACAAAAAACAAAAAGATGCAATTGCAGGATCTAAAGGAAATAGCTTCGAGTACTTACAACGGCGAAAATAGCTTAGTAGCCGAGATCCGGAGTGTGAGTACCTTTTACCTTTCCTCCCGGCAACGGCGCCGTAAAATAGCTTGATATCTACGGGAGCTTCTATTCTTGTAGACGAGTGTTGGGCCTCCAAGAGCGAGAGGTTTGTAGAACAGCGAGCAAGTTTCCCTTAAGTGGATCACCCAAGGTTTATCGAACTCGTGGAGGAAGAGGTCAAAGATATCCCTCTCATGCAACCCCGCAACCACAAAGCAAGAAGTCTCTTGTGTCCCCAACACACCTAATAGGTGCACTAGTTCGGCGAAGAGATAGTGAAATACACGTGGTATAAATAAGTATGAGCGATGGGCAACGGCACCGTAAAAGTGCTTTGCCCAGGACAAGTAAACAAGCAGTAGTAACGCAACGAGTAGTAACGCGAAGAAACAAGTAAACAAGCAGCGATAGCGATATTTAGGAACAAGGCCTAGGGATCATACTTTCACTAGTGGACACTCTCAACATTGATCACATAACGGAATAAATAGATAGATGCTAGACTCTACACCCTCTTGTTGGATGATGAACACCACTAATCGTGTAGGATTACACGAACCCTCAATGTCGGAGTTAACAAGCTCCACAATATTCAATGTTCATATTTAAATAACCTTAGAGTGCATGACAGATCAACACAACTAAACCAAGTACTAACATAGCATGCACACTGTCACCTTCACGCTACGAAAGGAGGCATAGATCACATCAATACCATCATAGCAATAGTTAACTTCATAATCTACAAGAGATCATAATCATAGCCTACGCCAAGTACTAACACGGATGCACACACTGTCACCATTACACCGTGCAGGAGGAATAAACTACTTTAATAACATCACTAGAGTAGCACACGGATAAATTGTGATACAAAACACATTGCAATCATAAAGAGATATAAATAAGCACTTCACTATGCCATTCATAACAATGAATAAGTATTCGTGAAATATAGCCTAAGAGACCCACACGGTGCACACACTCGTCACCTTTACACACGTGGGACAAGGAGTCTCCGGAGATCACATAAGTAAAATCCACTTGACTAGCACAATGACATCTAGATTACAAGCATCATCATATGAATCTCAATCATGTAAGGCAGCTCATGAGATTATTGTATTGAAGTAAATAGGAGAGAGATGAACCACATAGCTACCGGTACAACCCCGAGTCTCGATGGAGAACTACTCCCTCCTCATGGGAGACAGCAGCGTTGATGAAGATGGCGGTGGTGTCGATGGAGGAGCCTTCTGGGGGCACTTCCCCGTCCCGGCGGCGTGCCGGAACAGAGACTCCTGTCCCCCAGATCTTGGCTTCGCGATGGCGGCGGCTCTGGAAGGTTTCTCGTACCGTGGCTTTTTCGTCTCAAGGTTTTAGGTCGAGGGGCTTCTTATAGGCGAAGAGGCGGCGTCAGAAGGTCGAAGGGGTGCCAACACAATAGGGGGGCGCGGCCCCCCCTTGGCCGCGCCGGCCTAGGGTTTGGTGGGCCTGTGCCCCCTCTCTGGCGGTTCTCGTGTGTTCTGGATGCTTCCGGGCAAAATAGGAACCTGGGCGTTGATTTCGTCCAATTTCGAGAATATTTCGTTACTAGGATTTCGAAACCAAAAACAGCAGAAAACGGAACTGGCACTTCGGCATCTTGTTAATAGGTTAGTTCCAGAAAATGCACGAATATGACATAAAATGTGCATATAACATGTAGATATCATCAATAATGTGGCATGGAACATAAGAAATTATCGATACGTCGGAGACGTATCAGACGACTTCAGGTGGGATTTTTTTAAAGCTTGTTGGAGCACCATCGAAGTGGACATCCTGACGGTCATCAACTAATTCTCAAATCTTCACACCAATGAACTCCATTGGATGAACTCCGCAAATATAGCGCTCGTCCCATAAAAAGAAGGGGCCAAGGATGTCTCCGATTTTAGACCTACTAGACTCATCCACGTAGTCACAAAGCTCATTGCAAAGATGATGGCCACTAGACTTGCACCTCACATGAACAAAATAATATCCAAATTACAAAGCGCTTTCAATCAAAATAAGGAGTATTCACGACAAATTCCTTTATGTTATAAACCTTGCAAGGAAGTTCCATAAGACGCCAACGCTTCTATTCAAGCTTGACATGAAAAATGTGTTTGACTTGGTTTGCTGGGACTACTTGATGGACATTGTCGAGGGTACTCCTCGGCAATGCCCTCCGATTGGGGCTTAAGGTTGATGGAATCCTGTAGGCTGACACGAGACATCGGTTCACAGACAAGCGGGGAGAGCAATTTACCCAGGTTCGGGGCCCTCGATGAGGTAAAACCCTTACGTCCTGCATGCCTGATCTTGATTATGAGAATATTGGGTTACAATGGGGTGCCGAAGGCTTCGGCTGAGATCTCGTCGAGAGGCTAAGTGCTGCGGCGACCTAGCTCTAGACTTCTGGTGGCTAAAGTTGCTAAGACTGATCGTGTCCCTCGGCAGCCCCTCTCCTGGCCTTTATATAGGACGCCAGGTCTCAAGAGATCCAACCGGGTACGACTAGGTTTACAGTAGTCCTAGCTCTAAACTTTCCTTGTTCGACTCCTCCTTTGTCTTGTCCGTCAAGGAATCTTCTGCTGCATCGTCCATGTGGCCCGACTTGCCATCGAGTACCTTCATGGGACTCCAGTTAGATTGTACAGGATAGGGCAATGTCGGTTACCCGAAGGGTAATGCCCACGTCAGTAGCCCCCGAGTGTCTAGCCGAAGATAGTTCGGGTAGAGACTAAAGCATGCCTCCACCTAATGTTCTTCTCTTTGATTGTTCTTGTCCATCTTGTATCAGCATCATCTTCTTCTATCGGGTGCGCGTCCAGCGCTCCCGATGGGAGTAGCCCCCGAGTCTAGTTACGGATGCTCGCAATCCGTGCGTAGACTCAAGTTGTACCACTCGAACGTTTTTACTCTGCCGAAGTTTTTCTGCAAATCTTCATGGGTCATCCGATACATTTGTACCAAGGCTTGTATTCTTCAATAAGTTTTCAACGCGTAAGGGATAATGAGTAACGTGCCCAACTTTTGCTGGTTAACAGCCGATGGCAAAATGTCAACACCCGGATTTTTAGGTCCAGATGCCTATTATGTCATTCATCGCAATCCCAGGATAATGTTGTTGCGAGGCATAATAGTCGAGTATCACAGTCATTATTTATTACAAGCCATAATGTCTTACAATCTTGAATCACATGATTCATATTACACAAATAGTTGATCTTTCAATCAACAACATACACAAGTTCATACATAGCGGAAGCGTAATAATAGATGGACTCTCTAGTCCACAGGCCAACATTTGACGTCAGAAACCCCTAGTTGTCGTAGGCGTCCTGCTGGTCATCCTCGTGATAGTTCTGTTCCTCCTCGTACTCGGCCATTTGAATAGCCAGGGACAAAGCCGTAAGTACTTCAAGTACTTGCAAACTAATACTCTTGTAAAATGCCCATTAAAGAAACTAAGCTCTAATTTAACTTGCATAAGCCATATTTTAGTTCACAAGCTTGGATCATGTACTAACTAACTTAAGTGGGAACATTAGTGTCATTCCCACATCATGGGTTCAATACCCAAAGAGTCACCAAGTCACCATTCATATTTACTAAAGCTTTCAAAAATCTGACACCGGAAACTGTATGGCCCTTCCAACCGTCCGTAACCGTGGACACGGCTATTCGAATAGATTTACACTCTGCAGAGGTTGCACACTTGTGCCACAACATTTGATTTCATCCGTCGGAATAACTCCGAGTCACCGTAACACAATGACGCGGATCATCAACCATAACCTTTCACTTACACATCCTAGTATGAGCACCTCTCCCCATGAGCTTGGCCTCCCAGTGAAAACCAACAGTTAACCGGGGAACTGCACAGGGCTTGGCCGTACAACTTCACCTCAATTCACATCCTTTCTCAACAACGGAGGCAGCCTCAAGCATAACCCCTATGATGTGTGTTCAGAGGGAACTCATACTAAAATCTATAAACTTCCAGCTTAAGCCCTACCCATAATCAGGTATTGTGGGGGTACTCAAAAATTGGAAAGGTATCGCATTCAAACCAATATCAGGTTTTTATCAAAAATCACCATCTTCTCTTGTTCACATTCAACTTCAAACTCTTCAATGGAATGCTTCATCATTCCAAGGTTTCAAATTCAACCATTCACATGCTCCCATCTAATGTAGTCAAATTTTAGTATTTTAGCACTAGCACTAATCATGAGGGGTGCTACTTTGCTTTGCTATCTCTATTCATCTAGTAATCTTGTTCTCTATACCAATTTTAGTTCATCCTTGGAAAACACAACAAGTAGAACTTGTAGGGTGTACACATAAGATAGGCTTGTATAAAGAAAGGTAAGAATCATGTGCCTTGCTCAAGGAGAGCTTTTCACTTTGCAAGAGTATTATCTTGCCTTGGTAGTTCTCTAGGTTTTCTCCTTCTTCTTCAGGGTAGAATTCTCCTTCCTCTTGATAATCTCCGGTGCTAGCGTCTAAATTTGGAATACGAAGTATAATCACCAAACAAGCTCAAAGGCTATACTAAACACATCATTACTTCACACAAGCTATACTAAGCACACCCATAAAATAAGTAGGTGCATTGGTGGGATGACTTGAGGAAAATATTTTCCTCTCATTTATATGTGACAATTAACTTTCATATGATGCTTGAGGATTTGTTTTCCTCTCATTGATATCTTCTTAAGATTTAATTTCTCACCCATAATCATGCATGAATTCATATTGACCTAAGTCAAACCTTCATCATCATTATTGGAGAAAATGATTTAAATGAGGTAGACCACCTCATACTATTTTTAATAACACTACATTTGATTTAAATCTCAAGTAATTCATATAAGAGAGTTGGGACCAGGGGTCCAAACATCACATGAATTCATTTGAGACAAAGATTTAAATGAAGTAAAAATACTTCATAGGATTTACATAATAGTTTTGGACAATATCACTTACTAAACTAGCCATATTGTCCATTAATTAAATTAGGGCATGATCATGCAAGGTGACCACACCATTTTCTTGCAGAAACAATTAGTATAAGCCAAAAGTGAGTTATAGGAGTTGGAATTAACTTAATATCTATTTTGGTTGATTTTTAAGAATTAATTAAATGTGCAAAAATCTCTGGCTTGATCTTTTTGTCACATTATTTCTATAACAGATCTCAAGGTGAGACCAGTGGCAAGTTGTAGAACTTTTCCATAGCTTTCCAACAATATAAAGTTTGTTAAATTTGGCCAAGCCAAACAGATTCTATTGATTTTCAAAGTTGGAACCAGTATTGAAATTAAATGGATTTGGATAATTCGAATTTGAATTACTAGGCTACGCGGGAAAGCGAACTGGGCCCAAACGTTTAAAAACGGCCCAAACCAACCCAGTTCAGCCCAACCACGGTCCACCGACGCGCGGCACGCTGACAGGGTGGGGTCCGCGCGTCAGTGACTCAGCGTCACCGAAACGGTATGGGGCGAGGTGGTGCGTTGGATTAGAACACGGATCAACGGCTCGCGTTCATCGTCGTCTCCGACGAGAACCCGACGTGCGGCGGCGGCAGAGGGGGTCGGCGAGCTCACCGTGGCTCCAGCTAGGGTTGGCGGTGGGCTCGACGAAGGTGTAGACGACGGCGATGCAGCCCGTAGCGGTGGCGAAGCTCGAGGCGGCCTGGATCGACGGCGATTTCACCGGGGCTTCCGCGGCTCCGATCGCTCGATTGAGCTTGCTCCGGCGACGATTGAGGTGGCTAGCGGTGCGAGGCGAAGCGGTGGTGAGAGGTGGTCATGGTGGTGTGCTTGGTTTGGTCCGGGAGTGCTCTATTTATAGGAGGGAGGGGGTGCCGCGGGCAGTGAGCAAGTCGTCGTGGGCGCGACGTCTCCGGCGAGCTAGAGGGCTAGGCGGTGACGCAGCGACGATCGCAAGGGTACGGCGAATCCGCGAGCGTCCATGGCGAGTTAATGCGAGGCGTACGATGGTCGGGGCCGTGCGCGTACTGTCGCGGCCGTGGCGGAAGGAAGCTTCCTCTCCGGCGGCGGTAGGCGCTAGGGGGTGACGCGAGCATGTCCGGCAAGCTCCGCGTGGCGAGAGAAGTACTACGGCGCGCGGATTTGGTCGAGTACGGCGAGATTTGGCGAGCGCCGCGTGGACGTGTCCGTGCACTGGTGACGTCGCCATGCCGTTGGCGGCGTACCTGGAGCGTACCGGGCGCGGCGATGGCGGGTCGTGGCGTCGTCCTCTCGTTCAACGGCGGGTACGGGCGATCTTCTGGGATCGTGGGCGACGCGTTTGACAAGGTTGCTTAGGCTGGAGAGGCAGGGAGAGAGGGGGTGCATGTCGAGGGGCGACGTGGCCGGCATGGCCATGGCCGGCCATGTTCTGGTCGTGTCCATGGTGTGTTTTTGCATGGGCTAGGTAGAGGAAGGTCCAAGGCACTGAATTGAGCCAAGAATTGATCAAGGAGTGGTCTGGTTTGATCAATTTCAAAAATGTGATGATCTTGTTTTTGTTAAAAAGTCTCTACTTTGCTTGATCCTAGCTCTTGATCCAAGATGAATTTGGTATGGTCCACTTTACAAAAGTTGTTCATTGTGTTGTATACTTGGATGGCATGCAAAGAGTTGGAGGTGTTTAGTTTAGAAATTTTGAAATAGAGAGGCTCAAAGTGATGACCAGATTGTAATTGTCAAAAATGACCATTATCTTATGTGAGCAAGTTTTAATTCTTAGCTTTGATTTAATTGAGGTTTCTTTGATTCTCAAAGTTGTAATAACTATTTAATAACCTATTACCACTAGTGGTGAAGACTAATTGGGTCTAGGGTCAAAGTTTATAAAAATATCATATGTCATATGTTAGGGTTTTTAGGGTTTTATTCTTATTTGATTTCTTTCTCTTTTTCATTTATTTGTTTGGTGATCATCATGGGATCACTCTAGGGTTGTGGAGTTTATCACATACACAAAATAACACTCATCATGGCATAGCACTCAAAATGCACAAGTCCTATGCAGGGCACTATATGAATTTTGAAAAGTTTTTGTTGGTTCTCAAATTTGGATAATTGGATTGGTTCTTCTTCCTTTATTTGAAATTTGAGGTGTTACAAACCCTTCCCCCTTACAAAAGATCTCGTCCCGAGATCTAAAAGAAAAACAGTCTATTGGTTAAAGAGATCTGGGTACTCTTTCTTCATATCTTCTTCCCGCTCCCAAGTGGCTTCATCTTCGGTATGATTGCTCCACTGTATCTTCAGAAACTTGATGCTTCGGGTGCGAGTGGTTCTGTATGCCTCTTCCAGGATGCGAATCGGCACTTCGCGGTAGGTAAGGTCGTGATTGATATCTACCGAACGGTGGTCGATGTTCTTGAAAACCTCTGTCTTCTCTGGCACTTCTAAACACTTCCGGAGGAGTGAGATGTGAAACACGTTGTGTACCGCTGCCATTTCTTCCGGTAGTTCCAGTTGATAGGATACTTCGCCTCGGCGACTCAGAACTTTGAAGGGTCCGACATATCTAGGGGCCAACTTTCCTTTCAGCTGAAATCTCTGCATTCCTTTCAGGGGGGATACCTTGAGATAGACAAAATCTCCGATCTCGAAGGTCATCTCTCGGCGTCTCTTGTCGGCATAACTCTTCTGTCTTGATCGCGCGGTCTTGAGGTACTCTCGGATCTTGTGCACCTTCTCTTCGGCTTCACGAAGAACATCAGGTCCAAAGACTTGGCTTTCTCCGACTTCCGACCAATTCGTAGGGGTACGGCACTTCCTTCCGTACAAAGCTTCAAAGGGGGCCATCTGTAGGCTGGCTTGGTAACTGTTGTTGTAAGAGAATTCTGCGTAAGGCAGACAGTCCTCCCACTTGGATCCATATTCCAGGACGCAGGCTCTCAACATGTCCTCTAGTATCTGGTTGACTCTCTCGGTCTGTCCATCGGTCTGCGGGTGATAGGCGGTGCTGAAATTCAGACGGGTTCCTAGTCCTTCATGCACCTTCTGCCAGAATCGTGAGGTGAACTGTGATCCTCTATCTGACACTATCGACTTCGGGGTTCCGTGCAGGGCGACTATCCTAGTGATGTACAGCTCCGCTAACTTTGGTCCCTGGTAGGTTGTCTTGACGGCGATGAAAGTGGGCTACTTTGGTCAATCTATCCACCACTACCCATATGGAATCATTGCCTTTGCCGGATTTGGGCAAACCCGGTGATAAAGTCCATTCCTACCGAGTCCCACTTCCATTCCGGAATCCGTAAGTGGTTGCAGCAGTCCTGCGGGTCGCTGATGTTCTGCCTTGACTCGCTGACAGATATCACACTTGGCGATGTAGCTTCCGATCTCCCTCTTCATTCCATGCCACCAAAACTGTTCCTTCAAATCTTGGTACATCTTGGTACCTCCGGGGTGAATAGAGTATAGGGTGTCATGGGCTTCCTTCAGAATGACTTGCTTCAAGTCCGAGTCCGATGGTACACGCAGACGTCCGTTGTACCAAAGAACTCCTGCTTCATCTACCGTGAATCCTGGTGCTTTTCCCGCGACTATCTCGGGTCTTGATTCACGTCAATGCCGGCATTTCCTTTCGAGCTTCCTTGATCTGACCAATCAAGGTAGGTTGTAGCTCCATGCTGGCTAGGAATCCTTCACCGACTAACTCCATTCTAAACCTGCTCAAACTCCCGGTATAAGCTCGGGTTGTTCGTCTGCTATCATTGAGTTCAGCCGACACGGCAGTCTACTCAACGCATCCGCTACCACATTGGCCTTGCCGGGGTGATAGTGGATCTCCATATCATAATCCTTAATCAGCTCTAACCATCTTCTTTGCCTCATGTTCAGCTCCTTCTGGGTAAAGATATACTTCAGGCTCTTGTGATCCGAATAGATCTCGCAGCGATTACCCATGAGGTAATGACGCCACACCTTTAGTGCCAAAACTACGGCTGCGAGTTCCAGGTCATGGGTGGGATAATTCTGCTCATGCTGTTTCAATTGCCGGGACAGATAAGAGATCACCTTGCCTTCTTGCATAAGCACACATCCGAGACCAATCTTGGATGCATCGCAGTAAACATCAAAGGGTTTGGTGATGTCCGGCATGATCAGGATTGGGGCTGAGGTCGGCCTAAGCTTGAGTTGTTGGAAACTCTCCTCACATTTGTCCGTCCATTCGAACTTCTTATCCTTCTTCAACAATTGGGTCATTGGTCGAGCGATACTCGAAAAGCCTTCTACAAATCTGCGGTAATATCCGGCTAATCCAAGAAAAGCGCGGACCTCGGTCTGGGTGGTTGGGGCTTTCCATTCGGCAACAGTCTTGATCTTGGCGGGATCTACAGCAATTCCTCCTGCAGACAGGATATGTCCCAGGAATCCTACTTCCTTCAACCAAAATTCACATTTGCTGAACTTAGCATACAGCTTATGCTCTCTCAGGGTCTCTAGGACAGCTTCTAGGTGTTGTTCATGTTCTTCCTCGGATTTGGAGTAGATTAGGATGTCATCGATGAAAACGACAACAAACTTATCCAAAAAGTTCATGAAGATCTTATTCATGAGATTCATGAAATAAGCAGGGGCATTGGTCAATCCAAATGACATGACATTGTACTCATACAATCCATATCTGGTGGTAAAGGCAGTTTTGGGAATGTCCGATGCTCGGATCTTCAGCTGGTGATATCCAGTCCTGAGGTCAATCTTTGAGAAAACTATGGCACCGGTCAGCTGGTCAAACAAATCTTCTATCTTTGGCAACGGGTATTTGTTCTTGATGGTGACATCGTTAAGTTTACGATAGTCCGTACATAAACGACTGGCACCATCCTTCTTATCCACAAACAAAACAGGGGATCTCCAAGGTGACGCACTTGGTCTAATCAGACCTTTGGCTAACAGTTCATCCAGTTGCTTCTTCAGCTCTACTAGCTCTGCTGGGTTCATGCTGTAGGCTCTCTGGGCTATAGGTCCGGTTCCAGGAATTAACTCGATGATAAACTCGATATCCCGATCTGGGGGCATACCGGGTAAACCTTCGGGAAACACATCAGGGTATCGACAAACGACCCTGATTTGATCCAGAGTTGGCTTGGCTATACTCTGGTTGCAGGTAAATTTTCTGGGTAGCAGTTCGGAGACATGTTCTACTATGATACCGGTGCTACTGGTCATGGTGATGGCTTTCTTGGCACAGTCAATCATTCCATGATGCTTTGCCATCCAATCCATTCCCAGTACTACTTCCAAACCTTTGGTTCCCAAAATTATCAGGTTGGCATAGAACTCTACTTCATGTATTCTGATGGGTACATTTTTACAAAATTTTCTGGCTTTAGTGGTTGATCCGGGGATTTGAACTATCATGACATGTTTCAAACTGAGAGGTTGAATTTTACTTGTTGATGCAAAGTCTTCGGTGACAAAAGAATGAGATGCTCCGGAATCAAACAACACTCTGGCAGGTACTGAGTTGACAGGAAACATACCCAGTACAACATCTGGTGCTTCCTGAGCTTCTTCGGCGTTCATGTGGAAGAGACGGCCGTTGCGGTTATTGGGGTTGTTGGGGGCGAACTTCTTTCCAGTGGAGACGCGGCGTTGCTGCTGAGCAGGTGCAGCGGTGTTGCCGGCGAGCTTGGCGAGTCTCTTGGGGCACTCATTGGAGTAGTGTCCCACCACTCCGCACTCATAGCAGGTGATAGTGGACTTGTCCTTGGTTGCGACAGGAATAGCGTTGCTTCCAGTCCTTGGAGCGGTGTTGGTGTTGTTGTTGTTGGGGTTGGGGGCTCTGGGCGGAGCGCGGTTGAAGTTGTTGTTGTTGTTGTTGTAGTTGTTGTTGTGGCCTCCTGGCCTGGGGTTTCCTCCACTCCGGTTCTGAAAACCGGGGCGTGAAGTCTGCATCTGGGGTTTATTGTTTCTGGGGGCAAAACCTCCGCTTGAGCTGGGGCGATACTTTGGAGTATGGCTGGGCCCACTCTGGTGCATCATGCGGCGTTTGCGGTTTTCATTGGCTTGGTTCAACTTGCCCTCCATCTGAATGGCGGAGTCAACAAGGGCTTCTAGATCTGCAAAGGGGATGTTGACTAGGACCGTCTGCATCTCATCATGCAGTCCATTCAGGAATCTCTCTTGCCTCTTCTCAGTAGTATCAGTCTCATCGGGGGCGTACCTTGACAGGGTAAGGAACCTGTCGCGGTATTCCACCACCGTCATCCTTCCTTGCTTCAGTTCGCGGAATTCATCCCGCATCTTCTTGATGAGACCCGGGGGCACATGATACTTGCTGAACTTGAGCTTGAAATCTGCCCAAGTCATGACTTGACCTCCATTCATGGCACGGGTGCTGGTCCACCAGGCTCGGGCTGGTCCGGCAAGGTAGTGGGTTGCAAACAGGACCTTCTCATTAGCTTCGACTCCGGCGACTTCCAAGTTGTTCTCCATAGTCTGCAGCCAGTCGTCGGCGTCGAGGGGTTCTTCAGTCTTGCTAAACACCGGAGGGTTGGTGTTCTGGAAGTTCTTGAGTTTGGATCCGGGGTGATCATGATTCCCATGGCCTTGGTTAGCAAGGTTTTGCAGTGCTGCGATGTTGGCTTGACGTTCAGCCCTTTCAGTCTCCCTGTCTTGAAGCAGGGTTTGCAGCAGTTGCATCATGGCATCGTTGTTGTTGCGATTGGGAGGGGCCATCTGAACATACAGGAGATTATAAGATAAGAGGGAATTTTTATGGTTTATTTTGAATGAGTTCAAGACTTAAACTTAAAAAAAAAAAATTGAATGCTTTGGATGACACACACAAACATTCATTCATTCCACATAACACATTACAAACTACATACCATTCATCCCATGGTTTTAAGAACCATTTTTCAGACTACGATACAAGGGATGGGAAACACACTCATACCCAGGGTTTTAAGAACCCTTCATGCTACGATACACAGGACGGGATACAACTCACACCTACATCAGTGCTCAAGTGTGACTACCCTCATCCTTGATGTCAATGGGAACGACATCATCAGGTCCTGGCTCCAGGAACGCGTAGTCCTCCTCCTCCGTGAACTCGTCCTCCTCGAAGTCGTCGTCGTCACTCAGGAAGGCGTCTCCTCCCTGAATATCGATACCGACCTCGTCTTCCTCTATCTCCATCAGCTGCTCCTCCTGGGCCTTGACGGTGGCCTCAAGTGATGCTATCTGTGCGCGAAGGCGTGTAATGGTGACATCCTTCTTCGCGCACTTCAGGCGAAGCTTGTTGCGGCACCGGGACAGATGCTTGATGGCATCTCCATGCGTGGCCAGGGCGAGGTGAGTCTGGTTCGCATACATCCGGGCGTTATCCAGATCCAGCTGAGTATGATACAGCATGAAGTCTAGATGCTCGGCGTGATGCCTCAGCTCAGGGTGGGACTGCAGAGCCATAGGTACTCCGTTGGCATCACGCTTCACTAGGTGAGCGAAACGGGACGCAAGCAGGCGTACCGTGTTCTGTCCGCAAAGGCGAGCCAGTGCCTCCTGCAGGCCGCGTGCCAGTCCATCGAGCCAGTTGCTCTCACGGAAAGAGAACAGGATCCTCTCCGTGGTAGGAGACTCCATGTTCCCCCTCAGATCCACAGTAATGATCCACTGCAGCTCTCCGCCAGGCTGATCATCCATCTGGATCCCATGGAACTCGGGCTGGAGGCGCCCCAGAAAGTTCGAGACCGCAGTGAGATCGTGCTCGAAGATCAAGCTGCCTCCGTTACCAAGTTGGTAAAACTTGGTGTTGACGGGTGCGTTGGGCTCCATCTGAAAGTGAATTAGGAGAGTAAGTTAGAAATTTGAACAAGTGTGGCAAAGTTTTAGGTAGACATAATAAGAAAGAGCATGTTTTTATCAAGTTTCGAAAAAAGCCTCCAAGACAAGAATATGAATAATTTTTCATAAATAACCTTTTCCTTTGTATTTCAAAGTTATGTTTTTATGAACGCCCATTCTAACTAAGGTTTTCTAAGGTCAAACAATGGCTCTGATACCAACTTGTCAACACCCGGATTTTTAGGTCCAGATGCCTATTATGTCATTCATCGCAATCCCAGGATAATGTTGTTGCGAGGCATAATAGTCGAATATCACAGTCATTATTTATTACAAGCCATAATGTCTTACAATCTTGAATCACATGATTCATATTACACAAATAGTTGATCTTTCAATCAACAACATACACAAGTTCATACATAGCGGAAGCGTAATAGTAGATGGACTCTCTAGTCCACAGGCCAACATTTGACGTCAGAAACCC
Source organism: Lolium rigidum (assembly GCF_022539505.1). Taxonomy (NCBI): domain Eukaryota; kingdom Viridiplantae; phylum Streptophyta; class Magnoliopsida; order Poales; family Poaceae; genus Lolium; species Lolium rigidum. The sequence goes on from NC_061513.1 coordinate 101,206,040, forward strand.
CTAGTTGTCGTAGGCGTCCTGCTGGTCATCCTCGTGATAGTTCTGTTCCTCCTCGTACTCTGGCCATTTGAATAGCCAGGGACAAAGCCGTAAGTACTTCAAGTACTTGCAAACTAATACTATAGTAAAATGCCCATTAAAGAAACTAAGCTCTAATTTAACTTGCATAAGCCATATTTTAGTTCACAAGCTTGGATCATGTACTAACTAACTTAAGTGGGAACATTAGTGTCATTCCCACATCATTGGTTCAATACCCAAAGAGTCACCAAGTCACCATTCATATTTACTAAAGCTTTCAAAAATCTGACACCGGAAACTGTATGGCCCTTCCAACCGTCCGTAACCGTGGACACGGCTATTCGAATAGATTTACACTCTGCAGAGGTTGCACACTTGTGCCACAACATTTGATTTCATCCGTCGGAATAACTCCGAGTCACCGTAACACAGTACGCGGATCATCAACCATAACCTTTCACTTACACATCCTAGTATGAGCACCTCTCCCCATGAGCTTGGCCTCCCGGTGAAAACCAACCGTTAACCTCGGGAACCGCACAGGGCTTGGCCGTACAATTTCACCTCAATTCACATCCTTTCTCAACAACGGAGGCAGCCTCAGCATAACCCCTATGATGTGTGTTCGGAGGGAACTCATACTAAAATCTATAAACTTCCAGCTAAGCCCTACCCATAATCGGGTATTGTGGGGGTACTCAAAAATTGGAAAGGTATCGCATTCAAACCAATATCAGGTTTTTATCAAAAATCACCATCTTCTCTTGTTCACATTCAACTTCAAACTCTTCAATGGAATGCTTCATCATTCCAAGGTTTCAAAATCAACCATTCACATGCTCCCATCTAATATAGTCAAATTTTAGTACTTTAGCACTAGCACTAATCATGAGGGGTGCTACTTTGCTTTGCTATCTCTACTCATCTAGTAATCTTGTTCTCTATCCCAATTTTAGTTCATCCTTGGAAAACACAACAAGTAGAACTTGTAGGGTGTACACATAAGATAGGCTTGTATAAAGAAAGGTAAGAATCAAGTGCCTTGCTCAAGGAGAGCTTTGCACTTTGCAAGAGTATTATCTTGCCTTGGTAGTTCTCTAGGTTTTCTCCTTCTTCTTCAGGGTAGAATTCTCCTTCCTCTTGATAATCTCCGGTGCTAGCGTCTAAATTTGGAATACGAAGTATAATCACCAAACAAGCTCAAAGGCTATACTAAACACATCATTACTTCACACAAGCTATACTAAGCACACCCATAAAATAAGTAGGTGCATTGGTGGGATGACTTGAGGAAAATATTTTCCTCTCATTTATATGTGACAATTAACTTTCATATGATGCTTGAGGATTTGTTTTCCTCTCATTGATATCTTCTTAAGATTTAATTTCTCACCCATAATCATGCATGAATTCATATTGACCTAAGTCAAACCTTCATCATCATTATTGGAGAAAATGATTTAAATGAGGTAGACCACCTCATACTATTTTTAATAACACTACATTTGATTTAAATCTCAAGTAATTCATATAAGAGAGTTGGGACCAGGGGTCCAAACATCACATGAATTCATTTGAGACAAAGATTTAAATGAAGTAAAAATACTTCATAGGATTTACATAATAGTTTTGAACAATATCACTTGCTAAACTAGCCATATTGTCCATTAGTTAAATTAGGGCATGATCATGCAAGGTGACCACACCATTTTCTTGCAGAAACAATTAGTGTAAGTCAAATGTGAGTTATAGGAGTTGGAATTAACTTAATATCTATTTTGGTTGATTTTTAAGAATTAATTAAATGTGCAAAAATCTCTGGCTTGATCTTTTTGTCACATTATTTCTATAACAGATCTCAAGGTGAGACCAGTGGCAAGTTGTAGAACTTTTCCATAGCTTTCCAACAATATAAAGTTTGTTAGATTTGGCCAAGCCAAACAGATTCTATTGATTTTCAAAGTTGGAACCAGTATTGAAATTAAATGGATTTGGATAATTCGAATTTGAATTACTGGGCTACGCGGGAAAGCTAACTGGGCCCAAACGTTTAAAAACGGCCCAAACCAACCCAGTTCAGCCCAACCACGGTCCACCGACGCGCGGCACGCTGACAGGGTGGGGTCCGCGCGTCAGTGACTCAGCGTCACCGAAACGGTATGGGGCGAGGTGGTGCGTTGGATTAGAACACGGATCAACGGCTCGCGTTCATCGTCGTCTCCGACGAGAACCCGACGTGCGGCGGCGGCAGTAGGGGGTCGGCGAGCTCACCGTGGCTCCAGCTAGGGTTGGCAGTGGGCTCGACGAAGGTGTAGACGACGGCGATGCAGCCTGTAGCAGTGGCGAGGCTCGGGGCTGCTTGGATCGACGGCGATTTCACCAGGGCTTCCGCGGCTCCGATCGCTCGATTGAGCTTGCTCCGGCGACGATTGAGGTGGCTAGCGGTGCGAGGCGAAGCGGTGGTGAGAGGTGGTCATGGTGGTGTGCTTGGTTTGGTCCGGGGAGTGCTCTATTTATAGGAGGGAGGGGGTGCTGCGGGGCAGTGAGCAAGTCGTCGTGGGCGCGACGTCTCCGGCGAGCTAGAGGGCTAGGCGGTGACGCAGCGACGATCGCAAGGGTACGGCGAATCCGCGAGCGTCCATGGCGAGTTAATGCGAGGCGTACGATGGTCGGGGCCGTGCGCGCATCGTCGCGGCCGTGGCGGAAGGAAGCTTCCTCTCCGGCGGCGGTAGGCGCTAGGGGGTGACGCGAGCATGTCCGGCAAGCTCCACGTGGCGAGAGAAGTACTACGGCGCGCGGATTTGGTCGAGTACGGCGAGATTTGGCGAGCGCCGCGTGGACGTGTCCGTGCACTGGTGACGTCGCCATGCCGTTGGCGGCGTACCTGGAGCGTACTGGGCGCGGCGATGGCGGGTCGTGGCGTCGTCCTCTCGTTCAACGGCGGGTACGGGCGATCTTCTGGGATCGTGGGCGACGCGTTTGACAAGGTTGCTTAGGCTGGAGAGGCAGGGAGAGTGGGGTGAGCGTCGAGGGGCGACGTGGCCGACATGGCCATGGCCGGCCATGTTCTGGTCGTGTCCATGGTGTGTTTTTGCATGGGCTAGGTAGAGGAAGGTCCAAGGCACTGAATTGAGCCAAGAATTGATCAAGGAGTGGTCTGGTTTGATCAATTTCAAAAATGTGATGATCTTGTTTTTGTTAAAAAGTCTCTACTTTGCGTGATCCTAGCTCTTGATCCAAGATGAATTTGGTATGGTCCACTTTACAAAAGTTGTTCATTGTGTTGTATACTTGGATGGCATGCAAAGAGTTGGAGGTGTTTAGTTTAGAAATTTTGAAATAGAGAGGCTCAAAGTGATGACCAGATTGTAATTGTCAAAAATGACCATTATCTTATGTGAGCAAGTTTTAATTCTTAGCTTTGATTTAATTGAGGTTTCTTTGATTCTCAAAGTTGTAATAACTATTTAATAACCTATTACCACTAGTGGTGAAGACTAATTGGGTCTAGGGTCAAAGTTTATAAAAATATCATATGTCATATGTTAGGGTTTTTAGGGTTTTATTCTTATTTGATTTCTTTCTCTTTTTCATTTATTTGTTTGGTGATCATCATGGGATCACTCTAGGGTTGTGGAGTTTATCACATACACAAAACAACACTCATCATGGCATAGCACTCAAAATGCACAAGTCCTATGCAGGGCACTATATGAATTTTGAAAAGTTTTTGTTGGTTCTCAAATTTGGATAATTGGATTGGTTCTTCTTCCTTTATTTGAAATTTGAGGTGTTACACAAAACAACGTCACCCTACGCAGAATCAAGTCCCCGGGCATGATCCTGGAGTGCAAAAAAGTTCTATCGGGTGCGCGTCCAGTACTCCTGATGGGAGTAGCCCCCGATTCTTGGACACGGGTGCTTGCAACCGGGTGCAGACTCGAACTGAGCATTCCGTCCTTTTCTTCAAATGTTTCTTCACAGGATTATCTTCGGGTTCTCATTTTATCGGGTGCGCGTCCAGCGCTCCCGATGGGAGTAGACCCCGAGTCTTGGACACGGGCGCTTGCAACCGGGTGCTGACTCGAGCGTGACCATCCGATGTTTCTTCATTTCCCTTCGACTGCTCACGATAGTCTTCATGACGTCACTGATGACGTTATCGCTGCTGTGGTTTGACTGACAAGACTTGACCTGACGGGTACACCCTAGTTCTGCGCGGGTAGTTTTTAGGAAGTGACACGCGCACCGACCGAGGCGTCTCCTCGATTTTCGCACATCGTGGGAATAATGGGCCGGCGGTTCCGTTCTTCTCTTAGATGACACGTGTACAGCCAGATCTGATCCACCTCCCACGATGTCTGTGAAGTTATGGCCACGATCTTGCATCAATCTTACGGCATAAATAGAGAGCCTCCTTGCTTTTACTTTTTACGCCTCCCACTGCTCATCTTCTCGCCCATCCTTTCCTGTCACCTCTGTTCTTCCCTCAAGAGCTTCACGCGCCATGGGCAAGAAGAAGAGCACCAGCGCCTCAGACGCAACCAAAGTCAGCCGTGACTGGAGCGCCTCCGCCATTTCCAATCGTGACGTGAACAGGCTGCGAGCCCTAGGCCTCATCTCCTCATCTGACGATGACATTCGTGTCCCAGGTCCAGTTTCTCGCCCAAGGCCTCCAAATGGCTTTACTGTTATGTTTGCTGCCTTCTTATTTCGTGGTCTCTCTCTTCCTGCCCACGAGTTTCTCCGCTCCCTTCTTTTCTTCTACGGGATTCAGCTCTGGCAGCTGACCCCAAACTCCATTCTCCACCTATCTATCTTCATCACTGTCTGTGAAGCCTTCCTCGGCATTGATCCCCACTGGGGTCTTTGGAGGAAAATCTTCTATTTTAAGCGTCATAATGACAAGACACTCCCCCCCCCCGTCGTTGGTGGCGTTGGCTTTGTTGTCAGAAAAGAAGTCGACTACTTCGACTACCCGATGAAGGAATCCGTCCAAGGCTGGCGCAACAAATGGTTTTATCTGCGAGACGCCTCGGTGCCTGGGCGGCGCTCGAATCTCCCTCCGTTTGAAGATGTATTGATAGCTCAGCCGAAGAAGTCCTGGCGAAACGCCCTTTCTCCTGAAGAGAGGGCAATAGCCGATAGGCTGTTCGACCAGGTCGTGGATCTGAAGAACACGGGAGGCTTGACGATGTGCGGCACCGAGGTAGTCTCAGTGTTCTTACAACGTCGAGTGCAGCCGCTAATGTCTCGGCCCACCAGTTGTGGATTTATACTGGCAAGGACGACAAGTCGAGGGTCAGCTCTGCCGACCTGTCGGCTGATGAACCCCGAGATGAAGTTCGCCGCTTGACGTGCCTCAGTATGAAGGACAATATTGTCTTGACATCGGCTCGTTCCCCCTATGATCTACGCCATCTTCCGGCTGAGGTAATTCTTGTTGTTTCTTGCTTTTATTGCTATCGTTGTTTCTTTCTTCACCGTGTTCTATAAGTTTTCTCCTCTCGATAGGCCTCCGTCGTGGCTCAATGCTATCCTCCTACACCCGAAAGCGGTGTGGAACCAGAGGATGATGATGATGACTCCGAGGAAACCGAGGACGTCCAGCATGTCCTTGAGAACAGTGACGTCCAAGAGGATGAAGCTGCCGAAGATGATGCCTTCATCAGGAGCAGGCGACGCAAACATATAAACGAGGATCTTATTACAACGGCTGAATCAAGTCCTAGCGGACAAGATAATGATGCCGATGAAACCGCACCGCCTTCCCCTGTTATGAAAGGTTCGACAGGCTTTTTTGCTGCCGAAGACGACCTGGACCTGTGAGCATCTATTTTCCCTTTGTAACTTATCCTTTGTTATCATGTATGCTAACCATCTACTCTTCTTAAGCAGCTCTGATGATGATGACGTTCCTCTCGCAAAGAGGGCTAAGTTATCCTTTGAGAGAACTATATCAGCCAAAGAGCCGAATCTCTCTCCCGCCAAATCGACGCCGCCCTCACGAACGAATGTAGAGAAGATTTCGGTGTCGAAGGTTATTCCTTCTGGCGACGCTCCCACCTCGTCGGTTGCTCGCGACCATGTAAGTGTTTTATTTGTCTTGATTTCTTTCTTGCTTTGCCGAGCTTTCTTCATCCGACCGTTTTTTCTTGGTTTTCTCCGTTGCAGCCGATTTATGCCACAGTTGATGCTGTGGTAGACTTCGCCGAGCAGTTCACCCGCCAAGATTCTGAAAATGCTCAACTTTGGAAGACCGTCAAAACTTCGGCTGACTAGGTGCTGGAGGCCCACAGGCTTGCCACTGATGCTAAAAACGAAAACGCCTTGCTGAAGGACGAGTTGAAAAAGCTGAAGCGACAGATGAAGGATGAACAAGACGCCAGGCGCGAGGCTGCGCACTGCAGCCGACAAGAAGGAAGGCGTCCTCCGTGAATCCATCACGAATTTGTTGGGTAAGGTTCTTAGCACATAACACCTCTTTTAGTATTTCCTTTCTGGTTGCTGATCCGTCCTCTTTCAGAGGCTGCCGACATAACCATCACTCGGGCTCGTATGCTTCGGGAGGACTCTACATCTGATGCCCTTTCGCTCGCTGCTGAGGCCAACGTCCAAGTTCTTGGACTTCTGCAGAAGACTAAAGGAGCATTGTCGAGGATATACTCGATGATCTTCCCAAAGGTGAAGCAGGACAAGACTCTTGGCGAGATGGCAGATGCTTTCCTCGTCGACCCTTCTGAGCCTGTAGAGGTATTGAAACGCCGTTCCCGCCTGTTTGGAGCGGTACTTACTTTCCAGCTGCTGATGGGTCATGGGATGGGCTCTGACTTAGAGAAGTTGTCTAAGGCATTGCCTGTGGATGACAACAATCATCTAATCGACCTTGAGCCCTTCAAACGATCGGCAGTGACATGTGCTAATCAGCTCCTCAAACTGGTTGATGAGGCAAAGACCAAATCTGCGCATGAAGCTGCCCCTGGTTCATCGTCAGCACTTCCTTGAATGCTTGCTCTATTAATTGTAATTAAGGCCTGACGCAATTTGACTCGACCTTGTTTTATTTTGGCTCTGTAGCCAGTACGAACAATCTTTTGAATGTAACATATACACTCCAGCACTCCCGATTGGAGTTTTTATGTTAATGCTGTTCTGAACTGAAAGTTGTACTGCAGATTCCTTCGTCTTCTTCCTGTGCCGAACCTTTTTCAAATTCTTCGGCTAGCGATGAATCTGACCTTGTTCGTCGTTTACGTGACCAAGTATCCTGTTTGAATAAAGATATTACCACCCTTCACGCGATGACAGCGTTGGTGAAAAGGAAGAGTGAAATAGCAACTGCCATCGAACAACATGCTCTCGATCGTCTTCATATTGCTACCGAAAGTTTGAGCTGTAAGTGCTAGCCCATCTGTTGATTCCTTACAAAGCTTGGATGTTTTTAACTGACATTCGTTCCTTTACAGTCGTATCTTCAGATAAATCTGAGGAGAACAGGAGGATCCACGAAAAGATCGAGGCGATGACTAATGTTGCTCACCCGAAACATGATTTATGGTTGCATCGTCCGAAGGCTGTTATCGTGGCGAAATTCGAGCATCAGGCGAGAAGGTGCACTACTATTTTGACAAGTTCCACGCTCATCTCACGATGGTTTGGATGACTTTGTTCCCTCTGGATCAAGCACCCGAAACTCTGTCTACTCTGTTTACCCGATTCAAATCTCCCGAGAGGATTCGACTGTTGGTGCGAAAAGAGCTCCTAGGTGGTGCTGAACTTGCCTTTGCTTCAGTGTTGGCATGTCATCCGTCTTTAGATTTGGAGGCCATAGCAAGCACCGAGAGAAGTTTGGATCAGTATTATGACGTCGCTAGAGGTCCTGCATGTTCCATCATCTCACGGATGGAGACAGGTATCGAGAGAGATCTAAAGGCCCAAGGGAACCAAGGAGCCTCGTCATGAATGTAATATCCTTGTACCTGCATAAGATTTTTTTATGTAAATTCGATGTGCGTTTTGCTCATCATGTAGTTCTGGCGAATTTGTTAATTCGATTGATAATTTATTGTCGGGGGCGGCCGAGTGATCAATTCAGCCTGCTCTCCCGACGACTCCGTTGTAATTTGCAATTTTATTGCGGAGTCGATATGTAAGTTTTGTAGGAGCGATACCCGTCGAATAATCGAGGGAATTAGGCGCTTGGCTTTGTCACGCGGTGCACCGGTTTGAGCCTTATTTTGTGATAGTATAACCATCGACTGCAGCACTCGCGTATTTTGTCGAGGCTTGGATTGGTTGTTTTGTGTGTCATTAACCTTAGCTCCCGATGGGAGTATTTAATTAATGACACCGTGCGAGCGTGTTTCTGGCCAGCGCTCCCGATGGGAGTAAGAGCCAATGATAGGGGCCCCGAACGGTTTGTTCGGATGATGAGGCCTGGATCAAGAAAAAAGGTAAAAAACCTGATTATAATTTTATTCATAATGTAAAAGCAACCTTAAGAGCTGTCGAGCAATAGAAAAACAATTGTATCCTATGTATAGAACTGTCGCAACTGTGCGATGTTCCATGGATTTTCAACGTCTTTTCCCGAAGTTGTGTTTCTGAGCCTATAAGCTCCTCCTAGTATCACTTTAGTGATGATGTATGGTCCTTCCCATGGAGATTCGAGCTTCAAGGGTCTCTCTTGCTTCAGCCGCAGTACCATATCTCCAACATTAAAGCTTCGATTGCGTATTCATCGGCTATGATAATTTCTCAACGCCTGCTGGTATACCGTTGTTCTTGCCAAAGCAATATCCCGAGCTTCGTCAAGGAGGTCCACAGCATCCTGCAGCGCGATGTTGGAGGTGGATTCTGTGTATGCTGTCACCCGAGGAGCTTCGAACCGAACGTCGGCTGGCAGAACTGCTTCGGCTCCATGTACCAGGAAGAACGAGGTGTATTGGGTCGACCTGTTAGGTGTAGTACGCAAACTCCAAAGTATGGATGGTAATTCCTCGACCCAGGCTCCAGCCGCACCCGTAAGGTGTTTCTTGAGGCCGTCCCCTATTAGACCATTGATCCTTTCCACCTGGCCGTTGGTCTGTGGGTGGGCCACTGATGCAAATTTTAGCTAGATTCCTCCGTCATCACAAATTTTTTGAAACTCTTTGGAGTCAAAGTTAGTTCCGTTATCTGTGACGATGCTGTGAGGCATACCAAATCGACAGGTTATTCCCCTGAAGAACTGAACGGCGGTTTCGGCTTTCTGGTTTCGAACAGGTACTGCCTCGATCCACTTGGTGAACTTGTCGACTGCGACCAGTATGTACGTGTGTCCTCCAGGCGACGATCTTGGCAGTGGTCCAACTTGGTCGAGTCCCCATTGAGCAAAGGGCCATGTCAAAGGTATTGTCATCAGATCTGTCGCAGGGGCGTGTGGTTTTGGTGAGAAACGCTGGCAAGGGTCGCACTTCATGACCAGATCTCGAGCATCCGATGCCGCCGTTGGCCAGTAAAATCCTGCCCTGAAGGCTTTCGCCACAAGGGCCCTACTTCCCGCGTGGTGTCCGCAAGTTCCCTCGTGTATCTCGCGCAAAAGTGCTTTTCCATCGTCAATGGCAATACACCTTTGAAAAATGCCAGAGATGCTGCGCTTGTAGAGTTCACCATTTACCACAGTGAAGGCTTTTGACCGTCTGACGATTCTTCTTGCTTCTACCGGATCCTCTGGCAACTCCTGCTTCGTTAGGTACGCTAGGAATGGTTTGGTCCATAGTGGCTCGAGGCGGAGGACCTGTTCCGCGGATTTAGCTGGAGATTCTTCTGCTGCCTGTTGCAGGCTTGCCTCTGATTCGTCAGCCGATGTTTTCGGAGGTGTCGATACTTTCTCCTTTATCGATCGTTGAGTGATAACTTCATAAAACACTCCGTCTGGGATGGGGGAGCACATGGATCCGATATTTGCTAGAATATCGGCTTCTTCGTTGCTGGCTCTGCCGATGTGCTTAAGTTCGCACCCTTCAAATTTGGCTTCCATGTTTTGGTACAACTGTCGGTAGGCGATCATGTTGTCGCTGATCGCGTCACATAAATTCATCGACTGCTGTACCACCAGGTTTGAATCTCCATAAATTTCCAGGCGATTTGCCCCACATGCCTTTGCCATCTTCATTCCATGCATCAGTGCTTCGTATTCCGCTTCGTTATTTGTTGGCAGGGAGAAATTCATACGTAGTATGTACTTCATCTTATCTCCATGTGGTGATATTAGTATCACCCCTGCTCCTGCGCCTGTGCTCCGTTTCGACCCGTCGAAGTACATTGTCCACGACCTCGACATGTCGGGTGCTGCTGGTGTCTGTGACTGGATCCAGTCTGCCACAAAATCTGGGAGGATTTGGGATTTTATCGCCGTTCGATTAACGTAGGTTATGTCGTCAGACATGGTTCAACATTTCGGTTTCCCTACCAAGTTTAGAGATTTGGTTTTGGCACTTCTATATCCACCTCTACCTCAAGAGTGCTTCTAAATGGCATTGTCGGAGACCCATCAAACATGGCCGGGGACTATGAAAATAGGTCCCCTATCCCCGCTTATTTTTGTGTTGGCCATTGATCCTCTCCACCACATCGTATGCAAGGCCACCGAACAAGGAAAACTTCACATGGTCCGTGGAGTGCACCCATGGTCTGCACCTCTCTCTTTACACCAGTTCTCTAGCATGCATCTTGGATTTTCTTTGAAATTCCACCAGCCTTGTTACAAATTGTGCAAAAGCCAAGTTGCTCCCATTCGTTGTGATGGAGTTGATCTTGTCGATATCCTTCAAGCTTTCCTGGCTACCCGAGTCCACTTACCTATGAAGGACGTTGGTATCCCCTTGTCGGTCACACCCCTCAAGAGAAATCATTTTCAACCTTTGGAAGATAAAGTAGACGCCAAGATAGTTCCTTGGCTTGGGAAGCTCGTCACTATGGCCGACCGGTCGAATCTTGCGAAGGTTGTGCTCGATGTGCCGATGGAGTTTCTCATGAATATTGATAGCATTAGGTGCGCCTTTCTTTGGACGGATTGTGACAAAGTAATCAGGGGAAATGCAAAATTAATTGGGAAACTATGGGCAAACCTAAATACAAATTTGGTATTGGAACAACTTCACCAAGTTTGCTTCGGCACTTCATATGAGGTGGCTTTGAGACGAATGGAGTGATGAGCCAAAACCTTGGAACCCATGCACGTCCCACAACCGCGAGCTCTTCGCAATGGCCACAAAAGTTACCATTGGAGATGGACAAAAGGCCCTCTTTTGTGAGGCCGCTTGACTAAATGGCATTGGACCAAAAGATATTGCACCTCTCAGCTTTGAGATTTCAATCAAGAAGAACTCCACAGTTGCAAAAGCGTTGGAAATTGACTTTGGGGTCTCCAAAATCAACTTGCTCAATGGCCTCACTAACACATTGTCCAATTCTCAAAGCTTTTGGAGCTTCCTGAAAACATCCAATTGGATAATGACATGCCGGACAAAATCATATGGAAGCTCACTAAAATGAAAGCTATTCGGCCAAATCGGTTTTCAAGACACAATTTTTGGGCCTCGCCAGCTCAACCATAACTTCCTTGATACGAAAGTCGTGGGCGCAGAGCTTTATGTAGCGCTTAGAGACGAGGCCGATGAAGTTGCCTCATCGCCAACGTGTGGCATCCCGAGGAGGTGAATATGCAACACACACGACCAACGGAAGCCCACTAGTTAACTTGGCAAGAATACACTACACATGCTTTACGTTTCCGCCACTCTTAGATGCATCCACAAACCCAAACGGAACACATTTGAGAAAATATAATGCACACACTTTACTTTGGCGGAATCATGTGCGATGATTTTGATATGTTATGGTGGTTTTTTACTGGCCAGCGGTGCGCAGAATTGTTGTGACGGTTTTCATTCACTTTCCGTCTTTGTTGAGCGTGCGAAGGAGCCTACCCAGGTCGAGAGCTGACATGTGATTTTTCATTTGAAACGCCATGCAAAAGCTTTGCCCGTTCCATTAATTAAGAAGGTAGTTGCTAGGTTAATTACGGGAAACCTGACGAAAACCGATAAAAGGCCGCGCACCGGACTGGACTATGGCTCTACCCCAATTGCAGAGCGAAAACAACAAAAAGAACAACAGCTACGGCGGGGATGCAACACCCGCATGAACCCACCAAGTCCAATCTACACGAACCCAACAAGTCTGATGTACAGTAGGGATCGGGGATGGTCTTCACGACAGCGTAAGACTTCTTATTTTTATTTGGGGCACCCTTGGACTTGAAATTGGGCAGCTTCTTCTTCTTCTGCTGCGCAATACCACAACTACGGTGAGGGGAGGCAAGCAACACGCATTTGGTCTTCTTCGGTGCCGGTGTGGACATGAGTAATGGTAAGGGCGGGCTCACTGACACGGGCATTCCCAAAGGCGAAGGCTTAAACTCCACAGAGATGTCACGCACCAGGAAGGGTGGGCCACATGATAGGTCGAGCAAACACCGCGATCCCACGGGGGAAGGTGGCGAACTATATAGCGTGACGGATGTGAATGTCGGGGAGGCATCCTTGTTGATCGGCGTGCCCTTGTTCCAGGAAACATCCTCTCCATGGAGGCACCGGGCTTTGTGTCGCAGTTGGCCCCATAGCAGCAGACGGCGGCCTGTCAGCCACAAGAGGGAAAGGCCCCTTAGCAGGAGAGCAGGGGATGGGGGCAAACACCGGCGAGGAGATGTCGAGTCCGGTGGCAAGCTTTTCGGCATGCTCCATGAACGAGGAGGTGCAACCAAGCCATGAGTGCAAGGCAACAACTTCTTCCATTAAGGGCTGCAGAGCCTTCTCGAGAGCGGCGTTGAGGTTGTCACGAAGGCGGGAAGCCTGCTCGGCGAAGGCGTGGTGAGGCCCCACGATAGTGACAACAGTGTCGTCGATCGACAGCGTCAGGGGCGGCGAGGCTGCCCGGTGGTGCCCAAATCCCGTGCTTGAACTGAGGACGGGGGAGGTAATGTGTGCGCCGCGCGGCCCATGCAGGCGGTCGCGCCCCTCGGAGGCTCTATCTTGGCGCTCGTGCTGGCCACCACCAGCGACATCAGCGCCATGGCTCTTCCGTCCTTCGCAGGGCAAAGGTGCGGCGACAATCTCGGCCCACGAACGGGCACCGGGAGCAGCTGAAGAAGATGCAGCCCGAACCAGCATGCTGGTGCAGACAGGCGAAAAAGGGGGCTTCAATTTGCGACATGTGATTTTTGACGTTACTGATCTTCCACACCACATATGTAAAAGGTTTTCCGTGTGTGGCGGGACCTTAAAAACCCCGCTCCATACTAGTGTTCTCGCTCTCTCAATATTGGTTTCAAGGAGGAACTGTATGGAGGCAAATCATATACAACTATAGACTAGATATCTCGGGCACAATATTTTTCACTCGTAAGCTCGAGATATATCTTCCAAGGTGTACTTACCAATAGTATGATGATCACGACCGGATATAGATAGATTTATCTATCTAAATACCAAAGAATAATCGGTGGAGAAAAATTACTTTGCCTTCTTTCTATCTCCTATATCTATGGAATTCAACTGAATGATGAGTTTTAGTAAGATACAATTTATCAAACAAGATTCAACAATTAAAAGATGGCGTCTCTTAAAAGATAAACCAAAATATTGCTATAAAATAAGTTCAAATATTAAAAGAAGTATTATACATGCATTCATAGATGTTATAATTTGACAATATTAGCATGACTAATTTACTTAAGGTGTACAAATATACTAATTAAGATCTCAAGTTTTCAAAATAAACTAGTAGTAAGTAAAAAAGTTAAATATAAACATAATTTGTTTAAATAAAACAATAACACTTAATGTGTCTGGATAAACTCAGTTTAGCACTAATGCTAAATATTAGAACACTGTGAAAAATAGTAATAGGTATAAACGATACTATATTCTCTTAGCCTATGATGTAGTTCCTCCATACCATTTTGTAAGCCATCAAACATTTTTTGCCACAAAACTAGTGCATGCTAATTCAGATGTGTTTTGCCCCCGCCTGATTAGATTTCCGATACTCACAAACTTAAATCCCATGGAGTTGGTGGTACTTGGTTTTGCAGAGCTGGTGCTAGGCACGACAAGGCCAACATCGGCGGCAGTGGTGTTTTCAGAAATGATCGCCGAAAATTAGGCATGACCGGTCGACATGGTCATGACAAGTACACAGACATGGAACATGGTAACGACGAGCATGGCCACCAGGATCAGTGCGACAGAGCGCATTGTCAACCCACCTAGGTTCTTATAGTATAGGAGTTCGATTGCTGAATAATGAAGTGTCCATGTATAGCTACTCATTATATAGTGTGAAACCGCCTTCAAACCTTTCGTAGCTTGTCATGCTGACATATAGCTACGCAATGGAACATATAGTCACACATAATTTGTGTATTCATCCTACGTGTATGGCGTGAATGGCGTGAATCCGGAACCTTTGTATATTCATCCTACGTGTTCGACGCGTACCACATATGGATTCCTTAGGTATTCCACGTCGCTGTCGCGAAGCTCCATCAAGTGAACCACACCGGCGCGAAGCTCCAGCGTTAGAGCATCTCCGGCCGCGTCCCCCAAAGCGTCCCTCAAACCGCGCCGAATTGAGCGTTTGGGGGACGTGTTTTGTTCGTGTCGTCTTTGGGGGACGTCGCTCCCCAGCCGCGTCCCCCAAACACCGCCCCCAAACATTTAAATACTTTTTTTGATTTTTTTATTTCAATTTCCACAAACTAATACATAATTTGGAACGTGGTTTACACGAAAACACAGTTAGGCACATGGTTTTCCACAAACTAATACATAGTTTGAATCGTCGTGGACACAAATATAAAATTTTGCAAAGAAACTAAACCTAACTAGGCCGTGCATCGAAGGTTTCCTATGTTCGCTGCTAAGAAAGAACACTCGAGGGCACACTCAGTCACCTAAACTGGAAAATCCAGCGGGAGGATGGTGCCCTTGTTGGTTCTACCGAGGAGGCGAACATCCGAAACCTCCGTGCACGTGTTCGCTGCGAAGAAAGAACACCCGGTCGCCCTCCTCGTCGGTCGCTGTCGCCCGGTAGTCCCGGCGGCACCGCGTCTCGTCGAAGACCTTGATGCTCATGTCCATGTCGCCGAAGTAGGAGAACGAGGAGGATGAAGCCGGCTTGGAGGGCTGTGCTGCCGCGCGAACTTCTCCCAGCCGATGTTGAGGTACATCTTGCCGCGCGCGTCGTAGATCACGTCGACGATCCACCGGTAGTAGCCGCACGCAGCCTCCCGCGAGATGCATCGTGCGCGGGCGATCGTCGCCGGCGACGTAGTCGGCGAAGGAGTCCGGCAGCCTCCGGATGCCGCGCGGGTCGCCCTTGAGGACGAGGACGAACTCGAACCGCACGTCCGGCTCCACGTCCATCTCCGACGATGATGAAGCCGGCGGCGTGGAAGGCGACGGCGAGCGTTCAGCTCTGCCACGGCCACGACCACGACCACGACCACGGCCGCGAGGTCGGCCTCCGCCTCTACCGGACATAGCGTCGAGTTTTGTTGAGATGGTGGCGGCTAAGGTTTGGGAGAGAGGCGCTAGGGTTTGTGTGTGAGAGGGACGATGAGAGGCGGCCCTTTTATAGGCCGGAGGGAGGCGGGGGAGCGGTGGCGCGCATTAACGCCGGCACGCAGAGCTAGGCGCGACGGGATGCTTCGCTGCGTCGCTGCGGGAACTGCACCGTCGCTGCGTCGCTGCGGGAACTACACCGTCGCTGCGTCGCTGCGGGAGCCGCACCGCCAACAACTCCCGTCGCGAGGTAGGCGACGGTTAGGTTAAAAAATTATTGTGCCGCTGACGAGTCGGCCCCGCCACTCCCCGCCTCGCTTTTCGTTGTGTCCGGCGTCCCCGGTGCGTCCCCTGTGGGACGGGGACGTGCTCGGGGCGCCGGTCACCGTATGGGGGCGCGCCGGACAAAAATGGGCTTTGGGGGACGCGGCTGGAACGACTTTTTTGTCCGGCGCGCCCCAAATCCTTTTAGGAGACGCTTTGGGGGACGCGACTGGAGATGGTCTTACAACTGCGCCGACATAAATCTCCAGCGAGAGAAGGGCGCCGTCGTGAAAACTCCCGCGAGAGGACGACGGCGCTGTCGTGAAGGTAGGCTGATCAAGTTGTCATTGTCGGCGTCGTCACCTATGTATATATTGTGCGAGCTCATCGTCGTTGGGACTTGGGACGCGCGGCCAGTCCGACAGGCCTTCCTCGCTCGCTGGAGATTCATGTGGTGCTCTTTTGGATTCAAGAGATAGAGGTACGTGTTGTTTAGGTAGCTACTATGCTAAGGCGGGATATAAATCTGTTTATTATCCATTCTCTTTAGTAAACTAATGGTAGCCTGTTGTCACGGTTCCCGCTCATT
Organism: Lolium rigidum; assembly: GCF_022539505.1. NCBI lineage: Eukaryota > Viridiplantae > Streptophyta > Magnoliopsida > Poales > Poaceae > Lolium > Lolium rigidum. Next base: position 101,222,522 of record NC_061513.1, read on the forward strand.
CACGACTTCAAATCAATCTTATGTTTCCATTCCACCACAGTGCATTATTGCATTACCTGAAACGTTCAAATGGCGTTCTATTCCTACTCGACCTCCTCTGATATATCATAGGAAAATGTCAAAACCTTTTTCTTCCAATCCAACCGTAACTCCACTCTCCACGCAGACGGCAACGCGCTCGAGACGATGGGCGATCGGTAGATGGCAGCAGAAGTAGCCAACGCTAGCTCCTAGCTGCGTGCGCAGGCGATTCCTCGTGACGCGACTACGAACTGTTCCTGTTCGGCTCATGCATGGGCTAGCGCGTAGCCTGGATCGAGTCGTCTGACAGGACGCTGACCGGCGAGGTGGGGGCCGAGCAGCATGTCGACCGAGCATCGATCAGACGATCACCATCAGCCTCGCGTGGGTTCGTGTTCATCGTCTGCTGCTCCCGCTGGCTACTGTCGCGAGGCCGTTGGTCGACAGTAGCAGACAGGTATGGGCCCGTGATCCGTGGAAGACCAGGACCGCAATGATGCTCGTCCCCGTTTTCGGTTCCTGGGATTACACATTACCACGCTCCAATGCAGCGTTAGAGCATGTCTAACAGCTTTCTACTTTTCTGCCCCATAAAACGCGAGTATTTTATCCTGTATAAAAAAATGCTCGTAGCTAGATCATTCCGTCTAGCAGATCTCGTATTTAACCCCGTATATTTGAATATTTTAAAACCCCGAGAAATTTGTGCATAGTTCATAGTTCATAGATAGATGGTCATACATACGGATCATACATACATACATACGGAATAGCGCGATCCTACATCGATCGCGACTTCTAGTCGGAGAGGTCGACGATGTATGCGTCCGCCTCCGCCTCCCGCGCCTGCGCCTTCTTCACGGCGGCGATGGCCGCCGCCTTCTCTTCTTCCTCCGCCCTCTTCTTGTCGACGTCGTCCTTGAGGGACGCGGCTATCGCCTGCAAGAAGAGGGGGTCTTCCCCCTCCTCCTCCTCCTCTTCCTCCTCGCCGGCGAGCGGAGCTCCTCCGCCGCTGGTGCTCCCGATGCGTGCGTCCCATGCCGCCTTCGCCCGGCGGTTCCGCTCCCACTCGGCGCGCCACTTCTCGAAGTCGGGGCCGCTCATCGGCTTGAGCGGCGGATCTTCCTTGTACCAGCGCCCGCCCGCGGCGAACTCACGGAGCTTTGGCGGCACGTACAGGGCGCCGGCGTACCTGCACGCCGCTCGCCGGCTCCCGGCGGCGGACTGCTTGCATTGGAGCAGCCACGCCTCCTCGACGGTGTCCGGCGAGCGGGATCGCTTCGATCCGCTCGCGAGCGACGCGCATGCTTCGGCGTCCGTACATGGCGACCGGCGGTTGAAATGTGGAGCTAGGGTGCACGGGATTTCTCGCCGGAGCTAACTAGGGAGGCGGTGGCGCACGGTGGAGCTAGGGTTGCGAGTGAGGGGTTAACCCCTCACTCGCACCTTCGCCCGGTATGGGCGGCGGTGCGAATTTCCTGGGCCCCGTATTCCGCCGAAACGGGCCAGCCCGAATACGAGGCCCTGCTAGACGGTCTAAACCGCGCCTGCCCCGTATCCCGTCGAAATTTTACGGAATTGACGGATTTTAAGGGGTCTGTTAGACATGCTCTTACGCTTGCAGCACCGGGTAGCTATCAGTTCAGCTGCGATCCTGCCGAATGGATGAACCGCACGGGCGGACGAGTGATGACGGTTGCTGCTTTAGCGAGGGAGAGTGTCGTGATGGGTGCGCTGAGGGACGATCATTGTGCGCTTGATTTTGATCAGGGGAATACTGAGTGCAGCCTGGTAGGCTGGTAGTAATGATGAACCATGATACGCTACATGCCTACTCATGGATATGCTTCATGTGAAAGTCATGTACGCATCCGAGCGGACCAAGTCATTACAGGCAGCTAGCTGGATATAAGTGTTAGGCCCCTTACTTCATGTACATTCACGTAGATAGGCCCGCTCAAACTTACCTCGAGTTGGATCCCAAAGTGGGCCCAAAAGCTTAGCCACTACAGACGGGCTCAGGCCATCTCTAGCCCATTCCATAGATTCTAGAGCAGTATATGGGCTCTTTTCCTTCAACTCCTCAAATTTGCTGCTCTAAAAATTAGTGGTTTCTAGCGGATTCTTTATACTTGACTCCTTCGACAAATTTTAAAAATAAAATTATGCAAATTTGATTCAAACTAATCCATCAAACCTGATTAAAAGTACTAGCATAAACTAAATTTACATATCATTAACCCTAATCTAAACTGAAATTCCTTTGTCTCTAGGGAATGACCAACTCATCTAGCACATTATCCACTGACTCATCGATGTCGGAGCCGAGCTCGCTGACCGATGCACCGGATGACCCTGCTTCCCAAGCTTGTAGATCCCATATTGTTGACAGTCCCCCTCGACCATTTCGGATACCGGAAGCGAAGCTCCATCATGTACTCCTCATCGAAACGCTCCGCTCGAGGCCCTCACGGACCTCCCTCTAATCCCGCAAATCACATGCAGAGGCAACTCAAGGGTCGAAAGAGGCCAAATATTGCATGTAAGAGCTTCCCAAGGGGAAGTTCAGCCGCACCGTTGAGCCATGGAGGTGCACCAACTCGATGGCATACAAAACTGTTGTCTGCGCCGCAGCCGAGTGAAAGGTGTCGATCCAAATCCACTTGTGGGTTACGTGGTCGGTGATCTCCGCCAACCATGCCCCCCACGCCCGCTGCTGTAGCCGTGGTACTTCCTCTCTGTGGTGGTGTTATGTCGGGGAACCGGGAGGAGGATGCGTTGCCGGCTCGGGGGCTGAGGACTATTGCGCGCAGCGTGACGATCTGCTCACTGGGTCAGTGGAAGGCACTTACGGTGGGAGGATCCAACCATCTAGGTTTCGGGGGGGGGGGGGTAGTGGAGTGGAGTCGATTTGGGGAGAGCGGTGGTCGTGGAAAGTTTTAAGCAGCCGGGAAGCCGATGACTAAAATCTGTGCTCCTCTAACGCCTTCGTGGACGGCTAGGAGCGGTTTATCGTCCTAAAACAAAAATTTAACTCCTCTAACAACTTTTAAAGGATCGGCTAGTTGCGATTTAGCTTCCTAAGACCATCGCTAGCAGACATCCCAAACCCCAAACTCCAAATACACGTATCCAGGCCACCCAAACGCGTTTTGCAAGCTGAAAAATCGTGGCGTAGCCCAGACGCGCCAAACGTGGCCCGCGTAACAGCAAACAAAAACCGAAAACACTAGGATTATGAAAATCATTCGATAATTTTCAAATCTAGCAACATAAATCATGCAAACAAATTGTTCAAAGTACTCAATCATACATGAAACACGATACCGAAAGAGCATCAAACATCACATCATCAAGGAGGAGCATGATCAACCATCACCGTCGGTTGTCGGTGCATCCACACGTCCGCCACCACTTTCCGTAGCATCATCACCTCGGGCACCACTCATGGTATCCATGGCAGCGGGTGCAGCTTCCCTCCTTCACGTCAAGATCTCCATCTTCACATGATTCCACCATCAAGATGGAACTCATCCATCTCAGCCGAGTTCATCATCATAGTTGCATTATCTGCCGCGATGAGCTCCGCCATGGACCGATTCTCCTCGGCACGTGCTCTCCTCTCCTCGACGTCGGCCTTGCGCTTTGCATCCTCCTGGAGCATGCTCCATTTTGCTTCTTTCTCTTTGTTCTTCTTCTCCATCATCTCCTTCTTTGCCTCCAAAGTCTTCATGATAGGGCAAAGATGGCCGATCTTTCGATGAGACGATGATAAGTCGATTTGTTGGTGGAGTTCGTGCTTGACGATCCAACTACACGTGCAAAGCTCGCGCGCCAATGCAATCGCTAGGACAATCTCCGGGAGTTACTGATCTTGCGGACGCACGATCAGCCTGACCAGCGAGGGTCTTAATTCCTACCTGAAATTGAGAACAAGTAAGAACTAATAATGCAATCAGAATATTGCGGATATAGATGAAACCTTTATTCAATAAGGTGAGATTCCGAATAGTCGATCTTGTTCTGGGCGTTGGCCTCAAAAGAAGTACGCGAGAGTTGCAGCAATGACTAATTTTTAATCTAATCAAAATCCGAGTCTAAACGTGACGGGGTATTTAAAGGAGGAAAAGATGGGGTTTTGGCCAGCCATACGTATGATTGCTGAACCAAACCCTAGAAGGCCTTTCCTCCTTCAATACGGACTCTAAAAAATGGCTGACTCAATTCCTGCGAAAATGACACGGGCCCGGCCCAAAACTAAAGGTGACGCAGCACCATATTATGCTATGGACGAAATTATGAAGTGTAATCTTGTATATTTCGTCCAAGTCTTCAATCATCATTATGGTGGCTTCAAAGTTCTGAAATCTCCACTTGGGACATCCTCTTCAATCCTCACATGTTTGCTGTCATCTCCTCCATGTGTGATCATGCTCCAATGCTTGTCCTTCTCATCCATGATAAGTCCATCATTCCTAAGAGTAACAAACACATCTGATTTAGGCAGCATCATATTCTCATCTATGTGATGAATAGTTCCAAGAAACGAAAGTACATGATAGTTAACTTGTTTGGCACGAGCTCGAGTGATTGGTCCTTGTATTTGTGTGGCTGTAGGTACATCGGTTCTATCAACATATGGGATGTCCACGCAAGCTCATATTCTTCACCAAAGTAAGGCTTCAAATCTGCAATATTAAATGTAGGACTAACTGGACCCAATTCTGCAGGAAGCTCAAGTTTATATGCATTATCATTTATTTTCTCTAACACCTTAAAAGGACTAGCTGCGCATGGCATTAACTTAGATTTGCGTAATACGGGAAAACGATCTTTGCGCAAATGCAACCAAACAAGATCACCAACATCAAACACAATATGCTTTCTTCCTCTATCCCCAGCAATTTTGTATTTAGCATTCATGCGTTCTATGTTATCTTTAGTAGTCTCATGCAATTTTAATATCAATTCAGCACGTTCTGTAGCATCCAAATTATTTTGCACCGAACATGGTAAACGCAACAAATCAATAGGTGCACGTGGAACAAAACCATACACAATCTCAAAAGGGCACATCTTAGTGGTAGAATGCAGCGAATGATTGTAAGCAAATTCAATATGAGGTAAACATTCTTCCTACAATTTTAAGTTCTTCTTCAAAACAACCCGCATCATAGTAGACAATGTTCTATTTACTACTTCAGTTTGTCCATCAGTTTGGGATAACATGTAGTACTAAACAACAATTTAGTCCCCAACTTAGCCCATAAACATCTCCAAATGTACAATAGTATTTGGCACACCATGTAAACGAACAATTTCACGAAAGAACAAATCAGCAACATGTGTATCATCATCAATCTTGTGACATGGAATGAAGTGTGCCATCTTAGAAAACCGATCCACAACAACAAAAATACTATCCCTCCCCTTCTATGTACGAGGCAATCCCAAAACGAAATCCATAGAAATATCCTCCCAAGGTACACTAGGAACATGAAGAGGCATATATGAACCATGTGGATTAAGTCGAGACTTAGCTTTTTGACATGTAGTGCAGCGTGCCACAAATCTCTCAACATCTCGACGCATACGTGGCCAAAAAAAGTGTGCAGCAAGTACATCCTCCGTCTTCTTCACACCAAAGTGTCCCATCAATCCTCCTCCATGCGCCTCCTGCAACAACAAAAGACGAACATAACTATCTGGGATGCATAGCTTGTTAGCACGGAACACAAATCCATCATTGAGGACGAATTTGTTCCATGTTCTACCATCTCTACAATTCAGCAACACATCTTTAAAATCAACATCATGCAAGTATTGTTCCTTTATAGTTTCTAATCCAAAAATCTTGAAGTCAAGTTGAGATAGCATAGTATAACAGCGCGACAAAGCATCAGCAATAACATTATATTTACCCTTTTTGTGTTTGATAACATAAGTAAAAGACTCAATAAATTCAACCCACTTTGCATGGCGGCGATTCAACTTAGCTTGACTACGAATATGCTTCAAAGATTCATGATCAGAATGTACAACAAAATCTTTAGGCCATAAATAATTTTGTCACGTTTCTAATGTCTGAACCAGCGCATATAATTCTTTATCACAATTAGAATAATTCAGACTAGGCCCACTCAGTTTCTCACTAAAATATGCAACAGGTTTGCCCTCTTGTAATAACTGTTATCACCAGAATTTGACCGGATCAGAGGTGGGCCGCGATTGAAGATGGGCTTGAAGAATATACATAGAAGGAATACATGAATCGGCCTTGTATACCAAGTTTGGGCTAGTTTGCCCGTGTATACGTAACATAGTAGGATACGTGTCGTTTAGAAGTTAGAGTTTAACCCGTGCATGGTTAGGTGCACGCTCGAATTAGAAAGTCCCCCGGACTATAAATATGTATCTAGGGTTTATGAAATAAACAACAATCACGTTCACCACAAACCAATCTAGGCGCATCGCCAACTCCCCCGTCTCGAGGGTTTCTTCCGGGTAAGCACCATGCTGCCATCTTGCGATCTAGGCAGCACACGTTTATTCGTCGTTCATGCGTTGCTCGTACTGAAGCCTTTTTGATGGCGAGCAGCGTAGTTATCATAGATGTTTTAGGGTTAGCATTGTTCATCATATCATATGCTATCGCCGTGCAACCCTTGGGCATCTAGCCGCCCTTACGCCTATCTTGGGTGTAAGGGCGGCACCCCGCTTGATCATCGTTTAGCAGATCCGATCCGTTATGATTGCTCCTTGTTCTTCAAGGATTAGTTTAATATCTGCATCGTTAGGCCTTACAAACGGGTCGAAGGATCCGAGTGGCGCGTAGGGTGTAGTTTGCTAGCCCTAGACGGGATGTTCCGAGGATCAACTTCGTGTTGGTTTTTAGGCCTTGTCTAGGGTCGGTTTACGATCACCGTGCGTGGCCGCCGTGACTCGATCACGAGTAGGATGTTCCGATTATGCGGTGAAAACCCCAAATCATAGTAGGTCTCTTTAGCTTTATCTTGATCAAGCGGGACCACCATCCGATCGTACACCTCGTACGTATCATGGGTGGATCGGCTCTTTGAGCCGATTCACGGGACAACTTCGAGAGCCGATCGAGGCTCGTATTTAATGTTTACGTGTATGCCATGCAGGAAACTAAGCGAGGCATCATCCAACACCTTCCTGACCAGGTATAGGTCAGGTGGCACGCCCTTGCATTAGCATCGGACGTGCGTGCCGAAGGCTTTGCGGGCCGTCGCTCGGAGGGACCAGGGCCAGCCACAGTCCTGGGAGATTCCCGGCTCTACGGTGTTGCCCGTCGCTGCCCGCCGGTGGGTTTCGACCGCAACACATTCGGCACGCCCGGTGGGACAATCTTCGACATCAACCGCGTCGCCATCTACATCCGAGATGGCGGAAGGCACTCCGGTCAAGTACGAGGATCCGGCCGAGGAGCTCAAGAAGAAGCATGACGAGATCAAAGCGGTCCTCGAAGCCGACCTCATCGGCTCTTTCCACGAACCCGCTCACATGGCATCGGGTGGAAAGGGTTCTCACCTGAAGACGCGCTCGATGGAGTGGACCTGTCCACCCCGTCGGAAGAACGCACCAGGTCGCTGCGTCGAGAGATCAACTTCATGGTGGCTCATTCGGCTGCACCGCCATTACGAGAGCCTGGTGAACACTTTGGAGCGTGTCGCTCGCGTGTGATCCAGGAAATCATGAGCCATCGATATTCTCTGTCGGGACCAGCTGCGGGGACTTACCAAGGAGAGATGCCACTCCGAGTCCCGTCCCACCGCTGCCGTTCGCGTTGGCAGCACCAGAAGTGCCGAGTTCATCGGCATACGTCGTCTACAAGATTGGTGGTGACCCTAGTGACTACCAATTCTTACATGAGGCGCCCAAGGAGATTCCCCACGGATACACGTGCGCGTACGTGCCAGACTACAGTAACTGGGTACTCTCGAACCAGGCTGCAACAGCAGGGACTTCTGGAACAGCAGGAGGAGCTTCGGGAACAGATCTTGAGAAGCAGACGTGCCTAGCTAAGTACGCCACTCCGACAAACCTCCAGAGCTCAGCTCCTGCCGGTTGGCTCGGAGCTGGAAAAGCAAGCATGGCTGGCTAAGTATGCCACCCCGGCGAACCTTCAGAGTTCGACGCCTGCAGCCATCACCGCGGATCAGATTTGTACAATTCTGAAAGACCGGTTCGGCATGATGCCGAAAAGGAGGACAATCGGCTATTCCAAGCCGTACCCTAATGAGTACGAGTTGATCCCGCTACCACCCAAATATCGGCTCCCTGATTTCACCAAGTTTAATGGATCGGATGGTTCCGGCTCCATCGAGCATGTGAGCCGATATTTGGCACAGTCGGGCACGATCTCAGCATCGGACGAGCTGCGTGTGAGGTTCTTCGCACGGTCCCTCACAGGATCGGCTTTCGGGTGGTACACATCGCTGCCACCAAACTCAATCCGGACTTGGAAGCGGTTGGAAGAACGGTTCCACGTGCGGTATCACTCGAGAGGCTTCCGAGGCTGGCATTGCCGATCTAGCACAAGTACGACGAAGCGCGGGGAAGCGGTGGCGAGAATACGTCCAGCGCTTCGGGACCGTTAGGAACCGATGCTATTCGGTTCATGTAAGTGAAAAAGAAGCGATCGAGTTGGCGGTGGTGGGTCTCTCATCATCGATCAAGGACGTGGCCTCCCAAGCGAGACTACCCTTCACCGGCGCACATGGTGCGAAGGCTGTCGGCATATGAACAGCGCCACCCGGATGTTTACCGGGATAAATTCAAGCGTGCGGTGGTCCTGGTTGAGGCGGATGAAGATGAAGGTGCTCGCGGGAGATCAAGAGGTAGCAAGTGGCTGAATGGACTCGGGGGCAAGCCCCGTGTCCCGTAAATGGGTTAAGCCACAAGGTCCTCCAAAAGGGTTTGACTTCGACGTGACCAAAGCTGAGCAGATTTTTGACCTCTTACTCAAGGAGAAGCAGCTAAAGTTACCCGAAGGCCACAAGATCCCCACGGTGCAAGAGCTGAACGGAAAGTCATACTGCAAGTGGCATAACACGTCCACCCACGCCACCAACGACTGCAGGGTGTGGCGTCAACAGGTCCAAATGGCAATAGAACAAGGGCAGCTGTTCTCATAACGAGGACAAGGAAGAAGCCGTTCCACGCGACCGGCTCCGACACTGCCCAAAAATCTATCTATGGACAAACATGGCAATGCCGATCCATGTGATCGGCCCCAAGGATCTATGGGGGAACATTGCAAAACCTTCATTGAGCAATTCGACATGGAGGCCGATTCCAGCAATCGGCCAAAATTATCCTCACCACGCGTTCTGCCCGGGTTCAACGTTGATCTAATGGGCAATGGGTTTACGTCGGCTGATGAGCTGGAAGAAGTCAACACTGGTCCTAACAAGAGCCGACGTTCACATGTGGTACCTTGGCTAACCACAGAGCCGATATCGCAGATACACTGCGAGAATCGGCTCGGGGGCACCTAGTCGGATGAACACATGTGCGACAACCGATACATGTGCGGAGAAATATTGGGGGCCGATAGGGAAATCGGCCGATAAAAAAAAATCGGTACATGCAACCAGAGCCGATGCTCAGACATTGACTTCAGAATGTTAAGAAAGCCGATGCACGGCCATCAACTTTAGACAAGTTCGGCGGAACAAGTTCAGCGAAACATGCATCAGTTTACACAAAAAGGCCCTACTGAAGAAAAGCGTTAAGGGCGTGAAGAGCATCGGCACGGATCCGATCCACCTCGGCGATTTCGGCCTCGTCGTCCTCGTCTCTCCCCATCACCAACTGACTGCTCAGGGCACGAATTTCAGCCAGATCGGTCTTCAGATCGGCTGTGAGACCTTTTGCTTCCTCTTGAGAGCGAGCAATGAGGGTTTCCTTGTCTTGGATAAGTTGTTTGGTTTCCCTGACCCTCTTTTCAAGGTCCTCCAGTTCCTTGCGCAAGGTCTCGAGTTCGACACTATGGGTAGAAGTGGCGGTCTTGGCGTCTAAAGCTGCTTTCTTCTCGTTGAGCCGTTGACATTTATCTGCAATATCGGCTCTCAACGGGAGCTGGGCGCGGCGAAGAGTAATTCTTTGACGAGCCGATCGCACCCTTGACCTGAAAACCGACAAAGTCACGGCCGGCCAAAGCTTAACCTACGGCGTCACCGGAGACGGGGCTGGATGTCTTCGAGGATGCCCTTGATTGCCTCGGGGTTCTCGACCGGGGTTTCGACCGAGGAGGAGAGCAAAACCTTGAGACGGCTGGAGCGGGCCATGGACCGCGCTAGGGTTTGGCTCTTCACCTGCTTTGGAAGTAGCTGGCTCGATAGAGTCGGGATCGAACGTCAGCAAGCTTGAAGGATCACAACCCTGACAGACGAACAAGAGCAGCATGAGCATACGACAAAGGAAAAGGGTAGGCCCGAGAGAGTGGAGCGTACCTCTCCCAAGAAAGGAAGGGCAGCCGATGATGTGACAATCGGCTTTGCGGTAGACTGGGCCAGGTTAGCCACTTGGTCAACCACGCTCGGCGAGTTGGATAGGCCGAGCGTAGCAGATGGCATCGGTACCTCTTCAACGTCCCCGCTAGAGGTCCCATTAGTCTGCAAAGGAAATGGTGAGGCAATCCAATTAGTAACGGGACGGTGTGGAATATGAGCTGTTAAGGTAATTACATTTGAAACTTCTTGGCTCGGCGAGGAAACTTGTGGGCCTTTGCGAGCCCTTTTGACGCATCGACGCTTCATGCGTGACCCCGTTTTGATCGGAGCTTGAAGGTCGGCGAGGCTCGGGAGTCGACCTTTTCCTAGAAGCCGACGTTGGCGAGTCCGTCCGGCTCGTGTGGTGGATCTCTCTGTATCGCCGGGGAGGAGTCCCTTGGACTGGACTGTGCTCCCTCACTGGAGTTCTCTTCAGTGGAAGTCTGAAAGAAGAGGTACAACCATGTTACAAAGGTTGGGAAGGCAAATGTGTTCGGTCAAGACACGAGTCAGCTTACATGCAAGCTTGCTTGGACAGGAGCTTTGCGCTTCAGGGTTTTTCTGACAGCTACTTTCCTCACTGCCTTTCTCGCCTGGGTTGAGGCTCGGGGGGCAACTGACCCGGAGGATGCTTTACTCTTGGGAGCCGATTTCGGTGAAATCGGTTGGCTCTGCATTATGACCCTTTTCAAGGGCGGCGAGTGATACGTCTCCGACGTATCGATAATTTCTTATGTTCCATGCCATATTATTGATGATACCTACATGTTTTATGCACACTTTATGTCATATTCGTGCATTTTCTGGAACTAACCTATTAACAAGATGCCGAAGTGCCGATTCTTTGTTTCTCGCTGTTTTTGGTTTCAGAAATCCTAGTAACGAAATATTCTCGGAATTGGACGAAATCAAGACCCGGGGGCCTATTTTGCCACGAACCTTCCGAAGACCGAAAGGGATACGAAGTGGGGCGACGAGGCGCCGCCACCATAGGGCCGCGCGGCCAAGGGGGCCCGCGCCGCCTATGGTGTGGGCCCCTCGTCGGCCCCCGACTCTGCCCTTCCGCCTACTTAAAGCCTCCGTCGCGAAACCCCGAGGCGAAAAACCACGATACGGAAAACCTTCCGCGAGACGCCGCCGCCGCCAATCCCATCTCGGGGGATTACGGAGATCTCCTCGGCACCTGCCGGAGAGGGGATTCATCTCCCGGAGGACTCTACACCGCCATGGTCGCCTCCGGAGTGATGAGTGAGTAGTTCACCCCTGGACTATGGGTCCATAGCGGTAGCTAGATGGTTGTCTTCTCCTCATTGTGCTTCATTGTTGGATCTTGTGAGCTGCCTAACATGATCAAGATCATCTATCCGTAATACTCTATGTTGTGTTTGTCGGGATCCGATGGATAGAGAATACCATGTTATGTTAATTATCAAGTTATTACATATGTGTTGTTTATGATCTTGCATGCTCTCCGTTATTAGTAGAGGCTCCGGCCAAGTTTTTGCTCTTAACTCCAAGAGGGAGTATTTATGCTCGATAGTGGGTTCATGCCGCATTGACACCAGGACACAGTGACAGAAAGTTCTAAGGTTGTGTTGTGCTGTTGCCACTAGGGATAAAACATTGGCGCCATGTCCGAGGATGTAGTTGTTGATTACATTACGCACCATACTTAATGCAATTGTCTGTTGCTTTGCAACTTAATACTGGAAGGGGTTCGGACGATAACCTGAAGGTGGACTTTTTAGGCATAGATGCGGTTGGATGGCGGTCTATGTACTTTGTCGTAATGCCCAATTAAATCTCACCTTGTACTTATCATGACATGTATGTGCATTGTTATGCCCTCTCTATTTGTCAATTGCCCGACTCGTAATTTGTTCACCCAACATGCTTTTATCTTATGGGAGAGACACCTCTAGTGAGCTGTGGACACCGGTCCATTCTTTAATACTGAAATACAAATCTGTTGCAATACTTGTTCTTCATCGTTTTCTCTCGCAAACAATCATCTTCCACACAATACGGTTAATCCTTTGTTACAGCAAGCCGGTGAGATTGACAACCTCACTCTGTTTCGTTGGGGCAAAGTACTTTGGTTGTGTTGTGCAGGTTCCACGTTGGCGCCGGAATCCCCGGTGTTGCGCCGCACTACATCCCACCGCCATCAACCTTCAACGTGCTTCTTGGCTCCTCCCGGTTCGATAAACCTTGGTTTCTTTCGAGGGAAAACTTGCTGCTGTGCGCATCATACCTTCCTCTTGGGGTTCCCCAACGAACGTGTGAAATACACGCCA
>NC_061513.1:101235459-101282639 GCF_022539505.1 Lolium rigidum
AGCCAACGAAGCCTAGAACTAGGTTACCCTAGCAACTAGCATCTCGACGAGATCACAGCCGAACTATTCGGCACCCCATTGTAACTCTGTTTTCATCATAATCAAAGAACGAGACGGGCGAGGACGTAAGGGTTTTACCTCATTGAGGGCCCCGAACCTGGGTAAATCGCTCTCCCCGCTTGTACGTATGCCGATGTCTCGTGTCAGCTTGCAGGATTCCATCAACCCTAAGCCCCTATCGGAGGGCATTGCCGAGGAGCACCCTCGACAGCCGGGGAGATCAAGACACGCTGCAAGGGGAGTCTCCACTTCTCAATCTCTTTACTTTGTTTTTGTCTTGCTTTATTTTATTTACTACTTTGTTTGCTGCATTATATCAAAAACACAAAAAAATTAGTTACTTGTTTTACTTTACTTAATATCATGCATGTTTTTATTTCACTAGTTAAGCATAACGGAAAACAACAAAAATATGAGAGATCTTTATGAACCTTATCTTGAATTAGGACATGATGTGTTTGAAGAGAGAATTAAAAAACCCATGGAACTTTATATGCATGCTAATGAGAATGTTATTACTATGGATGCTTTGAACACCATTGTTGCTAATGCTATGGAAAATTCTAAGCTTGGGGAACCCGGCTCGATGAGCGAGGATCTTTTTAGTACCCCAAGCATTGAGGAGAAAATTTTCTTTTATGATTACAATATGCCTCCTATATATGATGATAGCCACTTTGCTTGAATTTGCTCCCACTACAACTAATAAAATTGATTATGCTTACGTGGAGAGTAATAATTTTATGCATGAGACTCATGATAAGAATGCTTTATGTGATAGTTACATTGTTGAGTTTGCTCATGATGCTACTGAAAATTATTATGAGAGAGGAAAATATGGTTGTAGAAATTTTCATGTTACTAAAACACCTCTCTATGTGCTGAAATTTTTGAAGCTACACTTGTTTTATCTTCCTATGCTTGTTACTTTGCTCTTCATGAACTTGTTTATTTACAAGATTCCTATGCATAGGAAGCATTTTAGACTTAAATGTGTTTTGAATTTGCCTCTTGATGCTCTCTTTTGCTCCAAATACTATTTCTTGCGAGTGCATCATTAAAGCTGCTTGAGCCCATCTTAATGGCTATAAAGAAAAGCGCTTATGGGAGACAACCCATGTTTTTACTACAGTATTTTTGTTTTATATTTGAGTCTTGGAAGTTGTTTACTACTGTAGCAACCTCTCCTTATCTTAGTTTTATGTTTTGTTGTGCCAAGTAAAGTCTTTGATAGTAAAGTAAGTACTAGATTTGGATTACTGCGCGAGTTCCAGATTTCTTTGCTGTCACGAATCTGGGTCTACCTCCCTGTAGGTAGCTCAGAAAATTAAGCCAATTTACGTGCATGATCCTGTACGCAACTTTCATTCAATTTGAGCATTTTCATTTGAGCAAGTCTGGTGGCCTAATAAAATCCATCTTTACGGACTGTTCTGTTTTGACAGATTCTGCCTTTTATTTCGCATTGCCTCTTTTGCTATGTTGGATGAATTTCTTTGATCCATTAATGTCCAGTAGCTTTATGCAATGTCCAGAAGTGTTAAGAATGATTGTGTCACCTCTGAACATGTGAATTTTTATTATGCACTAACCCTCTAATGAGTTGTTTCGAGTTTGGTGTGGAGGAAGTTTTCAAAGATCAAGAGAGGAGTATGATGCAATATGATCAAGGAGAGTGAAAGCTCTAAGCTTGGGGATGCCCCGGTGGTTCACCCCTGCATATTCTAAGAAGACTCAAGCGTCTAAGCTTGGGGATGCCCAAGGCATCCCCTTCTTCATCGACAACATTATCGGGTTCCTCCCCTGAAACTATATTTTTATTCCGTCACATCTTATGCACTTTGCTTGGAGCGTCGGTTTGTTTTTGTTTTTGTTTTGTTTGAATAAAATGGATCCTAGCATTCACTTTATGGGAGAGAGACACGCTCCGCTGTAGCATATGGAGAAGTATGTCCTTAGGCTCTACTCATAGTATTCATGGCGAAGTTTCTTCTTCGTTAAATTGTTATATGGTTGGAATTGGAAAATACTACATGTAGTAATTCTAAAATGTCTTGGATAATTTGATACTTGGCAATTGTTGTGCTCATGTTTAAGCTCTTGCATCATATACTTTGCACCCATTAATGAAGAAACACTTAGAGCTTGCTAATTTGGTTTGCATATTTGGTTTCTCTAGAGTCTAGATAATATCTAGTATTGAGTTTTGAACAACAAGGAAGACGGTGTAGAGTCTTATAATGTTTACAATATGTCTTTTATGTGAGTTTTGCTACACCGTTCATCCTTGTGTTTGTTTCAAATAACCTTGCTAGCCTAAACCTTGTACCGAGAGGGAATACTTCTCATGCATCCAAAATCCTTGAGCCAACCACTATGCCATTTGTGTCCACTATACCTACCTACTACATGGTATTTATCCGCCATTCCAAAGTAAATTGCTTGAGTGCTACCTTTAAAATTCCATCATTCACCTTTGCAATATATAGCTCATGGGACAAATAGCTTAAAAACTATTGTGGTATTGAATATGTACTTATGCACTTTATCTCTTATTAAGTTGCTTGTTGTGCGATAACCATGCTTACGGGGACGCCATCAACTATTCTTTGTTGAATATCATGTGAGTTGCTATGCATGTCCGTCTTGTCCGAAGTAAGAGAGATCTACCACCTTAATGGTTGGAGCATGCATATTGTTAGAGAAGAACATTGGGCCGCTAACTAAAGCCATGAATCATGGTGGAAGTTTCAGTTTTGGACATATATCCTCAATCTCATATGAGAATAATAATTGTTGCCACATGCTTATGCATTAAAGAGGAGTCCATTATCCGTTGTCCATGTTGTCCCGGTATGGATGTCTAAGTTGAGAATAATCAAAAGCGAGAAATCCAAAATGCGAGCTTTCTCCTTAGACCTTTGTACGAGCGGCATGGAGGTACCCCATTGTGACACTTGGTTAAAACATGTGCATTGCAAAGATCCGGTAGTCCAAGCTAATTAGGACAAGGTGCGGGCACTATTAGTATACTATGCATGAGACTTGCAACTTGTAAGATATAATTTACATAACTCATATGCTTTATTACTACCGTTGACAAAATTGTTTCATGTTTTCAAAATAAAAGCTCTAGCACAAATATAGCAATCGATGCTTTCCTCTTTGAAGGACCATTCTTTTTACTTTTATGTTGAGTCAGTTCACCTATCTCTCTCCACCTCAAGAAGCAAACACTTGTGTGAACTGTGCATTGATTCCTACATACTTGCATATTGTACTTGTTATATTACTCTATGTTGACAATTATCCATGAGATATACATGTTACAAGTTGAAAGCAACCGCTGAAACTTAATCTTCCTTTGTGTTGCTTCAATACCTTTACTTTGATTTATTGCTTTATGAGTTAACTCTTATGCAAGACTTATTGATGCTTGTCTTGAAGTACTATTCATGAAAAGTCTTTGCTTTATGATTCACTTGTTTACTCATGTCATTACCATTGTTTTGATCGCTGCATCCATTACATATGTTTACAAATAGTATGATCAAGGTTATGATGGCATGTCACTTCAGAAATTATCTTTGTTATCGTTTTACCCGCTCGGGACGAGCGAGAACTAAGCTTGGGGATGCTGATACGTCTCCGACGTATCGATAATTTCTTATGTTCCATGCCATATTATTGATGATACCTACATGTTTTATGCACACTTTATGTCATATTCGTGCATTTTCCGGAACTAACCTATTAACAAGATGCCGAAGTGCCGATTCTTTGTTTTCTGCTGTTTTTGGTTTCAGAAATCCTAGTAACGAAATATTCTCGGAATTGGACGAAATCAAGACCCGGGGGCCTATTTTGCCACGAACCTTCCGAGAAGACCGAAAGGGATACGAAGTGGGGCGACGGGCGCCGCCACCATAGGGCCGCGCGGCCAAGGGGGGCCCGCGCCGCCTATGGTGTGGTCCCCTCGTCGGCCCCCGACTCGCCCTTCCGCCTACTTAAAGCCTCCGTCGCGAAACCCCCGAGGCGAAAAACCACGATACGGAAAACCTTCCGGAGACGCCGCCGCCGCCAATCCCATCTCGGAGGATTCGGAGATCTCCTCCGGCACCTCGCCGGAGAGGGGATTCATCTCCCGGAGGACTCTACACCGCCATGGTCGCCTCCGGAGTGATGAGTGAGTAGTTCACCCCTGGACTATGGGTCCATAGCGGTAGCTAGATGGTTGTCTTCTCCTCATTGTGCTTCATTGTTGGATCTTGTGAGCTGCCTAACATGATCAAGATCATCTATACTGTAATACTCTATGTTGTGTTTGTCGGGATCCGATGGATAGAGAATACCATGTTATGTTAATTATCACGTTATTACATATGTGTTGTTTATGATCTTGCATGCTCTCCGTTATTAGTAGAGGCTCTGGCCAAGTTTTTGCTCTTAACTCCAAGAGGGAGTATTTATGCTCGATGGTGGGTTCATGCCTGCATTGACACCGGGACGATGATGAGAAAGTTCTAAGGTTGTGTTGTGCTGTTGCCACTAGGGATAAAACATTGGCGCTATGTCCGAGGATGTAGTTGTTGATTACATTACGCACCATACTTAATGCAATTGTCTGTTGCTTTGCAACTTAATACTGGAAGGGGTTCGGACGATAACTTGAAGGTGGACTTTTTAGGCATAGATGCGGTTGGATGGCGGTCTATGTACTTTGTCGTAATGCCCAATTAAATCTAACTGTACTTATCATGACATGTATGTGCATTGTTATGCCCTCTCTATTTGTCAATTGCCCGACTGTAATTTGTTCACCCAACATGCTTTTATCTTATGGGAGAGATACCTCTAGTGAACTGTGGACCCCGGTCCATTCTTTAATCTTGAAATACAAATCTACTGCAATACTTGTTCTTTCTTGTTTTCTCTGCAAACAATCATCTTCCACACAATACGGTTAATCCTTTGTTACAGCAAGCCGGTGAGATTGACAACCTCACTGTTTCGTTGGGGCAAAGTAGCTTTGGTTGTGTTGTGCGGGTTCCACGTTGGCGCCGGAGTCCCTGGTGTTGCGCCGCACTACATCCCGCCGCCATCAACCTTCAACGTGCTTCTTGGCTCCTCCTGGTTCGACAAACCTTGGTTTCTTTCTGAGGGAAAACTTGCTGCTGTGCGCATCATACCTTCCTCTTGGGGTTCCCCAACGAACGTGTGAAATACACGCCATCAGCGAGCTCTGACAGAAGAGAACTACCGGGGCTGGTGGGAGGAACTCGAATGGGGAACCGTCGGCTTGTGTGGGCTCTGGGCCATCCTGTTGCTGCCAAGGAATAAAATCAGGTTACATATAATCATCATGAGCCATTGCAGGTAATTTATATGTAATGGTACCTGGTGTGCAGGGACGTCATATTCAGCATCAAGTTGCTTCAGCAACGGTCCTAGAAGCTCTTCTGAAGGCGTGAGTCTTCCACATCGACCACCAGGTCTCGAAGCCATCGGTAGTAGTGGTAAAACGGAGGTTATGAGGAATTGGAATGGCCAGAGCGTCGAAGAAGGTATAACACCTTTGGCCAGTAATAATGTCGGGCAATTCAGCCCTGCTTGCTGTCAGGTGGTGGAGAAAGAAGTGTGGAGGCACTTGCCCAAGGCCAAGCTGCCGGGCTACTACCACCGGTTGGTAAGACTCGTAGCCAGGCTTTATGATCCTGTTTGAGGTACTCATACCAACTGGGAGAAAGCAAGGACGGACCATGATGGAGTACAGGTGTTGGGTGCTTGCGTCATCGGCAAGACTGTCTAATCGGAAGGAGACTGGGTTTTCAAAGATTTCCGATTCACTATAGGGAAAGAACAAGGGGTTGTCCAGGCCTTGGAAGAAAATCTTGAACCACTCTGCTGCTTCCTTGGGGATCAGCCTGCTGCTCGGGAGAGCGTATGCGAGCTTGGCCATAGCTAGTGCATCGGATTTCCTTCCCATTTGCATCCGGGAAGGTGCAGGTGGCCAAAGGTGGGAAATTTGGGATTTGATTTTGAAAGTACAATTGAGCCCATAACTGAATAAACCACCAGGGGCCTCCTGTTTTGACTGTCCTTTGGGAGAACAGTTTGACAGACATCAATTGAAGAGATCGATAGACTTCTCCAAGGAGCAGTTTTCCAAGGCCAAGTTGAGTACCTTTGGCGAGTTCGTAGGCCAGGGAGAGGTAGTTCTTGGTTGGGGCGAGTGAAGGACCACAAAATATGAAGTGCTCCGACAGAAGTTCAAGAAAGCCGTGTGCTCTCTTTCTGTCACAGGGCCTTTGGTTTTCATATAACGCCTGAGGTAGGCACCCCAGCTTGTGCACTCTGTTTTGGAGGAAAGGGTGAAAGGGACCTTTGGAAATTTAAAGGCAGAGGGGCTGGGGGATGAAATGTCTAGGCCTGTGATCATGGCCACGTCCAGCAGAGTTGGTGTCATGGGGCCATGGCCGAACATGAAGCAGTTCAGTGCATCAGACCAAAAGTAGCCGATGGTTTTCAAGATGTTCTCGTTCTTTTCGAGGGGAGCCAGTGATAATGATAAGGCATCAGCTATCCCTATCGAGTCCCGGGTAGCATAGTGTGTTTTAGACACTCTACTTGTACCATGCCACCCAACCTTCGGGAGGATTAGGCCGAGGCTCGCGGGCGGTCGGCCCGGAAGTCGGATCTAAATTCGATTCACGAAGGGGATCCTATTGGCCTCGCATGAGATTAGGTGAGCGGGACTCTCGGAAGAACGGGGGCCAAGGCACATAGAGTTTGGGAGAGAAGGATGCGGCAGCAGGATGTCTGAAACCTAGAATTGATAATGGAATAGAACATTAATTCAGGTGTTTGCTGTTTACTCCTAACATTGATTCGCATGACGAGGAGGCTGTTGAGGATTACCTTCAGACCGGAGACCATGGCGTTGGCATTGGATGATTCCGCCATTTGATGCGCTGAGGAATTGGGGTGGCGCGGCTGAGATCTGAGAATCGTGGAGCTGTTTGGGCGGCGCTTTGGGGATCTGAGTTTGCTTTCTCAGACGGAGGGCGCAGGTTACCGTTTGGAGGAGCAGTTAGGTTGGCCTTACTCTTGTTTTATCATAAAGGCTGATGTGAGACCATCGGCTCTTTTGGGGAGTGCTTGACTCTGACTATCGGCAAAGTTAAGTGAAGACATTCCTTCATTTTAAGATGGATTTTTTAGATTGGTGATAAAAGTCAAGGAGGCAAGACGCCACGACATGACCCGACGAAGAAGAAGCGAGTGATTTTGGAAATGTCATTTCCAAAACCGAGGGGGCATGTGTTATCACCAGAATTTGACCGGATCAGAGGTGGGCCGCGATTGAAGATGGGCTTGAAGAATATACATAGAAGGAATACATGAATCGGCCTTGTATACCAAGTTTGGGCTAGTTTTCCCGTGTATCTATAACATAGTAGGATACGTGTCGTTTAGAAGTTAGAGTTTAACCCGTGCACGGTTAGGTGCACGCCTGAATTAGAAAGTCCCCCGGACTATAAATATGTATCTAGGGTTTATGAAATAAACAACAATCACGTTCACCACAAACCAATCTAGGCGCATCGCCAACTCCCCCGTCTCGAGGGTTTCTTCCGGGTAAGCACCATGCTGCCTAGATCGCATCTTGCGATCTAGGCAGCACACGTTTATTCGTCGTTCATGCGTTGCTCGTATCGAAGCCTTTTTGATGGCGAGCAGCGTAGTTATCATAGATGTTTTAGGGTTAGCATTGTTCATCATATCATATGCTATGGCCGTGCAACCCTTGGGCATCTAGCCGCCCTTACGCCTATCTTGGGTGTAAGGGCGGCACCCCGCTTGATCATCGTTTAGCAGATCCGATCCGTTATGATTGCTCCTTGTTCTTCAAGGATTAGTTTAATATCTGCATCGTTAGGCCTTACAAACGGGTCGAAGGATCCAGTGGTGCGTAGGGTGTAGTTTGCTAGCCCTAGACAGGATGTTCCGAGGATCAACTTCGTGTTGGTTTTTAGGCCTTGTCTAGGGTCGGTTTACGATCACCGTGTGTGGCCGCCAGGCTCGATCACGAGTAGGATGTTCCGATTATGCGGTGAAAACCCCAAATCATAGTAGGTCGCTTTAGCTTTATCTTGATCAAGCAGGACCACCATCCGATCGTACACCTCGTACGTATCATGGGTGGATCGGCTCTTTGAGCCGATTCACAGGACAACCTGAGAGCCGATCGAGGCTCGTATTTAACGTTTACGTGTATTCCATGCGAGAAACTAAGCGAGGCATCATCCAACACCTTCCTGACCAGGTATAGGTCAGGTGGCACGCCCTTGCATCAACATCGGACGTGCGTGCCGAAGGCTTTGCGGGCCGTCGCTCGGAGGGACCAGGGCCAGCCGCAGTCCTGGGAGATTCCCGGCTCTACGGTGTTACCCGTCGCTGCCCGCCGGTGGGTTTCTGACCGCAACAATAACACACCTCCCAAACCAATACAACTAGCATCACATTCAAGCTCAAAAGTCTTATTGAAATCAGGAAGTTGGAGTAATGGAGCATGTGTTAACTTATCTTTCAGTATCATGAAGGCTTCTTGTTGTGCATCGCCCCACACAAAGGGCACATCCTTCTTTGTAAGCTCATTCAGCGGCGCAGCAATGGATCCAAAAATCTTTCACAAAGAGCCTATAGAAACCAGTGAGGCCAAGAAAACTCCTCAATTGTGTGACCGTCTTTGGCTACGGCCAACTCTCAATTACCTCAATCTTGGTTGGGTCAACTTTAATACCCTGCGCAGTAACAACATAGCCAAGAAACGCAACTCGATTGGTGCAAAAGGTGCACTTCTCAAGATTACCATACAAACGTGCATCACCTAAAGCATTGAAAGTAGCACGTAAATGATTCAAATGCTCCTCCAAAGATTTGCTATAAATCAGAATATCATCAAAGTAGACCACCACAAAACGTCCAATAAAAGCACGTAAAACTTCGTTCATCAGTCTCATGAAAGTACTAGGTGCATTAGTTAAACCAAAAGGCATTACTAACCACTCATATAAATCGAACTTATTTTTAAACACTATTTTTCATTCATCTCCTAATTGCATACGAATCTGGTGGTAACCACTACGCAAATCAACTTTAGAGAACATAATAGAACCACTCAATTCATCAAGCATATCATCTAAACAAGGTATAGGATGACGGTATCGAATGGTAATCTTCTCTTTCTTAATACTTGACCCCATTTTCCTGCTCTCACAGCGAGCCACGTAGGCTTATTAAGGAATTTGACCTCCCCCAACTGTTCGCAGACGTACGGGAGGATTCGCTCGCCATACCGACACGTTAGAACGCTACAGATGGCCGTTCCTGTCCAGTCCACGTACGGGACGTTTCTTCTGGCCAGACGCTGGTACGGATCGCCTTTGTGGCCAGGCCCACGCGCGTCGCCGACCGATGGCACATGCCCATATCCCCGATGGACCTACGTCTACGTGCAATCGCGAAAAGAAAAGGGCGGCCGACTCTGTTCCTCTTCCTCGCGGAGTCTCCCCACAGATCTCGCCCCCACCACCGCTCCGCCTCGATTCGCCTTCTTCCATCGCCGCCGCTCGCAACGGCTGTCCTCTCATGAAAATCTCCGCATTGAACATAGTAAATCCGTCCATAAAGACAATAGAAACTGCTCGGACAATTTCATCTGCCGCCGCCGTCTTAAAGGCACGCGATGGTGCTCTCCGCCCCCACAACGATCCGGGCTGGACGTTACTACATGGGCTGGCATGCCCTACTTAAAGTCGCTCCCCTTCATTCCCCTTCCTCGTGTAAAAAGAAACGATTCAATGTCCATGGCAGTGCGATCCGCCGCCACGATTTCCGCTTTGATGGCAACAACCACAAATTCTATGCGACGTAATGCCTCCACCTCCTCGCCACAAATGCTTACGAAACCACCCGATGCATTCCACCATTCACCATTATGCAGAAACTGCTGAGATGACCTGATCCACCTCCACCTCCATGTATAAAAATCTACCCGTGTTGCCGTGGACAACCAAGTATTGGGGGTCTGCTTGCGGCGCCATCTCTGCCACAAGGCTCCCTTTGGTAGTTGTCCGCTGCAGATTTCTTTTTCCCCTTTCTTCTTTTATAATCCACTCACTCTTATTTTTTAATCTGTTAGGTTGCTCGCCGGATTCAAACTGCTCGACGTTTTTCCTCCAACACGATTTGGTTTGATCTTCACTGGATTGTGCCTGCTTCTAGCTAAATCCCACCCGATTTAATTGAATTTCCAATGGATTGTGAATACTGATCGCTCAAGCAAGGAGGAAGAAGCTACAATCGTTACAGACACTAGTCAACAGGAGATGCTTCTATTGGTACAGAAACTCTCATCTCTTACTGTTTACTTTTAGTTTACATTGAGTTAGCACATGCGTCTTCTATTTTCTTACTCTTTGTGATTGCAGTATTTGTTCCATTCAAATCTCTCCTGAAATTTATCTGCTTATGCTTCATTATATATGGCTTCCCATGTTGTTATTATGAACAAATGGCATGCTCAATCTGTAACTATTTATCATAGTAAATTCTGATTTTGTTTTCATGTTGCTTATTGGTCTTACAACATGGAGAGGAGAGTCACCACTTCTACAAAACCTGAAAAGTGAAGTGTACAACGCCCATGAAAGGAGAGAAATGCCCAGATCCACACACATTGAAGTAATTAGTTGGTAACAGACTTTATATAACCATGTATTGCAGCATGTTTTCTACATAAAAAGCTCATACTTATCTCATAAATCCGTATTGATGTAGTTTATTTCATCACCGTCGAGATGATGTTGATCACAGTGGGTCGTTGATATGTCTCTCACACGAACAACACTTGCTTCAGTCCATGAGTTCTTCCATACTTACGTTCTACGACATGCTGCTTGATGCTTAGTGCTTCGTCAGTTCTAATCTATTTGAACTTTTTGTTTCATCTCAGTATGCAGAGGAGCAGGAACCAAGAACTGCAGTCTTGCTATGATAACACATCTGCGTAACCAAAAGGAAGAATAGTTTGACCCGAATATTAAAACTCTATGTTTTAACCTTTCACGATTTTGCATTTAGTTTCTGTTGCATCCAACACAGTTAAGCATCGCCATTTTGGGTAATTCAAACCCAAGTAAAGCATCGCCATTTTGGGTAATTCAAACCCAAGTATTAGGCTGTTAGCTATGGATGTTTGAGCTATTAGTAGACGTGCTGAAGTTTTAAGGTATTATGCTATTAGTCGGCTAGATATTTAGCCACCCACATGACTCTCTTCCCTTTCGTGTTGTATCTGAAAGGATGAGATTTATTTCCACTTAGCATGATTAAATAAGTAGTCTCCGTCATTGGCTATTTTAGTATCTTCTGTAAATCACTTTTGTAAATAACTAGCACAGCGGCCCTCGCAAATGCGAGGGCAACATCTGTACTGATTTTTGAGTGTTTGTGAAGCAAATTATCTCGTGAATATTCACATTATAATCGATAACCATCATGAATACCACGGTAAATGAAGTAGCTCGTGTCTATTTATTTATCATTTTCTAATTTTTTTTGAAGAACTTATTCAATTATACTCTTACTCATTTCATACAAAATTGATCCTAGGACTCTAGCATAATCTTATTTGAGAGAAAATTGCAAACAATATGTAACTAAATTAGTGTTAACATTGTTGATAGCATAGATATTTTAATCTCTATATTTCTTTCTTAATTTTTTTAAATATAATTTAATATTACTTTCACCGGAAATACTTTTGTACTTACACACATGGGTGTGGGTGTCTCCTTCGCTGTCTGTTTGGCTTTGAGATTCGGATAAAAGGAGAGGAGAGAGAGCTATGTTTCCATATACCATGACAAGTGGGGATCTCGAAGAATGAATCGACGGTCCAGAACTCACCACCACACCCATGCATGTACACAAAATCCGTTCTTTTTTTACAAACATGCAATATGCATATGTTTGTTGTTGTGTGTATCGTCCTATCTTCCGATAGCGAACCTTTCCGTAAGCCAAGAAGCGATTAGGCAAGTAAGGAAAAAAGAAAGATCCACCGAAGAACATGATTATGAAGGTTTGTTTTCTTGTACAACGCCTTCCGCCGTCCAACCTCGAGAAGGAAAAAAGGCAGAGACTTCCTTCCATATTCTACTTGTACTCTTGAAAAGATGGCAAACTTTTTCTGAATTTAAATGTATGTAGATAATATTTAGTGTGTGTGTATATATGTATATATGAACAGATGAAATATCAAACACATATCTTAGATCGAAAGAAGAAGAAATCAATAAAACAAAATTTATTGGTACACACATACGCCAGGAAAAGTAGATGAGTTATACCGTAGAATGGAATGGCAAGGGTCTTTGTTCATGGATTGTACCAATGCAATTATAAGATTTATAATATATGGATAAAAGAGTCCTACTTGGAATGGAACATGTCTTCACACACAATTTGCTCTCTAAAATCTGTATCCACCAATATATGTTCATGCTTACACATTTACGTTAACAGGTACTATTTTGTTAAATCCTAACCAAAAAGTTTATCTAAGTAACATAATAATTCAGATGATGTGAGTTAACTTGATGGCTCTGTTTAACATTTGCATTTTGCTTTTAAAATTTGATATAGATAGATATTCACATATTTGATAAGCTCCTTCTTTTTCTTTCACGATTTTTCTTCAAATTGAGTTCTGAAGAAAATAATTGTAATTCAGACTTAATCAGCCTTTTTAGAAAAATATGTAATAGACATATATACTTACCATGTATACTCTGAAAACAATTAGGCAGAACTTTCATACATGTAATCGCCTAACCTTGCATCAGCAACCTCCATGCATGCATACAATCGTTATGAAGATTGAGGAAGTGCACTACGTGTAGTACATGGTGTTTTTTCTCCATGGACGTGCGTGACGTGCTAATTAACTGCAATATAAACTATTCCCTACGGGTGGGCCTGTATTCGTACGAGAGATGGACTCTGTTCCTTAGATTTCAACGATTCCTCAAAACCGTATTGCTGTTCATATTTGGACCGTGTCAAACTGGACCGAGCAGCTACGTGTTTTGTACACCTATTTTGTTATACGTAACATTTTTTATCTTTTAATCTCAGACGTTAAGATTAAAATCATTGGTTTATATTTTTTAAGCATATGTGGATTAACCTGGTGTCTCGAAAAAACACTCTTATTTTGTTTTTAGTATATAATAGATAGATGTATTTGCTCATCATCTCACGGGCCCTATACTCCTATTGGAATATGGAGAGAAACTGTAATATTAGTGCTCAGAGCAGAACATGGATATGCAAAATTCAGGATCAATCGACTAACAACTCTTATATACAAAAAAAGAATTGCAACACGGTAAGTACCTACTTTTTCACTTCATGTTCACAGCTCAACGGAAAAGAGTAATATGACATGTGTCTAATTTTCCACGTTTCCAGTACACTGTAATTTCTCATGAAGTCTCCGTTGCAGCTTACTAAGTTTATTGGCTCGATAGTCCCTTTAAATGGTCTTTTTAGAGCACAACTATTATTGACACGATTTCCCGCCGCAATGCGCGGGGTGTCATCTAGTATTATTAATAGCTCTACAATCAGTACACATGCGTGAAGAACCATCTTTTTTTAGGTACCAAGATAATAGGAACAACACATGGGCTAAGAACCTGAATTTGTCGCTGAATCTCTTTGGTCTCTTCAGGATTGGTACGATATGACGCACGGTTGGGCAGCGAAGCTCCTGGAATCAAGTCAATCTGGTGTTCTATCCCACGAATAGGCGGTAATCCAGGTGGAACATCTTGTGGGAACTGGGAACACATCAATGAATTCCTGCAAAAGGTTAGCAACCGCAGGTGGCAAAGAAGGAGGCATATCCTCAAATGAAAACAGAACTTCTTTGCAAATAATAGCATAGCATTGAGTAGTGTTCACATCAAGTTCAGCAATATCAGATTTGCTAGCAAGCAAACAAGGATTTTTCAAACGAATTTCAGTAGCATGGTTCGAATCAGATTTTGTATTAGTCTTATGTGGCACAAAATCTGCAGCAACAATCTGATTTTCACTCATATGTTTCTCCTCGTTTTCTACTCTACTAGCTCTAGCAAGATCATCTTTTAATATTTCTTCAGGATTCATAGGTTTGAGACCAATTTTTTTTCCATCATGCATAAGAGAATAGTGATTAGTTTTACCATTATGAACAAATTTTTCTATCAAATTGCCAAGGTCTACCAAGTAACAAAGAACAAGGTTGCATTGGTACAATATCACAATCAACAAAATCAGAATATGTACCAATAGTAAAATGCACAAGTGTAGTTCTTGTTACCTTGAGTTTCCGAGAACTCTCAAACCATTGAATGTAATATGGATGTGTGCGCTGTCTTGTAGAGAGGGAAAGCTTCTCCACCATGTCAACGCTAGCCAGATTATTACAGCTTCCTCCAACAATGATGATCCGTATAGCTCGCTCTTTTACAACGCCTCTTGTTTCAAACATATTGTGGCGCTGATCATGCTCAGATTTGCTCAATTGCACGCTCAACACACGATGTGCAACTAAGCTCCTGTACTGATCAGCAGTGTCACCTTCCATTACCTCCATCTCTCTCTCAGAATCAGAATTGGCGCCATCACGTGCAGCAATAAGGGCCAATGTATCTTCATCAAAGTCACTTGCAGAATCATATATTCTCCGTCTTCACGACCAACATCACACGCTTTTTCTGCATTCTCTTTCTATGTGACCAAATCCCAAGCATTTGCGACATTGAATGTCACGCGTCTTCCCTGTGGAGGCCATGGAAGATGAACTCCGAGGAGGACCAGCAGATGGTTGTGGAGTAGCAGCAGGTGGTGCTCGTGATTCAGGTGCGGTGTACTTGGAGGTAGTAGGTAGTAGGTGCTGGTGCAGCCCCACGAGATGGTGGTGCTGATTGTCGCGGAGACCACAACGATGTACGACCTGCAGAAATATTAGCTCTTCTCCATGGTGGTTGACGATCCTGCACTTCACGTTCAGCTTTGCAAGCAAGATGAAACAAGCGAGTAATAGTGTTGTACTACTTGTAATCTAAAATATGTTGAATCTCTTTATTCAAACCACGAAATAAACGTTCAAGCATAGCCTCATTATCCTCTACAATACCGCATCGAATCATAGTCTTCTACAGAATTTTTTCCTTGTTCTAAACGAGACAATTTCTTAAGCAAATCACGCTGATAATATGGAGGAACAAAACGAGTACGCATAGCAAGTTTTAAACCAACCCAAGTAGTAGGAGTATTAGCATGATGTACTCTACAATGTTCAGACCACCAAATAGAAGCAAAATCTGTGAACTCACAAGTAGCAACATTAACACGCAAATGATCAGCATAGCGTAAACATGCAAAGCGTTGCTCTACTTCCAATTCCCAAGTAAGATATGCATCAGGATTGTATCTATCCTCAAACGGCGGAATATTCAATTTAAGTTTTGCAACATGATCATCATCCCGTACCGGTCGTTGCGGTTCAATTGTCATGGACGACCAGGTGCAGGTTGTTCGACCTCCTCTCCGTCCAACACGTTCTCATCAACCAACTCGTTGTCTCCACCATAATCATCGTATCCTTCATCAGACACTACTAGAATCCTAGTATTTACCGACAGCGCTGAATAATAACCGACGGGTCACCAGTACCTTCGGTAATTAGTTAAATAGCCTACGGTGTGATAAATATCCTAGAGTTAAAGTCAACCACACACCTATAATCACTAACATCCGACGGTCTCATGAAATAACCGAGGGGTTTGAAAAACCACACATTCATATACTAAGATGGCCGACAGGCATGAACAATTGCCGAGAGTCCTGATTAGGCACATGGTTATCTACCATAATACTCGACAGTAACAATACATAACCGAGCGGGACTACAAAACCTATTATCATGTGCAATACCCGACAGTGAAGTGCAACACACGGGTATTAGTAAGTAATACCCGACGGTCATAAAATACAGCCGAGGGGTAAAATTGACTCTAGGTTACTTGTCTTTATAGTGGAGATGAATGGGAAGATAGAAAAACTCAAACACAAAATTTGGTGGTTTTACTCATCATCCGTTACCAAAATTGTTGCCGAAATCTAGATTTGGCTACCCACCCATCATACTCCCTCCGTCCCACGAAGAATTTCTAAGAGTTGTTAAAATTAAGATGTATCTAGATGCTATTTAGTATCCAGATGCATCTAATTTTTGACACACATTCTTCGTGGGACGGAGGGAGTACTATAATATATCTTGGTTCTTTCTTAAATAAAAATGGTTCTTATTTGGTCCTCCCCGATTTTGAAATGGGTGTTGACGATAATGGTGTAGTGGTTTCACAGATATGCTAGCATAATATAGGTGAAGTTCTGAAAACGGAAACAAGAAAATATTGATGTTTTATTTTCTTAAAATATTTAATTAATAAAATACATGAAAGAAAATTTTAAACTATAACACCTAATTTGGAAAAGAGGAAATGTTCAAGAAAAGTTTTTGAAAGACTTAACGATTAATTTTAACTATTTTTTTTTTCAAAATCCATAGTTTCCTAGAATATTTATGATTTTCGACATTTTATTAAATTAAATTCCTAAAAAAAATAGTTATTAGCTTAGCTAGGTTACTTAGGTTGCTCTCAAAATTTTGATTTTGCTTTTCTGGTACTGTTTAATTTCTACCGTGTACGACGGGCGTGTAGTACCGAGTTGGGAAAGCTGAACTTTATCCCTTCTGATGGTACACCTATTATGCGGTGGTCAAGCAGTCTAGTCAACCTAAACGAGCTGCAGGTAGCTCCATCGTCTCTACCGCCTGGCCCCAAATCCACCAAATTTCCCCATGCAGCTCCATCGTCTAATCTCGGCTGCGCATTAATAGATCAAGACCGTGAAAGAGCCGCAAAGCCCTAAAGGAGATCCTCAAGCGGCAGAGCATCTCGTGCAGCCGGTGGTGCACATCAATGAACGGCGTCGTGCAGCGCATATGAGTGGCGGCAGCGAGCATGCCTGTTCGGCCGTGCCGATGCGAGTGTCTGCCCCGACGCGGACTGCGACTATGCATGGCAGCAAGAGCTCGCTCGAGCCCGGGCGGCGCCGACTATCTGGTATGTTTCGATGAAGATGAACCCCTAACAAAATTGCTTGTTCACACCCCTGCTAATACTTTCTACAAAAAAGTGTGCTTGTTCGTGAATTTTAATTTACTTTTTTTTTTCTAATTTTGGGGTTCGTTCGTTCTGGTCGCGACCCATAGTCCCATACTTCGATTCCGGGCGAGGGGACGACGCACCAAACTGGGTTCCATGCTAATTTGGCGCGCCCACAAACAGAATTCGCGCATTCGCTGCCCACGAACAGAATTCGCGCTCCCGCCGCCCACGAACAGAGTTCGCGCTCTCGCCTCCCACTATTTCCCAAAATTTCGGGATCTCCTGAGACTCTCCCGAGCATAACGTACTTGCCCACTTTTCCCCAACACCAATGTCCAGCCTTCGAACCTGCATCCTCTCAGACGTTTGAGGTTGCTTCACCTGTGCGATGGACGAGGACGGCCATGCGGCGCATGGCGGCTCCTCTGCTTTTGGAAGAGAAGAAATGGCACACAACAACGATGGCGGTGCACCAAGGTATCTCCCCATCTTCAATTCTTCATGCTCTATTTTCTTTACCCCTCGACCTCTGTCATTCGCCCTCTTGTTATGGACCTATCAGATTGTGTTGGTAAAATCTTTGTTTTCTTGGCGCATATACAAATTGGGTAACAATACTTGTGACCCGCACAATTGATTGATGGTGTGATTACACCATAAGTTCACTAGTAATTTGCAGTTCACATTAAATTATGTCTGGTGCAGATGCCTCTGTACGTCTATAGATACGGCAGGTGTACCTACACATAGCTGGAAACATGCCATGGGTAGAGGAGCATCCAGAATTCGATGGATCTGTCATCTATGAAAAAGCTGGTAGAATGCCACATGGCAGGCTAGGGATTGCTAATGAGGCATTTGACAAAGTAGAGAAGTCCACTATTAAGTCAACAAGGATCAAAGTATCACAGCCGGAACAATCTGGTAGTGAAAATGAACGTCTACGGAGGGAAAATCGCAATCTACAACGGGAGAATGAACAACTGCGAGGCGTGACACATGTTGTGCGGGTAAAAAATACTTCTTTGTAAATAGGAGGATATAGCAATGGATTTGTGCGGATTGTGCATTTTATAGGCTTTGACAAATCAAGGAGGTCTAGACTTTGATGCTCTGATGCGGGAAGGTGCACATCATGCGTCGGTAAGTTTAGCACCAAACATGCTAACAAACAATAGGAACAATTTAAGTGTAGAGTTATAGACACTTTAATTCTGAAGTAAACATTTTATATTTATATGCAGCAACTAATTCAAGGTTCTTTCTGTTTCATATATATAGGACACATATGATTCTGAATGGGAATACTACAGTGGCAACGATGGTCAATATGGATCTGAACATGTAAGAGAAACATAATTTCTTCAATATTCTCACCATAAATTTGATGGCCAGTATGGAGCTTGATCAATGAACATTCTTCCCATGCCTAACAACATAACTGATTATTTAGAACTCAAAACTGGTTAGCATGCAACTAGGAAGCTGAATTTTGAAAGGCCAGGATCCACATACACGAATAGATTTATTTGGAATCTTTTGCAATGTTGTCCTTCTAAAAAATAATAAAGTAAAACCCTAGCATATTGTCATACAGTATCTTCAGATTTAGTAGATTAAACTTCTCCATGTACAGGTGGCGAGGCTATGTTTGGTTGTAGCATAATACGTAAGCTAATGCACTACATATATAAAAAATGCAAGGTGATGCAACTTCTTTAAAGGTTGTTAGGCTCCCTGCTGAACTAAACCTTGGCATTGCTGTTGGTGAAATACTCGATCAAGAAGCAGTTGATAATGACAAGCTCCCAGACTAGAGAGCCAAGACTTAGTGACATTATTAGAACTTTGAAAATTTGAAAATCGGAACAACTATCAAATTATTTACTAGTCAGTACAAGTAGTATGTCCATATCTTTCTTTAAAATTTTCACACCTTATTGCATATCACTGATATTTCATGGCTTACAACTAGTATGTTATTTCTTAGGGCACTGGAAGCGACATTGACGGTGGTTACAATCATCTTGACAATGAAGACGATTGGGCAGATTTTAATTAGAGTTTTCATTTCCTGAAGTCATCAGAGATGAAGCAATGTTTCAATGCCGCAGTCTAGAGAAAGATTGATGTTTCTAGCTAGTCTACATTACCTATCCCAATTTGTTTAGGACAAATTACTTCTGTTTACTTCTACTTTTGCATTTCCAGATTATATAGATGGATGATCAAGAAAATTATTGTTCTTATTCCAGAACCAAAACTTCATACTACTTGATTCTATGTTCCTTTGTTGCGTGGGGTTAACTTATATTCCTATTTTGCAATGTTGCCTGAAGATTATCTACAGGATTGGCAGTACTGTCTAGTGCGTACATCCTGTAGGTTAATCCACGTGGGGTACCTACATGTCGGTTTTGTATTATGCCTATGGTATGATGGACTGTAAGATATTAATATCGCTGATGATGGTACTACCTCTCGCTTATTCTCTGCACCGACGGTGATGGAACCCTGTTAGCTATTAACGAACCCGACGGTGCACATACACTCTTGGCTATTCCCTCAGCTGACGGGGAGGATAACTGTAAGCAAAAAACCAAATGACGGTCATCTAATACAGTAAGAAATTATAATAAATGAGGGGTAATTGTCGGGGATTAATCTCGTCAGCTATTCACAAGAAAAGTGTTGACCAAGAAGAGCCCGACGGCACACCGTCGGGGTTTTACCGTAGGCTATGAGGATAACCGAAGGCACTGTCGGGTATCATAGAAATGGCTGACCAAGCATCCCCTACAGTAAATAGCCGACGGTCCACTCTCGGCTATGGTAATAATCGACGGTTATCAGAGATAGCCGAGTGTTTCTTGACCCTAGGAAAAGATTAGGATCCTAGTAGTGAGAAGGCACGTTAGATGCGGTTGTTGCAATAGGAGCGGTACCCGCAGGAACCTCCGCACGAGGAACACGGCGTGCGCGACGTTGCACATTGTCGCGAGGTTGCGGTAACCGAGTCAATATCTCCTGGAACTTGGCGTCAAGCTTGGTGTTGAAGGCTTCCTCGAGGCCATCGATCTTGTCCAGGGCGTTGATACGTCCCAAACGTATCTATAATTTTTGATGCTCCATGCTTATTTTTTTTACAATTCTTATATGTTTTATGTGCACTTTTCCACACTTTTTAGCAGTTTCTGGGACTAACCTGTTAACGCAGTGCTGCAGTGCCAGTTCCTGTTTTCTGCTGTTTTTGTGTTTCAGAAAAGTTGTACATGAAAGTTTCTCGGAATTGGACGAAACAAAAGCCCGGAGTCTTATTTTTTCGGGACGAAGACGGAGCCAGAAGGACACGCGCATGAGAGCTGCCACGTGGCAGTACATAGGGCATGCGCGGCCCCACCATTGGCCGCGCCTGGCCCTTGTACTGGCGCCTCGTCGCCTCGTTTGCTCCGCCCTTCCGCCTATTTATTCCTCGTATCGGGAAAACCCCAGGGACGAGATCCTCCATCCACGAAAAGTTCTGACGCCGCCGTCAACCGAAACCCTAGTTCGGGAGGGTTTTGCAGTCCATCCCGGCACCCTGCCAGAGAGGGAAATCACATCCGGAGGCCTCTACATCGCCATGTCTTCATCCGAGGTGATGCGGGAGTAGTCCTCCACGGGACCATGGGTCCATAGCAGTAGCTAGATGGTTGTCCTCTCCTTGTTGTGCTTCATGTATAGATCTTGTGAGCTACCTAACATGATCAAGATCATCTATTTGTAATTGCTACGTGTTGGTTTGATGTGGATCTGATTTATAGAGAGATTGCTTTGGTTGAGATTATGTATTATGTTATTATGATCTTGCATGCTCTCCGTTTCTAGTAGATGCTCTGGCCAAGTAGATGCTAGCGACTCCAAGAGGGAGTATTTATGCTCGATAGTGGGTTCATGCCTCTATTTAACCATGGGAAGTGACCTTGTTTTCTACGGTTGTAGATGTGATATTGCTACTAGGGAGAAAACATCAGTGTTCTATTCAAGGGTAGTTTCATCGTTTACTTTACACACATTGCTTAAAGCGATAGTCCGTTGCTTGAAACTTAATACTGGAGGGTGTCGCGGATGCAATCCTGAAGGTGGATTATTAGTCATAGATGCAGTTGGATTACGGTCTATGTGCATTGTTCTAACAAGGTGATTTTTTTGTACCTTCTCTAAATGACCTCAAATTTCATACAGATGATCTTCTATACATAGATAGATAGGTTGTTTCGTTTTTACATTTTTCGAACTTTTTATTTCCCTTCATAATACCCAATTGATTTTCAGGTCAAAACCTCGAAAAACAACATCATGTATGGCATCCCGACGGTGACCTCAAAAATCATACAGACGATCTTCTATACAATGATAGGTAGATTGTTTCGTTTTTACATTTTTTGAACTTTTATTTCCCTTTATAATACCCATATGATTTTCAGGTCAAAACCTCGAAAGTTAACATAAGTAGATGGTGAACCCTCCCAAACTTCAAATACAGAGATAGATAGATTGTTGGGCCCTAGATTGTTTCGTTTATCATTTTTAGCTTGAATAGTAATGGCTACAAGAAATCGGTGATTGTTTATCATTTTTTGCGTGAAAAGTAATGGCTACAACAAATCGGTGATGGTTTATCATTTTTTGCGTGAAAATTAATGGCTACAACAAATCGGTGATGGTTTATCATTTTTTGCGTGAAAAGTAATGGCTACAACAAATCGGTGATGATTTATCATTTTTTGCGTGAAAATTAATGGCTACAACAAATCGGTGATGGTTTATCATTTTTTGCGTGAAAAGTAATGGCTACAAGAAATCGGTGATGGTTTATCATTTTTTGCGTGAAAAGTAATGGCTACAACAAATCGGTGATGATTTATCATTTTTTGCGTGAAAATTAATGGCTACAACAAATCGGCGATGGTTTATCATTTTTTGCGTGAAAAGTAATGGCTACAAAAAATCGGTGATGGTTTATCATTTTTTGCGTGAAAAGTAATGCCTAAAAGAGCTTATAATTTTTAGCGTGTGAAAAATAATACAGAAAACCGCCCTTTAGCATACTTAGAGGGTGGAAGCTAACCGCCGACAGAGAGAGAGGGTGGTGGCCCCGATCAGAGAGAGAGGGGTTATCCTACCCGCTAGATCATACGATCAATGGTCGGTGGGCACGATCCGCGTGACATGGGCTAGACCAATCAGGGCAATGTTGCACGTCTGTGAGAATTTGTGAAGGGAGAGTGCAAAACTGAGTAGTATCAAGAAACCAAGGGCATCTGAGTAGTAAACAGACTAAGGTATTCAAATATGAGATTTAAAAAATGGAAAATGCGTGGTTTGTACAATAAAACCCATCTTGGCCTACCTCAAACTATTTGCAATACAAATATACATGAGTGTGAAAATTGTGGCCTCATTTAGACAATGTATGTTTCGGGGAAAGCTGTTTTGGGAAGGGCTTATTGTGGAAAACCATGCACCTTCATAGCTACTAGGTGATTTGAGAAGTGGAAATTTATGGTAAAACTTGATTTATCTATGATTGTTATGGTTCCCAACGTGGCAGGTCGCGTAAGAAAACTCCATGAGTAAGTGCCACTCTTTTTCGGAATTTTTGCACATTAAATGACTCATTTAACTAGTTAATCCCATTTGTTGACTCTCTGTTGACCAGCCACTTGAGGGTAAAACTGAGTATATTGCACTAGCCAGTATTAGCACTCAAGGGGAAAACTGAGCACACAAAAAATGCTAGTATATGACTCGAGGGTATACCTGAGTATATCTGAATTTCCAAGTTTAGACTCGAGGACGCATGTTGCGGTGCAGAAGTGGAAGACGTGCAATTGTTGACGCGTAGACGCGGGTCGCGGTGCAGAAGTCGAAGACGTGCAATCGTGGACGCGTGTCGCGTTGCAGAAGTCCAAGACGTGCAGACGTGCAACGGTGGACACGTGGGACGCGGGCCGCATTAATCACCCCTCGTCTTTATAGATGCCTCCTCGCACTATCTCTTTCACTCTCACTCGCTCACGCAACGCCACCTATCACGTCCCATCATCTTCTCCAAAGAAAAAAAACCCTCTCCCTCTCCCTCTTCCTCTCCTCTGCAGGCGAGATGGACAAGGAGAATGTGAATCCCTCGTCCACGACACCGTCGGCTCCAAGCGCGACACCTCCCTCTTCGACGCCGTCCCCTCAACGGCCGTCGCCGCCGCCGGTGCATCGGAGGCTACCGCCGGTGGCGGTCAGATCCCGCCGGGTTGGGACCCCTATGACGAGGTGCCGTACATCTCGCCCCCGAACCCCTACGACACCTGCATGGATGACCCATGGAACGAGGTAACTACGGTTTGCTCCCTTTTTTGTTCCCCATTCCTTTTTGAACCCTATTTTTGCTGGTTCCCTAGTAACTATTAGTGCCGATCTGCAGATGGATGAGTATTGGGTTAATATTTGCGCCGACTTTATTCCATTTTGTTTTGATCCCTTCTTGATTTCGTTTACGACTTGAGGTTCGGCCGTTCGGTTAATTTATGCAAGTAATACTGGGATCTCAATCAGTTAATTTATGCAAGTAATCATGGGATCTCAATCAGGTATTTTATGCACGAATCAAATGATATCAACCGTTTAATTTTGTAAATAATCTGGAATGTGTTCAAGTTCAGATCTGAAATATGTTTCTTTGCCTATGATGAATCGTTGGGCACAAATTTTTACAGGGAAGGTTTAGCGAACCATTGTTGTGTACAAATCTGTTGTGCATGAGCTTTGGTTCGCTAACACCATCCCTGTAGATATATAATCGTGTCCACTCTAACTGAGGGTGCCTCTGTTTTTCCTAACTTTGTTATCATGCACGTTAGTCATCGTTGCAACTCATTCACTCATAGTTTGCGTTTGATATGTATCAGGTGTCTGGCAGCGACGTCGGCAGCGACGACGAGGACTAGCACACCAAGACTTGGCAGGTGCTGCGGAGGCTGCAGGTCGGCCAGTACATCTCCTACTTCGCCAAGGGTGTCTACAGGTTCCCCTTCTGCACTAGGAGACTCGGCGGCACCAACTTCAACTGCCTCCTCACGCATGCCGAGGACATCGGCAAGACCTTCCCCAAGGTCGGCACGATGGTGAACGTCTACTCCTTCAGCGCCAAGCACAAGGCGCTCAGCATGCACCTCCGCAACTTCCAGCAGGTGGAGATCGCCGCCGGGCGCATGCCTCCGCTCAAGCCCAAGGTGCCCAAGGGGAGCAACAAGTGGAGGCAGAGCCAGATGAGGTAGGCGGTGTCCTGGACGTGTGCTGCTGCTGCCTCCTCTATTTTGTTGTTAGCTAGGGATCCCTTGTTGTTATGTTGTGATTATGATGGTGCTGTGAAGAACCTCGAACCTGTTACTATTTTGGATGTTGTATGCAGCTTATATTCTAGGGAGGGATCCCTTTTATCTATCCCTATTCTACTATATGACTGTGTGAATTTATCGTACATTACCCTGGAGATTTGCTTCTAGATTTAACTACATTCATATGGACCAGAGGGAGTACTAGATTTGCTGCCATATTGGGCAAACAACGAGGACCAAAAGGCACAAATAATTGAAGAAAGACAGAAATGCAAGCTTCTCTAGATTTGATATTAATTAGGTGAAAAAAGACAGAGAGAAACAGGGGAAAAGGTACTCTTAAAAATGCCAATTTGGGCCGAGAGAGACAGAACCTAGCTCCTGCTCACGTGCAACCAAACGCGGTCTCGTCCTGTCCCACGCGGTCCCTTTCTACCAGCCCCACGCGATGCGGCCCCACACGTCAGCACGGAATGGTCAACTAAACGGGAATCCTCCCGTCTGAGCTCCTTCTGCGGGTTTCAAACAAGGGCTTGGGGAAAACTGAGGAAAAACTAAGGAGCTGGGGAAAACTGAGTACAACTAAGGACCCGAGGGCACGAAAATAGAAATCCCTACTAGATAAGTAACTCAAAGACTCGCGAGCTTCATCTTGCTTGTCACATAAAAAAGTATATAAAAAAGAAGAGCTAGTTTGACCACAACTTCCAATAGGGGAAGAAAATAGGAAAATTATAAGAAAAGGGCACTCCTCCATGGTTTGTGATTGCTTGGTCGGCACCCGAGGATTCGGTTAGCCATGGTATGTGTAAGCAAAGGTTGGGAGGAGTGTCACAAGTTTATAAGTAGTATAAATGAAAAGAGGCTTCGCCCAAATATTTCGGAACCGCTCTCAAACTTGCTTAGTATGGAAGATGACAATAGCTTTTTTTACTACTCGTTGACATGAACAATCACCTCTCAAAAGTGCATTTTATACTCTTGTTGTTTCAATAAAAAGCTCTAGCACATGAGTGATCTTACTTTCCTCTCAAAGAGAGACGTTCTTTTACTTTTATGTTGAGTCTCCACTTTCTAGTTTATGCACCACTTATGAGAGCATAGTTTTCATTCTTAGTTTTATGTGCATGGTCCCAAGATTTTATTGATTCATTCATAATTATGGTATTGCTTGTTGATACGTCTCCGATGTATCGATAATTTCTTATGTTCCATGCCACATTATTGATGATATCTACATGTTTTATACACATTATATGTCGTATTTATGCATTTTCCGGCACTAACCTATTAACGAGATGCCGAAGAGCCGGTTCTTGTTTTTCGCTGTTTTTTGGTTTCGAGAAATCCTACAAAGGAAATATTCTCGGAATTGGACGAAATCAACGCCCAGGGTCCTATTTTTGCACGAAGCTTCCAGAAGACCGAGGGGGAAAGGAAGTGGGGCCATGAGGCGCCGACACAACAGGGCGGCGCGGCCTAGCCCTTGGCCGCGCGGCCTTGGCGTGTGGGGCCCTCGTGTGGCCCCCCGCGTTGCCCTTCCGCCTACTTAAAGCCTTCGTCGCGAAACCCCCAGTACCGAGAGCCACGATACGGAAAACCTTGCGAGACGCCGCCGCCGCCAATCCCATCTCGGGGGATTACGGAGATCACCTCCGGCACCCTGCCGGAGAGGGGAATCATCTCCCGGAGGACTCTTCACCGCCATGGTCGCCTCCCGAGTGATGAGTGAGTAGTTCACCCCTGGACTATGGGTCCAAAGCGGTAGCTAGATGGTTGTCTTCTCCTCATGTGCTTCATTGTCGGATCTTGTGAGCTGCCTAACATGATCAAGATCATCTATCCGTAATTCTATATGTTGTGTTTGTCGGGATCCGATGGATAGAGAATACTATGTTATGTTGATTATCAATCTATTACCTATGTGTTGTTTATGATCTTGCATGCTCTCCGTTATTAGTAGAGGCTCGGCCAAGTTTTTGCTCTTAACTCCAAGAGGGAGTATTTATGCTCGATAGTGGGTTCATGCCTCCATTAAATGCGGGACGAGTGACGGAAAGTTCTAAGGTTGTGGATGTCTTGTTGCCACTAGGGATAAAACATTGATGCTATGTCCGAGGATGTAGTTATTGATTACATT
This sequence comes from Lolium rigidum, assembly GCF_022539505.1. Lineage (NCBI taxonomy): Eukaryota > Viridiplantae > Streptophyta > Magnoliopsida > Poales > Poaceae > Lolium > Lolium rigidum. The sequence goes on from NC_061513.1 coordinate 101,262,327, forward strand.
ACGCACCATACTTAATGCAATTGTCTCGTTGTTTTGCAACTTAATACTGGAAGGGGTTCGGATGATAACCTCGAAGGTGGACTTTTTAGGCATAGATGCATGCTTGGATAGCGGTCTATGTACTTTGTCGTAATGCCCAATTAAATCTCACAATATTCATCATATCATGTATGTGCATTGTTATGCCCTCTCTATTTGTCAATTGCCCGATTGTAATTTGTTCACCCAACATGCTATTTATCTTATGGGAGAGACACCTCTAGTGAGACTGTGGACCCCGGTCCATTCTTTTACATCGAATACAATCTATCGCAATACTTGTTCTCTTGTTTTTCGCAAACAATCATCATCCACACTATACATCTAATCCTTTGTTACAGCAAGCCGGTGAGATTGACAACCTCACCTGTTTCGTTGGGGCAAAGTACTTTGGTTGTGTTGTGCGGGTTCCACGTTGGCGCCGGAATCCCTGGTGTTGCGCCGCACTACATCCCGCCGCCATCAACCTTCGATGTGCTTCTTGACTCCTCTCTGGTTCGATTAAACCTTGGTTTCTTGCGAGGAAACTTGCTACTGTGCGCATGACACCTTCCTCTTGGGGTTCCCAACGGACGTGTCAACTACACACATCAAGCAAATTTCTGGCGCCGTTGCCGGGGACCTGAAGAAAAGTTACACCACAGAGATCTCTAACTCCCACGTCAACTTTGCGCCAGCAACAAATTTCTGGCGCCGTTGCCGGGGAGATCAAGACACGCTGCAAGGGGAGTCTCCAGAATCCAATCTCTTTACTTTGTTTTTGTCTTGCTTTATTTTATTTACTTTCTTGTTTGCTGCATTATATCAAAACACAAAAAAATTAGTTGCTAGTTTTACTTTATTTACTGTCCTGCACTCTATATCAAAAACACAAAAAATTAGTTACTTGCATTTACTTTATCTAGTTTGCTTTATTTACTACTGCTAAAATGGCCACTCCTGAAAATACTAAGTTGTGTGACTTCACAACCACAAATAATAATGATTTCTTATGCACACCTATTGCTCCACCCTGCTACTACGACGAGAATTCTTTGAAATTAAACCTGCTCTACTTGAATCTTGTTATGCGAGAGCAATTTTCACAGTGTTAGTTACGATGATGCTGCTGCCCATCTCAATAATTTTGTTGAATTGTGTGAAATGCAAAAGTATAAAGATGTAGATGGTGACATTATAAAATTAAAATTGTTTCCTTTCTCATTAAGAGGAAGAGCTAAAGATTGGTTGCTATCTCTGCCTAAGAATAGTATTGATTCATGGACTAAATGCAAGGATGCTTTTATTGGTAGATATTATCCCCCTACTAAAATTATATCTTTGAGAAGTAGCATAATGAATTTCAAGCAATTAGATAATGAACATGTTGCTCAAGCTTGGGAAAGAATGAAATCTTTGGTTAAAAATTGCCCAACCCATGGACTGACTACTTGGATGATCATCCAAACCTTTTATGCAGGACTGAACTTTTCTTCGCGGAACCTATTGGATTCAGCTGCTGGAGGTACCTTTATGTCCATCACTCTTGGTGAAGCAACAAAGTTCCTTGATAATATGATGATTAATTACTCTGAATGGCACACGGAAAGAGCTCCACAAGGTAAGAAGGTAAATTCTATCGAAGAAACCTCTTCCTTGAGTGATAAGATTGATGCTATTATGTCTATGCTTGTGAATGATAGGACTAATGTTGATCCTAATAATGTTCCGTTAGCTTCATTGGTTGCCCAAGAAGAACATGTTGATGTAAACTTCATTAAAAATAATAATTTCAACAACAATGCTTATCGGAACAATTCTAGTAATAACTATAGGCCATATCCTTATAATAATGGTAACGGTTATGCTAATTCTTATGGGAATTCTTACAACAATAATAGGAACACACCCCCCTGGACTTGAAGCTATGCTTAAATTTTTTATTAGTACACAAACTGTTTTTAACAAATCTGTTGAGGAAAAGCTCAATAAAATTGATATTCTCGCTTCTAAGGTTGATAGTCTTGCCTCTGATGTTGATCTTTTGAAGTAGAAAGTTATGCCTAATATGGATATTGAAAATAAAATTGTTACTACAGCAAATGCCATCCAAGTTAGAATTAATTAGAATATAAGATTGATGGCCGAATTGCATGCTAGGTGGGAAAAAGAAGAAAATGAAAAACTAGCTAAAGAGAGTAATGTAGCTAAAGTTTGGACTATTACCACCACTAGTAATGTTAATGATTCACATGTTGCTGCACCTCCTACTATTAATGATAAAATAATTGGTATTGGCAATGTTAATACTCCTAGTGCAAAGCGTGCAAAATTGCCTGAAACTGCTAAAACTGCTGAAATTGCGTGTGATAAAACTGCTGAAATTTTTTCCAACATTGGGGATGATGATCCCATTGCTTTATATTATAATGGTTTGGATTTTGATGATTGCCACATCTCTGAAGTTATAAAGTTCTTACAAAAACTTGCTAACAGTCCCAATGCTAGTGCTATAAACTTGGCTTTCACGAAACATATTACAAATGCTCTCATAAAAGCTAGAGAAGAGAAACTAAAACTTGAAACTTCTATTCCTAGAAAGCTAGAGGATGGTTGGGAGCCCATCATTAAGATGAAGGTCAATAACTTTGATTGTAATGCTTTATGTGATCTTGGTGCAAGTATTTCCGTTATGCCTAAGAAAATTTATAATATGCTTGACTTGCCACCATTGAAAAATTGTTATTTGGATGTTAATCTTGTTGATAATGCTATAAAGAAACCTTTGGGGAAAGTTGATAATGTTCGCATTACCGTTAACAATAACCTTGTCCCCGTTGATTTTGTTGTCTTGGATATTGAATGCAATGCATCTTGCCCCATTATATTGGGAAGACCTTTTCTTCGAACTGTTGGAGCTATCATTGATATGAAGGAAGGTAATATTAAATATCAATTTCCTCTCAAGAAAGGTATGGAACACTTACCTAGAAAGAGAATGAAGTTACCTTTTGATTCTATTATTAGAACAAGTTATGATATCAATGCTTCATCTCTTGATAATACTTGATACACACTTTCTGCGCCTAGCTGAAAGGCGTTAAAGAAAAGCGCTTATGGGAGACAACCCATGTTTTTTTTCTACAGTACTTTTATTTTATATTTGAGTCTTGGAAGTTTTTTACTACTGTAGCAACCTCTCCTTATATTAGTTTTGTGCTTTGTTGTGCCAAGTAAAGTCTTTGATAGTAAGGTTCATACTAGATTTGGACTACTGCGCGAGTATGATTTCTTTGCTGTCACGAATTTCGACCTGCCTCTCTGTAGGTAGCTCAGAAAAATATGCCAATTTACGTGCGTGATCCTCAGATATGTACGCAACTTTCATTCAATTTGGGAATTTTCATTTGAGCAAGTCTGGTGCCTCGATAAAATCCATCTTTACGGACTGTTCTGTTTTGACAGATTCTGCCTTTTATTTCGCATTGCCTCTTTTGCTATGATGGATGAATTTCTTTGTTCCATTAATGTCCAGTAGCTTTATGCAATGTCCGGAAGTGTTAAGAATGATTGTGTCACCTCTGAACATGTTAATTTTTATTGTACACTAACCCTCTAATGAGTTGTTTCGAGTTTGGTGTGGAGGAAGTTTTCAAGGATCAAGAGAGGAGAATGATGCAATATGATCAAGGAGAGTGAAAGCTCTAAGCTTGGGGATGCCCCGGTGGTTCACCCCTGCATATTTTAAGAAGACTCAAGCGTCTAAGCTTGGGGATGCCCAAGGCATCCCCTTCTTCATCGACAACATTATCAGGTTCTTCCCCTGAAACTATATTTTTATTCCATCACATCTTATGTGCTTTGCTTGGAGCATCGGTTGGTTTTTGTTTTTGTTTTGTTTGAATAAAATGGATCCTAGCATTCATTGTGTGGGAGAGAGACACGCTCCGCTGTTGCATATGGACAAATATGTCCTTAGGCTTTACTCATAGTATTCATGGCGAAGGTTGAATCTTCTTCGTTAAATTGTTATATGGTTGGAATCGGGAAATGCTACATGTAGTAATTCTAAAATGTCTTGAATAATTTGATACTTGGAAATTGTTGTGCTCATGTTTAAGCTCTTGCATCATATACTTTGCACCCATTAATGAAGAAACACCTAGAGCTTGCTAAATTTGGTTTGCATATTTGGTCTCTCTAAAGTCTAGATAATTTCTAGTATTGAGTTTTGAACAACAAGGAAGACGGTGTAGAGTCTTATAATGTTTACAATATGTATTTTATGTGAGTTTTGCTGCACCGGTTCATCCTTGTGTTTGTTTCAAATAACCTTGCTAGCCTAAACCTTGTATCGAGAGGGAATACTTCTCATTCATCCAAAATCCTTGAGCCAACCACTATGCCATTTGTGTCCACCATACCTACCTACTACATGGTATTTCTCCGCCATTCCAAAGTAAATTTCTTGAGTGCTACCTTTAAATTTCCATTCTTTACCTTTGCAATATATAGCTCATGGGACAAATAGCTTAAAAACTATTGTGGTATTGAATATGTACTTATGCACTTTATCTCTTATTAAGTTGCTTGTTGTGCGATAACCATGTTTACGGGGACGCCATCAACTATTCTTTGTTGAATATCATGTGAGTTGCTATGCATGTCCGTCTTGTCCGAAGTAAGGGAGATCTACCACTTTATTGGTTAGAGCATGCATATTGTTAGAGAAGAACATTGGGCCGCTAACTAAAGCCATGAATCATGGTGGAAGTTTCAGTTTTGGACATATATCCTCAATCTCATATGAGAACACTAATTGTTGCTACATGCTTATGCATTAAAGAGGAGTCCATTATCTGTTGTCTATGTTGTCCCGGTATGAATGTCTAAGTTGAGAATAATCAAAAGCGAGAAATCCAAAATGCGAGCTTTCTCCTTAGACCTTTGTACAGGCGGCATAGAGGTACCCCTTTGTGACACTTGATTAAAACATGTGTATTGCGATGATCCCAGTAGTCCAAGCTAATTAAGACAAGGTGCGGGCACTATTAGTATACTATGCATGAGGCTTGCAACTTGTAAGATATAACTTACATAATACATATGCTTTATTACTACCGTTGACAAAATTGTTTCTTGTTTTCAAAACAAAAGCTCTAGCACAAATATAGCAATCGATGCTTTCCTCTTTGAAGGACCTTTCTTTTACTTTTAATGTTGAGTCAGTTCACCTATTTCTCTCCACCTCAAGAAGCAAACACTTGTGTGAACTGTGCATTGATTCCTACATACTTGCATATTGCACTTGTTATATTACTCTATGTTGACAATATCCATGAGATATACATGTTACAAGTTGAAAGCAACCGCTGAAACTTAATCTTCTTTTGTGTTGCTTAAATACCTTTACTTTGATTTATTGCTTTATGAGTTAACTTTTATGCAAGACTTATTGATGCTTGTCTTTAAGTACTATTCATGAAAAGTCTTTGCTTTATGATTCATTTGTTTACTCATGTCATTACCATTGTTTTGATCGCTGCATTCATTACATATGTTTACAATAGTATGATCAAGGTTATGATGTCATGTCACTCCAGAAATTATCTTTGTTATCGTTTACCTGCTCGGGACGAGCAGAACTAAGCTTGGGGATGCTGATACGTCTCCGACGTATCGATAATTTCTTATGTTCCATGCCACATTATTGATGATATCTACATGTTTTATACACATTATATGTCGTATTTATGCATTTTCCGAGCACTAACCTATTAACGAGATGCCGAAGAGCCGATTCTTGTTTTCTCGCTGTTTTTGGTTTCGAAATCCTACAAAGGAAATATTCTCGGAATTGGACGAAATCAACGCCCGGGGTCCTATTTTTGCACGAAGCTTCCGGAAGACCGAGGGGAAAGGAAGTGGGGCCACGAGGCGCCGACACAACAGGGCGGCGCGGCCCGGCCCTTGGTCGCGCGGCCCGGCGTGTGGGGCCCTCGTGTGGCCCCCGCGTTGCCCTTCCGCCTACTTAAAGCCTTCGTCGCGAAACCCCCGGTACCGAGAGCCACGATACGGAAAACCTTACCGAGACGCCGCCGCCGCCAATCCCATCTCGGGGGATTACGGAGATCACCTCCGGCACCCTGCCGGAGAGGGGAATCATCTCCCGGAGGACTCTTCACCGCCATGGTCGCCTCCGGAGTGATGAGTGAGTAGTTCACCCCTGGACTATGGGTCCAAAGCAGTAGCTAGATGGTTGTCTTCTCCTCATGTGCTTCATTGTCGGATCTTGTGAGCTTCCTAACATGATCAAGATCATCTATCTGTAATTCTATATGTTGTGTTTGTCGGGATCCGATGGATAGAGAATACTATGTTATGTTGATTATCAATCTATTACCTGTGTGTTGTTTATGATCTTGCATGCTCTTCGTTATTAGTAGAGGCTCTGGCCAAGTTTTTGCTCTTAACTCCAAGAGGGAGTATTTATGCTCAATAGTGGGTTCATGCCTCCATTAAATCTGGGACGGTGACGTAAAGTTCTAAGGTTGTGGATGTGCTTGTTGCCACTAGGGATAAAACATTGATGCTATGTCCGAGGATGTAGTTATTGATTACATTACGCACCATACTTAATGCAATTGTCTCGTTGTTTTGCAACTTAATACTGGAAGGGGTTCGGATGATAACTCGAAGGTGGACTTTTTAGGCATAGATGCATGCTCGGATAGCGGTCTATGTACTTTGTCGTAATGCCCAATTAAATCTCACAATATTCATCATATCATGTATGTGCATTGTTATGCCCTCTCTATTTGTCAATTGCCCGACTGTAATTTGTTCACCCAACATGCTATTTATCTTATGGGAGAGACACCTCTAGTGAACTGTGGACCCCGGTCCATTCTTTTACATCGAATACAATCTACTCGCAATACTTGTTCTCATTGTTTTCTCGCAAACAATCATCATCCACACTATACATCTAATCCTTTGTTACGACAAGCCGGTGAGATTGACAACCTCATCTGTTTCGTTGGGGCAAAGTACTTTGGTTGTGTTGTGCGGGTTCCACGTTGGCGCCGGAATCCCCGGTGTTGCGCCGCACTACATCCCGCCGCCATCAACCTTCGACGTGCTTCTTGACTCCTACTGGTTCGATTAAACCTTGGTTTCTTACTGAGGGAAACTTGCTACTGTGCGCATCACACCTTCCTCTTGGGGTTCCCAACGGACGTGTCAACTACACGCATCACTTGTTCAAACTTTTTGTTTCTAGTCATCCTTATAATCTTTTAAAAGTGTCCAAGCATTTATGTTTTGCTTCCACTTATGGGACAAGCTGAGTACCACTTTATTATGTATCTATGCTATGCTCTTGACAATCACTTTGCTTTCCATGCACGTTATACATTTTCTTTTGTTTGATTACTATTCATGTTTTAGCATGGTTAGAAGTTTCCTTGTTTGATTATATCTATCATGCTTATGTTAGGATTCTATGATTCCAGCTATGTTTGCTTTTACACTTAGATTGATCAAAGTAGTGTGACAGCATGTCACCTAAAAAATTATCTGTTTGTTATCACTTACCTACTCGAGGACGAGCAGGAGTTAAGCTTGGGGATGTTGATACGTCCAAACGTATCTATAATTTTTGATGCTCCATGCTTGTTTTGTTACAATTCTTATATGTTTTATGTGCACTTTTCCACACTTTTTAGCATTTTCTGGGACTAACCTATTAACGCAGTGCCGCAGTGACAGTTCCTGTTTTATGCTGTTTTTGTGTTTCAAAAAAGTTGTACATGAAAGTTTCTCGGAATTGGACGAAACAAAAGCCCAGAGTCTTATTTTTCCGGGACGAAGACGGAGCCAGAAGGACACGCGCAGGAGAGCTGCCACATGGCAGTACATAGGGCAGGCGCGGCCCCACCCTTGGCCGCGCCTGGCTCTTGTACTGGCGCCTCGTCGCCTCGATTGCTCCGCCCTTCCTCCTATTTATTCCTCATATCGGGAAAACCCCAGGGACGAGAGCCTCTATCCACGAAAAGTTCCGACGCCTCCGTCAACCGAACCCTAGTTCGGGATGGTTCTGCAGTCCATTCGGGCACCCTGCCGGAGAGGAAAATCACCGCCGGAGGCCTTGATGTCCACGGGTGCTTCTATTCTTGTAGACAGTGTTGGGCCTCCAAGAGCAGAGGTTTGTAGAACAGCAGCAGTTTTCCCTTAAGTGGATCACCCAAGGTTTATCGAACTCGGGGAGGAAGAGGTCAAAGATATCCCTCTCATGCAACCCCGCAACCACAAAGCAAGAAGTCTCTTGTGTCCCCAACACACCTAATAGGTGCACTAGTTCGGCGAAGAGATAGTGAAATACGGGTGGTATAAATAAGTATGAGCAGTGGCAACGGCACCGGAAAAGTGCTTTGCCCGGGACGAGTAAACAAGCGGTAGTAACGCAGCGGTAGTAACGCGATAAAACGAGTAAACAAGCAGCGATAGCGATATTTAGGAACAAGGCCTAGGGATCATACTTTCACTAGTGGACACTCTCAACATTGATCGCATAATAGATAACTCTTTCTCATATGTGCTACATACACTCTTTTGTTGGATGATGAACACATTGCGTAGGATTACACGAACCCTCAATGCCGGAGTTAACAAGCTCCACAATTCAATGTTCATATTTAAATAACCTTAGAGCATAATAGATCATTGCAAAATAAACCAAGAACTAACATAGTGCACACACTGTCCACATTACACTATGAAGGAGGAATAGATCACATCAATACTATCATAATGATAATTAACTCCACAATCTACAAGAGATCATGATCATAGCCTACGACAAGAACCACACGGTGCACAGACTAGTCACCTTTAGACCATGCAGGAGGAATAGACTACTTTAATAACATCACATGAGTAGCACACAACTAGTAGCGATACAAAGCTCATCATATGGATCTCAATCATGTAAAGCAGCTCATGAGATCATTGTATTGAAGTACATGGGAGAGAGATTAACCACATAGCTACCGGTACAGCCCCGAGCCTCGATAGAGAACTACTCCCTCCTCATGGGAGACAACAGCGTTGATGGAGATGGCGGTGGTGTCGATGGAGAAGCCTTCCGGGGGCACTTCCCCGTCCCGGCGGCGTGCCGGAGCGGAGACTCTGTCCCCCGGATCTTGGCTTCGCGATGGCGGCGGCTCCGGAAGGTTTCTCGTACCGTGGCTTTTCCGTATCGAGGTTTTTGGTCCGGGACCTTTATATAGGCGAAGAGGCGGCATCGGAAGGTCGAAGGGCGACGACACCATAGGGCCGCGCGGCCAGGGGGTGGGCCGCTCCACCCTATCATCTGGGGGCCCTGTGGCCCCCCTCTGGCGGCTCTCGGGTGTTCTGGATGCTTCCGGTGAAAATAGGAACCTAGGCGTTGATTTCGTCCAATTCGAGAATATTTCGTTACTAGGATTTCGAAACCAAAAACAGCGAGAAACGAGAGCGGCACTTCGGCATCTTGTTAATAGGTTAGTTCCAGAAAATGCACGAATATGACATAAAGTGTGCATAAAACATGTAGATATCATCAATAATGTGGCATGGAACATAAGAAATTATCGATACGTCGGAGACGTATCAGGCCTCTACATCGCCATGTCTTCATCCGAGGTGATGCGTGAGTAGTCCTCCACAGGACCATGGGTCCATAGAAGTAGCTAGATGGTTGTTCTCTCCTTGTTGTGCTTCATGTATAGATCTTGTGAGCTGCCTAACATGATCAAGATCATTTATTTGTAATTGCTATATTTTGGTTTGATGTGGATCCGATTTATAGAGAGATTTCTTTGGTTGAGATTATGTATTATGTTATTATGATCTTGCATGCTCTCCGTTTCTAGTAGATGCTCTGGCCAAGTAGATGCTAGCGACTCCAAGAGGGAGTATTTATGCTTGATAGTGGGTTCATGCCTCTATTTAACCATGGGAAGTGACCTTGTTCTCTACGGTTGTAGATGTGCTGTTGCTACTAGGGAGAAAACAGCGGTGTTCTATTCAAGGGTAGTTTCATCATTTCCTTTACACACATTTCTTAAAGCGATAGTTCGTTGCTTGCAACTTAATACTGGAGGGTGTCGCGGATGCAATTCTGAAGGTGGATTATTAGTCATAGATGCAGTTGGATTACGGTCTATGTATATTGTTGTAATGCCCGCATACTTTCATAGCATGTATTCTGCACCAACCATTAGCGGAATCTCTGTTTGTCAATTTCCCATCTGTAATTTGTTTACCTAGCATATTTATTTTATTGGGGAGGCACCTCTAGTGAACTGTGGACCCCGGTCCTTCTTCTTTTAATTGCAATCTTCTACAGGATTTTCCTGTTCTGTTCTCTGCAAACAATTCTTCTTCCACACGGTTCGTTTAATCCTTTGTTTTCAGCAAAACCAATGAGCTTGACAACCTCGCTGAAAGTTGGGGACAAAGTACTTGGTTGTTTGTGTGCAGGTGTTATCACCAGATTTTAGACAAATCCAGAGGTGGGCCGGGCTTGGAAGATTACATGTGGAAGATTTCTGAAGCGGCCTGGCACGAAGGGTTTTGGGCTGAATTGCCCGTGTATCTTTATTTAGTAGTTTATTATTTTAGATAAGGGTTAGAGTTTGTATCGTGCACGATGGGATGTTCCCACGTTAGAAAGTCCCCTGGACTATAAATATGTACCTAGGGTTTATGGAATAAACAACAACTCACGTTCAACCCCAAAAACAAACCAATCTCGGCGCATCGCCAACTCCTTCGTCTCGAGGGTTTCTATCAGGTAAGCGACATGCTGCCTAGATCGCATCTTGCGATCTAGGCAGCACAAGCCCCACGTTGTTCATGCGTTGCTCGTCATCGAAGCGCTTTTGATGGCGAGCAACGTAGTTATCATTAGATGTGTTAGGGTTAGCATTGTTCTTCGTTTAAGCATGCTTACGTAGTGCAACCCTTGCATATCTAGCCGCCCTCACACCTATCTCAGGTGTGGGGGCGGCACCCGCTTGATCATTATTTAGTAGATCTGATCCGTTACGGTTGCTCCTTGTTCTACAAGGATTAGTTTAATATCCGCAATAGTTAGGCCTTACAAAGGGGGAGGATCCAGTGGCACGTAGGGTGGCGTTCGCAAGTCCTAAACGGGATGTTCCTAGGATCAACTTCATGTTGGTTTTTTGGCCTTGTTTAGGATCGGCTTACGAGCACCGTGCGTGGCTGCAAGGCCCAACCTGGAGTAGGATGATCCGATTATGCGGTGAAAACCCTAAATCGTCGTAGATCTCATTAGCTTCATCTTGATCAAGCAGGACCACCAAGTATTCGTGCACCCCGTACGGATCATGGGTGGATCGGCTCTTCGAGCCGATTCACGGGATAACTCGAGAGCCGATCGAGGCTCGTATTTAACGTTTACATGTATGCCCTGCAGGAAACTAAGCGAGGCATCCTCATCACCTTCCCGACCAGGTATAGGTCAGGTGGCACGCCCTGCACTTCGCAACGCCGCGTGTGACCAGAAGAGCATTGCGGGCCGTCGCTCGGAGGGGTCTCAGCCAGCCGCAGCTCTAGGCTCTTCCCGGCTCTACGGTGTTGACAAGGCCGCTGCCCGCCGGTGGGTTTTGGCAGTCAACAGCAGGTCTCCACATTGCTGCTGACGCCGGCAGTGCGCCCTGCCACGAGTTGGTTCGCAACACCTCGGGAGAGAACCTTGGTTTCTTGCTGAGGGAAAACTTCCTGCTGTGCTCATCATACCTTCCTCTTGGGGTTCCACTCAATGTTGCGCATAAATTCTCCTTCATCAACTCCGCGCTCAGCATGCATTGGTGAGCTTGGAATCGACGTGACCAAGACGCGCATCCACGTCGTGTGAATGCCCGCCCAAAAGGTGGGTAAAGTGAGCATGAAACTCCTCACTCGTCATCATGGCCGGATCAACAGCGGACGGTGTAGGTCCTGTCATGATTAGTACTCAAAAAGCACAATTGTATATGCCTACAAACTACGGAATATGGTGGTTCAAGCGCAATTCGTCAAGCAAAATACAAAGCTCCTACAAGTTTGTACCAAACAGGAGGAAGATGATATGGCAACCAACAAGGATCAACGTCTCCAAAGATTTCCAAAGCGATTACAAGGTGTCGACACAGAGCACGTGGAGACAATATGTAGAGCTGTAGGAAGGCTAATATGGTAACAAAACAGCAATTATCAAAACAGCAATGCAATATTGAAAGTATGCTCAACAATGGTATTGTGCTGGTCCTAGGCTAGACCGTACTAGAGACGCGAGCCTAGATCACCAACAAAGTCACGACGCGGCACAAAATACAGGATGTAGTGATATACGGAGGCGGTTGGCTCCAAGAAGCACAAAGGAATAGCTCGAAAGCAAGATATAAGTGAAGAACACAGGAATTTCCGGGTAGTAAATTTAAGGGATTTCTATTTTCGTGCCCTCGGGTCCTTAGTTGTGCTCAGTTTTCCCCAGCTCCTTAGTTTTTCCTCAGTTTTACCCAAGCCTTTGTCTGAAACCATCACACGTGATGTAACGGCCGGTTGCCCGACGGTTGACCGTTATCTTCGACTAGTGGGGCCACGTAGAGCCCGCAAAGACACGTCAGACCATCCATCTTTGTTTGACCGTAAGCATCGGTGTATCCCTGACCAAAACACGCACGAGTGGGGCTTCGGTATATCTAATGACAAGTGGGCCATGGCGCTGATACAATGGGCAATACACGGGTAGGAATAGATTTTTAAACGGAGCTCTACAGCGATGGCACGGAGGAGGTGGCCTGCGGGGTGCCGAGATGAGATCGATGTCCACAAAGAACTGCATGAGGCGAGACCAGACGCATTAGATAGATATGAACTAGACGCGTTTAACCATGCAAAGAAGAGAAGAAATGGTCGACGACATCGACGACTACCTCAAAACTTTGAGTGACCGTGTCCGAGCACGAACGCGAGCAATGTAGAGAAAACTAGTGTCTCTCCTTTCCGGCGTGTATAGATGGGTGCTAGAAGAGTGTGGTGGCGAAGGGAAAGACCTCGCGGTGGTCCGTGGCGTCCAGCATAGCGGGGCGGCGTGGCCGTGCCCACGGCGGCGTGCATGCATGTTCGGCATTGGCATCGGCATGTACGTTCGGCATTGGCCTCGGCGGTATCTCTGGTGTGTCAGTGATCGAATGAGGGGACGGGATTGACGGTGCATCCCGACGGTGACCTAGCAGTGGCGGCGAGCATAGTCGTTCTGACCATGCCGATATCGGCATCGGCATCGTTTGGAGGCTCTGGTGCTCGAATCAAGGTGGGATTTGTTTCTTGTACGCCAAAAGTGATTTGAAACAAGTTTCGTGTTGAAGGTTAGGTAACGAAAGTTTGTAACTAAGCCCAAAATTATACTTGCGCCATGGTGAGGTTCTTTTTGATAGAGCTATACGGTTGGGCAAACTTTTTTGACACTTTTTAGATAGGGTTCCTTGTTGTTACACGTATGGCATCATGTATGGCAAATTTGGGGTCATTTGGAGATGTTCGAAAAAATCACTTTGCTTAAACGCATGCCGTTTCGTCTCACTGAAACCAGCTTTTATAACAAGGTGATTTTTTCTACATTCTCTAAATGACCTCAAATTTCATACAGCTGATCTTCTATACATAGATAGATAGATTGTTTCGTTTTTACATTTTCGAACTTTTTATTTCCCTTTATAATACCCAATTGATTTTCAGATTTTGTAACAAGTTATGGCATCATGTTCGCCCTAAATTTCAAATTTTGTGAAACTTTCCCTTTTAGATATTCCTTGTTGTTATAGATATGGCATCATGTATGCCAAATTTGGTTAGGTATCACTGAAACCAGCTTTTGTAACAAGTTAGGTTTTTTCGAACTTCTCAAAAGGGATTTTTTTCTACCTTCTCTAAATGACCTAAAAAATCATACAGACGATCTTCTATACAAACATAGGTAGATTTTTTGCGTGAAAAGTAATGGATACAACAAATCGGTGATGGTTTATCATTTTTTTCGTGAAAATTAACCGAAATTTAATAGCTACAACAAATCGGTGATGGTTTATCATTTTTTGCGTGAAAATTAATGGCTACAACAAATCGGTGATGGTTTATCATTTTTTGCGTGAAAATTAATGGCTACAACAAATCGGTGATGGTTTATTATTTTTTTCGTGAAAATTAATGGCTACAACAAATCGGTGATGGTTTATCATTTTTTTCGTGAAAATTAATGGCTACAACAAATCGGTGATGGTTTATCATTTTTTGCGTGAAAAGTAATGCCTAAAAGAGTTTATAATTTTTAGCGCGTGAAAATGAATACAGAAAACCGCCCGCCTTTAGCATACTTAGAGAGTGGAAGGTAACCGCCGACAGAGAGAGAGAGGGGTTATCCTGCCTGTTACATCATACGATCAACGGTCGGCGGGCACGATCCGCGTGACATGGGCTAGACCAATCAGGGCAATGTTGCACGTCTGCGAGAATTTGTGGAGGGAGAGGGGAAAACTGAGTAGTATCAAGAAACCAAGGGCACCTGTGTAATAAACAGACTAAGGGATTCAAATATGAGTTTTAAAAAATGGAAAATGCGTGTTTTGTACAATGAAACCCATCTTGGCCTACCTCAAACTATTTGCAATACAAATATACATGAGTGTGAGAATTGTGGCCTCATTTAGACAAAGTATGTTTTGGGGAAAGCTATTTTGGGAAGGGCTTATTGTGGAAAACCATGCACCTTCATAGCTACTAGGTGATTTGAGAAGGCCTTTGAGAAGTGGCAATTTGTGGTAAACCTGATTTATCTATGACTTATCTATGTTTTGAGAACTGGCAATTTGTGGTAAAGACTCCATGAGTATGTGCCACTATTTTTCGGAATTTTTTGCACATTAAATGACTTATTTAACTAGTTAATCCCATTTGGTGTATGTCTGTTGACCAGCCACTTGAGGGTAAAACTGAGCATATTACACTAGCCAGTATTAGCACTCAAGGGGAAAACTGAGCACACAAAAAATGCTAGTATATGACTCGAGGTTATACCTGAGTATATCTAAATTTCCAGGGTTAGACTCGAGGACGCGTGTTGCGGTGCAGAAATGGAAGACGTGCAATTGTTGACGCGTAGACGCGGGTCGCGGTGCAGAAGTCGAAGACGTGCAATCGTGGACGCGTGTCGCATAGCATAAGTCCAAGACGTGCAGACGTGCAGCGGTGGATGCGTAGGACGCGGGTCGCATTAACCACCCCTCGCCTTTATAGACGCCTCCTCCCACTATCTCTGTCACTCTCACTCGCCCACGCAACGACGCCTCTCTCACGTCCCATCATCTTCTCCAAAGCAAAAAAACCCTCTCCCTCTCCCTCTCCTCTGCCGGTGAGATGGACAAGGAGAATGCCAATCCCATCGTCCACGGCGCCGTCGGCTCCAAGCGCGACGCCTCCCTCTTCGACGCCGTCCCCTCAACGGACGTCGCCGCCTCCTCCGCCAGTGCATCGGGGGCTGCTGCCGCCGGTGGCGGTCAAATCCCGCCGGGATATGACCCCTATGAGCCGGTGCCGTACGTCCCGCCCTCGAACCCCTACGACACCTTCCTGGAGGACCCATGGAACGAGGTAACTACGGTTTGCTTCCTTTTTTGTTCCCCATTCCTTTTTGAACCCTATTTTTGCTGGTGTAGATGGATGAGTATTGGGCTAATATTTGCGCCGATTTTATTCCATTTTGTTTTGATCACTTCTTGATTTCCTTTAAGATTTGGGGTTCGGCCGTTCGGTTAATTTATGCAAGTAATAATTGGATCTCAATCGGTTAATTTATGCAAGTAATCATGGGATCTCAATCAGTTATTTTATGCACTAATCAAAAGATATCAACCGTTTAATTTTGCAAATAATCTGGAATGTGTTCAAGTTCAGATCTGGAATCTGTTTCTTTGCCTATGATGAATCGTTGGGCACAATTTTTTACAGGGAGGGTTCAGCAAACCATTGCTATGTACAAATCTGTTGTGCATGAGCTTTGGTTCGCTAACACCTTCCCTGTAGATATATAATCATGCCCACTCTAGCGAGGCTGACTCTGTTTTTCCTAACTTTGTTATCATACACGTTCGTCATCGTTGCAACTCATTCACTCATAGTTTCGTTTGATATGGATCAGCTGCATGCGGCGGTGACGTCGACGGCGACGACGAGGAGAAGGACGTCAAGACTCGCCGGGTGCTACGGAGGCTGCAGGTCGGCCAGTACATCTCCTACTTCGCCAAGGGTGTCTACAGGTGCCCCTTCTGCACCAGGAGACTCGGCGGCACGGACTTCAACTGCCTCGTCACGCATGCCGAGAACATCATCAACACTTTCCCCAAGGTCGGCACGATGGTGAACGTCTACTCCTTCCGCGCCAAGCACAGGGCGCTCGGCATGCACCTCCGCAGCATGCAGCGGGTGGAGATCTCCGCCGGGCGCATGCCTCCGCTCAAGCCCAAGGCTCCCAAGGGGAGCAACAGCAACAAGTGGAGGGAGAGCCAGATGGGGTAGGCGGAGTCCTGGACGTGTGCTGCTGCTGCCTCCCATTTTGTTGTTGGGATCCCTTTGTTGTTAGCTAGGGATCCCTTGTTGTTATGTTGTTAGTATGATGGTGCTATGAAGAACCTCGAACCTGTTACTATGTTGGCTGCTGTGTATGCAGCTTATTATCTAGGGAGGGATCCCTATTATCTATCCCTATTCTACTATATTTTGTTGGCCCTACTTTGTTTTCTCGATTACTATGACTGAATTTATCCTACATTTCCCTGGAGATTTGCTTCTAGATTTAACTACATACATATGGACCAGAGGGAGTACTAGATTTGCTGCCATATTGGGCAAACAACGAGGGCCAAAAGGCACAAATAATTGAAGAAATACAGAAATACAAGCTTCTCTAGATTTGATACTATTTTGGTGAAAAGGACAGAGAGAAAGAGGGGAAAAAGGTGCTCTTAATAATCCCAATTTGGGGCCGAGAGAGACAGAACCCAGCTCCTGCTCACGTGCAACCAAACGCGGTCTCGTCCTGTCCCACGCGGTCCCTTTCTACCAGCCCCACGCGACGTGGCCCCACACGACGCGGCCCCACACGACGCGGCCCCACACGTGACAGAACGGTCAACTAAACGGGAATCCTGCCGTCTGAGTTGCTTCTGCGGGTTTCAAACAAGGGCCTGGGGAAAACTGAGGAAAAACTAAGGAGCTGGGAAAAACTGAGTACAACTAAGGAGCCAGGGGCAGGAAAATAGAAATCCCTAAATTTAAAGGTCAAAAATCTCAACCTTCCCGGCGTTTTTTGGCAATTCAACTACTTCGGGATTGCACTAGCATTTACTGTACGTTTACCATTGTGACAAACCAGCTCCCGCGCTGTACTCCTTATCGCGATAGCATAATTATCTGGAGAACATGGGTGTCAGTACTAAAAAAGGCAGCGCGATGTACTCTGTCGTTTTTAAAATACTCATATTTAATCGATCATTAGTGGCATTGACAGGGATCTCGCACACTACACCTGGGCAATAAATACCACCCTAAAACACCCAAGAAAATCATCCCAAGCAACTAAAACCTTTTGAGGCATCAAATCAATCCACGCGATCACTACATAGCTCGCTCGCTTGGTCCACAAATCGATCAGTGCAATGGTGCCCTCCAAGTTGGTCATCTTCCTCGCTGTGAACCTGGCTCTCCTCGCCTCCGTCGCGCACGCCTCCGCACCATACTGCCCCACCCCCAGCCCACCGCCACCGTTGTTAACCTGCTCGATTGACACTCTGGAGCTGAAAGTGTGCGCCAATGTGTTGAACCTTCTCAAGCTCAACCTCCCCGTGCCGGAGAATGAGGAGTGCTGCCCGCTGCTGTCCGGGCTCGCCAACCTCGATGCCTCCGTCTGTCTCTGCACCGCCATCAAGTCCGAGATCCTCGGCATCAAACTCAATGTACTCGCCGACTTCACCCTCCTCCTTAACAAGTGCTGCAAAACCTTCCCCGACAACTATACCTGCTCCATCTGATACATCGTCCATCGGAAAAGAATTAAACGTCATCATCCCTCTACATGCAAATCACTCTCGTAACTTTCATGTCTTACCAAATCTACCTACATCTGTCTTCTTATTTGTTCCAGTATGACTGAGATGTTCATCCATCATTGTATCTCATTGTGAGATGTGGAAGTGATTCGCATAGTTGTAAAATCATGTACACATTTTGT
This sequence comes from Lolium rigidum, assembly GCF_022539505.1. Classification (NCBI taxonomy): domain Eukaryota; kingdom Viridiplantae; phylum Streptophyta; class Magnoliopsida; order Poales; family Poaceae; genus Lolium; species Lolium rigidum. The sequence goes on from NC_061513.1 coordinate 101,280,679, forward strand.
ATATTGTACACGATCAAATTCATTGAAGTTTGTTCATGTTGTCTTAAGTGTTATCTGAAAACGTGATATACCTTCTTTTTTGTACATGGGCTCACGGGCAGATCTTAACCAAATCCATTAGTTTTTGCATATACTGACTGCCTCTTCTTCTTTCTTACATGTTTTTCTTTCACCAGCATGATTTTTTCATTAAAGGGTAATCCTTCACCCATATTGATTCACACAACCATATATATTAGTTGTGATGTTTCGATTAAAACTAGAAGCAAGCACGGATACACCGCCGGAGGGACAAAGTGGAGGGGCATCTGCTGTGATCCGACCACCGGTCGGTGCTCGATGGATTTAGGCAATGCAATGGGAGGAGACTGGTCATTTTGTGGTCATAGAAGATAGAGTGATGGAGAGCGAGGGAGACTCAGATTGAAGTACGAGGACATGTCGGTGACGCAAGCGGCCACTCAAAATGTCCGGCCTTGGAGTGGCAGGAAGCTAGCATTTTTTTCGTTTAATCCTCGTAGTGAACGAATATGCGCCACAAATCTACCAACCATAGTGGAGCAAGAGGTTGGGGTCTTGGAGATAAAATAATAGAGCAAGGGGGATGTGGAGGAGCAAAGAAAAGGGTGGTTTTAGTACCCTCTACAAGTGGGAGTGGCTTCCCCTCACAAATATATCAACCGACATAGGTTTAGAGCTATCAACAATGGAGGAAAGTATGACCAAAATGAAGTGGGAGGAAGGAGCAAGACGAGCTGGTTGGAGGAGACAAGAATGAAAAGGGTTGGGAGGTGCTAGTAGGAGAGGGGGAAAGCTGCATAAAACCCTATATCTATTTCGCACATTCTCTGTGGCGCATATTGGCATATCCACCACACAAATGTGGCCTGGTACTTTTAGGTGTGGGCCCCCACACGTAGATCAGTGGCGCATATGCCAACATGCGCCACAAAAGTCCACCTTTCTGTGGCCCATGTTGGCACATGCGCCATATAATTGCCTTCACCCATGTGCAGTACCGGACCCCACGTGGGCCCCACAAACTTTATGTGGCGCATCTGGCTACATGCGCCACAGAAAGCAATAATTCTATGGCGCATATTAGCCTATGCGCCACACAATTATTTTTGTGGAGCACGCACTTTTAGGCGCACCACAGAATACATTCCTACCTATAAGGGTTTTCCTGGTAGTGTGAATGCTAAGGACTACACCTCTCATTTCAAAACTTCGGGTTACCAAAACTTTTCAACATACATGTTTCAACCAAGTATCGCAATGGGGTACCTTCATTCCGCATGTACAAAGGACCAAAGGAGATGGGTATCTCAACTATAGGCCATCCATACCAGGACAACATGAACAACTGATAAGGGGTGGCCCAATCTTCTCAGTAAGCAACGGTGGTGATGATGATCACGGGGTGATAGCAGCGGAGGAACACGACGATGTAGTGGATGATAACATATATGACGCAACGAGATCTCTCGATTGGCCCTGTCGCCAATGCAACAGATCTCAACCCTGTAAGATATTCGCAACTCCACACAATTGCGCACGTAGCCGCCGACCACGAAGCGGTAAGTTGCAACCTTCTAATTCCCAATGGAACAACAGATCACACAAGACTTTTCAGATCTACACAATATCAAGCAATATGGTGTAGAGAATTCAATAGTTTTGCAGAGCAAACAACTAAGAACTAGGGTTTATCTTAAACGTGGTCTAAAGCAGCTAGGGGGGAGTCCTGGGCACTTATATAGGCGTCTGGGACGACTTCTAGTCGAAAAGATACAATAATAACCGACCCAGAATAGATCTGGTCGAGACAGACTCGGACACGGCCGGTCTGGGGGCCGGTCGACCGGGCCTGGGACCGGTCGGTCCGGTCTGGACCGGGACAGGGACCGGATGACGACCGGGTGGCGGGACGTGTGGCTCAGTACCCCGCCCGGTTGTAG
>NC_061513.1:101282739-101351552 GCF_022539505.1 Lolium rigidum
CTTCTCGTGCCTCGTCCTTCTTCCTCTCGCTAGCTCTATCGCCGTGCTGTGCTTGCCCGCACAAGAGCCGTTGTGCTCTTCCGTAGCGCCATGGTGCCTCGCTCTTGTTGTGCCAAGCCGCTGCGCTATGCATGTGCTGCTCGCTGTGTGAAGCCCCGCCATATCTTTGTGCAAGAATTCTTGGTCTAATTGATTGCTATTCTTTCATTTCTTGCTTAATTCCCTCTCTCGTGGCTCTGTTCTTGTTACTATGCTCGCCAGATACTCAAGTGTATTCATATCTGCTTGCTCATGAGCATCTTGTAATGCTCATGGACTGCTAAATTGCTACTGGACATGCTACAACTAATTCAATTGCTTGCTTAATGGCTCTGGTTGTTGTTATGGCTTAATCATATGTGTGTGCCATTCATGTCTAGCTTGATCCAGTGGTACATCATGTATTTGATGTGCTTCTGATACAATTATAAATCATCCATTTGATTATCTCGTGAAGCAACCGTTGATGAATTGGTTCTGTGTAAGTTATATGGTTCATGGTTTGGTACTAGGTTGTCCCTAGCATGTACTCGGCATGCTATGACAAGCTTCCGATGATCACATGATCATCGCTTGCTTGTATATGTTGTTGTTGTATCACTGTGCCTCACTATTGCTCTCTCTCCGTGTTGGGTGTGCATCACACAGGCTTGGCCTCGGTGTTTGCCGGTGCTTGCTCAAGCATTCTGTCGTTACTTGCGATGATCCTCCGGATCATGTGCAAGTGTTCCAGCCATCGGTGATTTGTGAATTTCATTTATCTCGTATAGCTTGTCCTTGTTTATTGGATAAATGAGATGAACTCGCTTGCGTTGATGACTCTTATAATTAGCTTGATCGGGCTAGAGGGATGCCAACAAGTGGTTGGGGACCCTAGCTCCTCTTTGAACCCATTTGGGTGATGATACAAGTGCTCGGGCTTGGTGGTTTTGGCTGTTTTAGTGGTTGAGGTGACCCTAGCAGTAATCATATACCGCCTTTGGGTAGCTCCCTCTTGTTGGCTTGTCTGTGGCTCACTAGATGCTTTCTCGGGTGATCCATTTGTTGGATTGCCAGTAGCTTTTGATGTTGAAATCAAATAGACAATGATTTGTCTAATGTCTGATGGCCTTAGCTAGTTGTAGGTGCTAAGTGTGTAGCTAGGCTAGCTGTGTCTTCATCTCTTGCTGGATTTCTTCAGTTATGCATTGATTTTCATAGCCGTTGTTCCCATAAGATGATTTCCTAGTGGCCTTTACTACCTTTGCTTGCACCATATGGCTTAGTAGCCGCATGATGACACAAATAGGGTATCACACCCTTTTGCTTGTGTGTGATTGGTGCATATGCTTATTTATGAGCAAAACTGTGGCTTGCTCATGTTCATCAGTGTATACCTCACTCCAGCTCCTAGAATGAGTTGTTGGTGTAGAGGTTTGCTTCTGGTTGATTTGGGTTGCTTGCCCTGCTCCTCCTTGCAAGCTTGTGAATCTTGGTTGGTTTCTGGTGGTTGCTGGAATAGGTGGAGCAGCTCTTGTTGTTCACCTATTCTAGCTGTTCTTGATGTGTTCTTGCTATTCTTACCCTGATGCTCCTTGTCGATGGAATGGTTAGGGTTTGGCTGTGAAAAGCTTAAGTATGCCTCTCCTCTGCTTCTCTCGGTCGACAAGCAAGGTCCGGTCCTTTTGGTGACTCTCCCGTGCTTGTGTGCCGTGAGGCATGCACACTAGCTAGTGAGCTGCCCGTGTGTTTGCTGCTTGGTACTTGGTCCAGTTGAGTGGATCAGCTCGGCTGATCATGGTCATATCCTCTCATTTTCATTTTTCTTAGTTAACTCGCCAAGTGGCTTTGCCACTTGGCTTAATCCTTGTTTGGTCTTTGTGTGTATGTGCAGGTACAATGTGATGATCAAGATGAAGATCAAGATCTTCTTGAGCAAGAATTACATGATGATCAACAATGTAGTTTAGGACATTTAATTGACTTGTAATTTTCCTTTTTCTTTTTCTATTTCTTCAATTCTTGTAATGTGTTGTAAATTCATATATTTATTCTGGATATTGTAATGACATTGTATTATGTGTGTGATTATCAATAAAGCTCAAAGTTTTCTCTAATGAGCTTTACTTTAATATAATTGTTCATCTTATTTATTATTGATCATTTACTTAATGAATTTCCTCAATTGAATTATTTATGTAATTATTTAATGTTTGAATTTGAAATTCAAATTCAACCTTGGTTTGAATTCAACCATGTCATATCATTTGGAATTCAATCAAGCAAACTCTCCTTTCTCAACTCAAAACCCTAATCTAGTTAGGTGAGTTGCAAGTTTGTCGCACTCTCGAAACCCTAACCCCGTAAGGTGTCGAGAGAGAAACTTGTCCCCCTTCGATGCATTTTTGTTTAAAAGCGCGAAATTTCCCCAGAATTTACTATGCAATGCACATCCCTTTCTAAAATCTACCCCTCGATCGTCTCTAAACCTGGGACATTACGGACGATCACTTCATGGATATGTGAATATCGTTAGTGCCCAACTAGTTGGAGGATTGGGACGCCTGGCGTCTTCAACCTTCGTACATTCCCATAAAACTTATGAGTTTATGTAGTCTCACTAGATTATATTCTATCATCTTGCAATAAGGTCATAGATATCACATATATCTCATACCTTGCTTATTTCTGAAAACAAAATTTCCAGCTCCTTACTTTTCAAACGGATTTGAACTTCAAGTTTCACGAAGACAAGATGATTTTAGGTACTAATTGAAAGCATTGCTCTTTGAATCAGCAATGTGAGGTTTACTAAAAGTTTGCAATAGGACTTAATCATTTCTTGATTCTTTAACAATACGGTACCAGTACGTAAAGTTACTTGTCAGACTTAACAGTATTTCTATCTCAATTGCAAGACTAGCGCATGGTAGATAACGGATGCCAATTCTACAAATTTAATTCAAAATACTATTCAGACTATGTTCATGATAATTAGTTCATGTTTTAATCTAATTACTAATGAACTCTCACTTAATACAACATCCCTCATAGTTGTTTAGTGGCACACGATCCATATCCACTACACCAAAACCGATCATCACGTGAGATGATGTAGCTTCAGTGGTGAACATCAACATGTTGATCATATCATCCATATGTCTCGTGTTCAACCTTTCGGTTTCCTGTGTTCCGAGGCCATGTCTGTACATGCTAGGCTCGCCAAGAAAACCCAAGTATTTCCGTGTGTGCAACATGGCTTACACCCGTTGTATGTGAACATAGAATCTATCACATCCGATCATCACGAGATGCTTCGAGACGATGAACTTTAGCAACGGTGCATATGAGGGGAGAACACTTTATTATCTTGATATTAATGTGAGGGATCATCTTATAATGCTACCGTCGCGATCTAAACAAGATAATATGCAAAAAGGATTAACATCACATGCAATTCATAATATGTGATATGATATGGCCTTTCTTCTTGTGCTTTTGATCTCCATCTCCAAAGCACACGAGCATGATCTCCATCATCACCAGCATTGCACCAAGGTCCATGGCCGGCGCCGCTTCATGGTTGTCCATCACTTTTAGCTACTATAACAACTACTTGAAATAAAGCTATTACATGATGAATAGACACGCAGGTCTTAACAAATTTAAAGACAACCATTAGGCTCCTGCCGGTTGCCATAATACAATAATAAACATCTCATACATCAAATATAATCATCATCACATGGCCATATCACATCACCAAACCCTACCAAAACAAGTTAGACGCCTCTAATTTGGTTTGCATATTTTACGTGGTTTAGGATTTTCGAGTAAGATCCAATCTAACTACGAACATGAACCACAACGGTGATACTAGTGTTGTCGATAGAAATAGTAAATTGAATCTTAACTATGGTGAGAGAGACAGACACCCGCAAAGCCACTTATGCAATACAAGTTGCATGTCAAGAGTGGAGCAAGTCTCATGAGACGCGGTCATGTAAAGTTAGCCCGGGCCTCTTCATCCCACCATCCCGCAAGATCAAAGTACACATAACTAAAGACAACAAAAACATCAACGCCCACAAAATCATTGTGTTCTACTCGTGCAACAGATCTATGCATAGACACGGCTCTGATACCACTAATGGGTTCGTTGCATGGAAAACAAAAATTTTCTACCGTGAACATGAACAAAAACCAAGATCCAATCTAGGAAGAAGCAAGATCTATTCTACCAAGATCGAAGCAACGAGATGTATGTGAGACTAACCCTCGAAGATTCCAAAGCCTACGAGATTAGATCTCGTTGTTGATGTAGTCGATCATCCAGTGCTGCAATCCGGCAACACTTGCATACTCGGTCGTGCGTACGGTGTCGATGAATCCCGTTCTCTCCCCGTTCCAGCGGGCAGCAGAGGTGTGGTAGATCCCCTCGGAATCCCAGCAACACGACGGCGTGGTGGTGGTGGAGGAGGAGAAAAAGCTGCAGGGCTTCGCCAAGCCGGTACAACATTATGGAGGAGAGAGGGGGGGCCGCTAGAGCTAGGTCTGATGGGGTGAGTGCCCCCTGGCTCCTCCCCTCTTTATATAGGGGGGAGGTCGGTTTGGGTGGCCCCCCAAAGCCCCAAACCCATCTAGGGCCGGTGGCCAAGAGAGGGGACGGGATTTCTTCCCCCCCCCCTAGGGCTTTGGGGAAAACCCTAAGGGTGGCCGGCCTGGGCCTTGAGGGGCATGTGCCCCTGGCCCATTAGGCTAGGGTGCATCCCCTCGGCCCATGCTAGGCCTCCTAGGGTCATGGGCCCACTGGTGGGACCCCCGGAACCTTCTAGAACCTTCCCGGTCTTTCGTCGGAAAAATCCCGAACTTTTCCGAAACCTAGAAATCAACTTCCCTTATATGAATCTTCTTCTCCGGACCATTCCGGACCTCCTCGTGATGTCCTGGATCCCATCCGAGACTCCGAACAAACTTCGAACTCCATCTCATATTCCGAATCTACTTATGCGACATCGAACCTTAAGCGCGTCACCCTACGGTTCGTGAACTATGCAGACATGGTCGAGAATCCTCTCCGACAAATAACCAATAGCGGGATCTGGAGATCCATAATGGCTCCCACACATTCAGCGATAACTTAATGATCGATTGAACCATTTACATACGATACCGATTCCCTTTGTCACGCGATACTTTACTTGTCCGAGGTTCGATCATCGTTATCTCCATACCTTGTTCAACCTCGTTATCGACAAGTACTCTTTACTCGTACTGTGGTATGTCATCTCTTGTGACCCAGTCACATGCTTGCAAGCTAATTAGATGACATTCCACCGAGAGAGCCCAGAGTATATCTATCCGTCATCGGGATGGACAAATCCCACTGTTGATCCATATGCCTCAACTCACACTTTCTGAATACTTAATCCCATCTTTATAACCACCCATTTACGCAATGGCGTTTGATGTAATCAAAGTACCCTTCCAGTGTAAGTGATTTACATGATCTCATGGTCGAAGGACTAGGTAACTATGTATCGAAAGCTTATAGCAAGTTGAACTTAATGACTTGATCTTATGCTACGCTTATTTGGGTGTATGTCTATTATATCATTCACCCAATGACATAACCTTGTTATTAACATCCAATGTTCATGATCACGAAACCATGATCATCTATTAATCAACAAGCTAGTTATACAAGAGGCTTACGAGGGACTCCTTGTTGTTTACATAACACACATGTATCAATGTTTCGGTTTATACAATTATAGCATGGGATGTAAACATTTATCATGAACACTAAGATATAACAATAACTAATTTATTATTGCCTCTTGGGCATATCTCCAACAGCGACAGTGTGACATGTTGAGCAGGCAGTGGCGTAGGAAGAGGCCACAGTGGCCAACGAGGCCGCGGCGGTGGCCTTGCGTGAGATACGCCACGAGGCGGCCATGGCTAGGGTGGAGGCGGTGGTTCTCGATGCTGCCAGCATCACTATGCGCGGGCGTCGCTGCACCGCAGCGGCGTGCAGGGAGGCGACAAAGGCGGTGGCAATCGACATCGCCTCCAATGCCATTCGGGATGCCATGGCGACATGCATGGAGGCGGTGGAGCAGACGGCGCGCGAGAAGGCCAACTTCGCTATCGATGATGCAGAGGAGGAGGACCACGTGGCGGAGGCGGACGTAGCTATGGCTTGGGTCCTCCTGGGCAAGAAGGAGGAAGGGGAGGAAGCCCTCTGGCAGGTGCAGAGAGCGCACAACAGGTCTGCTGCAAGAGATCATAGTCGTGGAGAGTGCAACGCCGAAGCAACATCAATGGTGGAAGCGGCGGCTCAGGCAGCAGCAGAGGCGGAGCGGGTCGCGGAGGAGGAGCGCACGACGCACCGGGAGGTCGAGCTCGACGCCGCCTTGGTCCACCGTGAGGAGGAACGCCGTCTGGCGGATTGCAGGGCAGAGTGCCTCCGCTCCGTCGCCACACGACGATGCCCAGAACGCCATCTGGGCTGCACGGGCGGCCATCGACGGGGACGGACTAGGCGGCGGTGAGTAGTAGACGTGTAGGGTCCGACGTACTAGCGGCCTCTTTTATTATTTTCAGTTAGATTAGATGCAAGCCCTTTTGTAACTAGCTGTCGAAAGCTAATGAATGATTTACTATTATAATGTGTCACTTGAAAGCAGGGTCTAACGGCCGACGGGCGCACACACTCGCGCGCTCTGCGCAGACGCATCCATTTCCTAAATTTAGTGAACGAATTGGTCGCGGCGGACGGATCATTCCGTTTGGGTCACGAGTTGGAGCATGCATTGGCGGTCCACATATCCGCTCGAAATGCCATTATTCCACTTCATCCAATCGATAAAAAAATCCATGTCTACCACAGTATGCACAGTAAAAACAATTAATGTACACACCAACTGTCACAAAATGGAAATTTCGCTTCCTAGTTTCTGAAAAATAGATAAAAACGCGTGCTAATCTTTGTCAACATACACTCTTCAATTAGTTCACCACCGAACTCTTGATAAGATGGCAATGGTGAACGCTTACCACATGCTGTGTTCGCTGAGCCTACAGTATATATATGCAGTCTGTTTTCACTGTGTTGGTGGAGCTTAGAGCATCGAGGCGCGCGAGACAAACGGACGTTGAGCGATCGTTTGCGCCCGCCAGGCCGTATCATCTCTAGCGGGGCGACGCAAAGTGACCGGGCCGTCCGCGACGACGTAAACTTGGTTCAAATATGCGTCAGGTTTGCGTCTCCGCGGACACTGCGTGGTCGCGGAAAGTGTCCGCGTTCGGTGCATCCGGCCCGGTCGGCAGTGACTAGGTAAGCAAAATATTTTTTCATTACTATTGATTGGCCAAAAGGACCATGTTTACAGAGATGGTTAGTCGAGTTAACCTAAAACTACAACGACCGTACCTACTCGCTATCCCGCGGCTACCACGGCCTTGGTTACCTCGCAGTCTCGCGGCCTACTACTGGCCGCCGGAGGGGCCGGCGCCATCGTCGAAGCGCGAGCGCTTCGCGCACTCCGCACGCCGCGCACGCCGTAGATTTTTCACCTTGTCCCGCCTGAGGCGTTCGAGGGCCTCGGCTAGAGTGGAGTCCCACAGGATTCTCCTCGCCATAGAGCTGGCCTCCGCCTCCGCCGCCGCCTGGGCCACCATCACCTCCGCCTGGGCCGCCGCCGCCTCCGCCGTCGCCGCCGCCTGCAACCCCGCCAGCTGGGCGTGGAAGCGGGCCCTGTCCCTAGCCGCCTCCGCCACCGCTTCGTCCCTGGCGGCGATGGCGCTCGCCAGCTCCCGGTTCTCCTGCTCGACCCGCGCGGGAGAAGGGCCCCTCCGCTGGAGCGCGTCCAGGTCGGGGCACATGTACCCCCGAGCCATGGCCACCGCATAGTTGTGGGCTTCCTCCTCCACCAACCAAGCCTGACGGCGCAGGGCGTCCCCAGCCAGGGTCTCGAAGGACGCGACCAGAATGAACTGGTCGCCGGCGCACTCGAAGCGGTCGGGTACGGGGGCGGCATCGTCGGTGATGTCGTGGATGACGGTGTCCGCTGGTGGGGCCGCCGGAGGGGCGCCATCGCCGCCCGCGCCTCCGCGAGCGCCACCCCGGCGTCGGTGAGGTCGGCCCTGGCGTCGGCGATTTGCGCCCTGGTCGCCGTGAGGCGCCCTTCCACCCGCTCTGCCGCCTCCGCCTCCGCAACCTCCGCCTCCGCAGCCGCCTCCTCCAGGTCTTGCTGCTCGGCCTTAACGCCGGCAGCGACTAGCTCCTCGTCCTCCTCCGGGTGGACGTGGCGGCACATCTGAACTACATGTTCCCAACTAAGGTTGTGTTCGGCCATGGATGTGTTATCACCAAGATTTGACCGAGTCAGAGGTGGGCCGCAGTCAAGATGGGCTTAAGGAAATATACGTGGAGAATTATATGAATCGGCCTGTTGGGCTTAATTGCCCGTGTATCTGTAACATATTAGATCTATTTTAGTTTAGAGATAGAATCTTAGTCGTGCACGGTTTAGTGCATGCCCACATTAGAAAGTCCCCTGGACTATAAATATGTACCTAGGGTTTATGGAATAAACAACAACTCACGTTCAACCCCAAAAACAAACCAATCTCGGCGCATCGCCAACTCCTTCGTCTCGAGGGTTTCTATCAGGTAAGCGACATGCTGCCTAGATCGCATCTTGCGATCTAGGCAGCACAAGCCCCACGTTGTTCATGCGTTGCTCGTACTGAAGCGCTTTTGATGGCGAGCAACGTAGTTATCATTAGATGTGTTAGGGTTAGCATTGTTCTTCGTTTAAGCATGCTTACGTAGTGCAACCCTGGCATATCTAGCCGCCCTCACGCCTATCTCAGGTGTGGGGGCGGCACCCCGCTTGATCATTATTTAGTAGATCTAATCCGTTACGATTGCTCCTTGTTCTACAAGGATTAGTTTAATATCTGCAATAGTTTGGCCTTACAATGGGGGGAGGATCCAGTGGCACGTAGGGTGGCGTTCGCAAGTCCTAAACGGGATGTTCCTAGGATCAACTTCATGTTGGTTTTTTGGCCTTGTTTAGGATCGGCTTACGAGCACCGTGCGTGGCCGCAAGGCCCAACCTCGGAGTAGGATGATCCGGTTATGCGGTGAAAACCCTAAATCGTCGTAGATCTCATTAGCTTCATCTTGATCAAGCAGGACCACCAAGTATTCGTGCACCCCGTACGGATCATGGGTGGATCGGCTCTTTGAGCCGATTCACGAGATAACCCGAGAGCCGATCGAGGCTCGTATTTAACGTTTACATGTATGCCCCGCAGAAACTAAGCGAGGCAACCTCATCACCTTCCCGACCAGGTATAGGTCGGGTGGCACGCCCTGCACTTCGCAACGCCGCGTGTGACCGAAGAGCATTGCGGGCCGTCGCTCGGAGGGGTCTCAGCCAGCCGCAGCTCTAGGCTCCCCCGGCTCTACAAGTGTTGACAAGGCCGCTGCCCGCCGGTGGGTTTTGGCAGTCAACACATTCTGGCACGCCCGGTGGGACAATCGTCTACATCAACCACATCGCCATCTACATCTGAGATGGCGGACGGCACGCCAGTCACCTACGAGGATCTGCCTGATGACCTAAAAAAGCAATACAACGAGATCAAGGCTACCCTCGAAGCCGACCTCATCGGCTCTTTCGCAGAACCCGTTCCGGTGGCATCGATGGAAGGGGTTCTCACCAGAAGGTGCACTCGATGGGATAGACCTCTCTGCCCCGTCGGAGGAACGCACCAGGGGTCTGCGGCAGGAGATCAACTACCTGGTGGCTCACTCGCTACACCGCCACTCTGAGAAGTTGGTCAACGTGCTGGAGCGTGTCGCTCGCGCGTGATCCAGGAGATCATGAGCCACCAGCACTCGCCGTCGTGGCCAGCTCTCGGGACTCATCAAGGAGAGTTGCCATTCCAGCTCCCGTCCACCGCTGCCATTTGCGTTGGCAAGCACCGGCTGAAGTGCCGACTACACCGGCATTCCTCGTCTACGAATTGGTGGCGACCCCGGTGACTACCGGTTCTTAATGGAGGCGCCTAAGGAGATCCCTCATGGATACGCGTGCATGTATGTGCCGGATTGTGGTGATCGGGCACTCACAAACCAGGCCACGACATCGGGGACTCCGGCGAAGACTGGAGGAACGTCGGCGACAGAGCAGACGTGGCTAACTAAATACGCCACACCGACGAAACTCCCGAGCCCAGCTCCCGCAGCTGGCTCAGAGCTGGAAAAGCAAACATGGCAGGCCAAGTACGCCACCCCGGCGAATCTTCAGAGTGCAACTCCTACGGCCAGCACAGCGGATCAGATCGGCACCATACCGAGAGACCAGTTCGGCATGATGCCGAAAAGAAGGGCAGCCGGCTATTCCAAGCCGTACCCCGATGATTACGAGATGATCCCGCTGCCACCTAAATATCGGCTCCCCGACTTCTCCAAATTCAGTGGATCAGATGGCTCCAGCTCCATCGAGCACGTCAGCCGATATTTGGCTCAACTAGGACCGGCTTCAGTGTCGGATCAGCTACGCGTGAGGCTCTTTTCACAGTCCCTCACGGGATCGGCTTTTGGATGGTACACCTCTCTGCCAGCGAACTCCATCCAGTCTTGGAAGCAATTGGAAGAACAGTTCCATATGCAATACCATTCGGAGCTTCCGAGTCCGGCATTGCCGATCTAGCACAACTACGTCGAAGCGCGGGAAACGGTGACAGAATACATCCAGCGCTTCAGGAATCTTAGGAACCGATGTTATTCGGTTCGTGTAACCGAAAAGGAAGCAGCCGAGTTGGCAGTAGCAGGCCTTGCAACACAGCTCAAGGACATGGCCTCCCAAGCAGATTATCCTCGCCGGCGCACATGGTTCGTAAACTATCAGCATATGAACAGCGCCACCCCGACCTCGTACCAAGACAAGTTCAAGCGTGCAGTAGTTATGGTCGATACGGAGGAGGATGAAGTGCCCGCGGGAGGCCAAGAGATAGCAGTGGCTGAGTGGACTCGTGGGGAACCCCGTGGCCCGCAAATGGGTAAAGCCACCGTGGCCGCCCGTGGGATTTGATTTTGACGTGACCAAGACCGAACAAATCTTCGACCTCCCGCTCAAGGAGAAACAAGCTTGACGATTCCCGAAGGTCTCAAGTTCCCCACGGCGAAAGAGCTAAACGGAAAGCCGTACTGCAAATTCCACAACTCGCTTTCCCATGCCACCAACGACGGCCGGGTGTGGCGTCAGCACATCCAAGCGGCGATAGAGAAGGGGCGGCTAATTTTCAACCAGGACGCCATGAAGGTCGACACCCAACCCTTCCCCGCCGTTAACATGGTAGAAATCATCTACCCCGAAGGTTGCCACCAGGTCCCTCGCTCAAGCATCAACATGGTAGGACCCGGAAACCACTCGGCAAAGATGGAGATGAGGGCAGCTGCTCTCATAGCAAGGACACAGAGGAGGCCGCTCCACGCGATCGGCTCCATCATGATGGCAAGCGCTATGTCACAGAGGGAGAGGTGAAGAATATAAGATATCAGCGACCCTCTCTGATCACCTCCTCAACAAATATGTTAGTCGACATGACCAACGCCGACGGTCCAATTACGATGATAGAGAAGATCGTTTGGCTAGAGAAGCCGAAGACATCGTCGGCAGTAATCGCGATGAGGAGGAGCACGAGCGCTATGCCACGGAAGCATCAAGGGAGCAAGACGACAACGCCAGGCATTGGGACTGCCCCTTCTTCGTACACCGCTGGGATTCGAGAATGAGCCGATTGCCCACAATCGGCAATTGCCCGAATGCAATCGGAAAAGAAGGAGGCAGCCAACGTGTCCGTGTTCGAGCGCCTAGGGCCTCTCCCGCCACAAAGCGAACGCGCTGAGTCACCTCGTTGGGCAGATCTTGAGGATTCGGAAGACGAGGGAGAAGTGGAAGAAGACAGTACCACCGGCCAAGGTGGTGCCCCGACGGACTCAGCCGTTCCCAAAGCGCAGGGTTCAGCGATTGCGCGGCCCGGAGGAAGCCGAAAGGTTGTACCCGCATACGCTAAGGAAGGCACGGCCTGATCTGGCTGCAAAGGTTCAGCGAACCCTGGATGAAGAGGGTCGTCCACGGAAAATGGAGTGGCGCCCTAAACAGAGGAAAGCCGATGATGAGACATCGGCTGGCACAAACATGGTACTCGTCTTGCCGACAGAGCTTAGCCCTCCACGACTCTACGAGCGCTCAAGGTGGACGACAGCAGGCGCATCAAGTCGAGGTTGGGTTGGTTTCATCCAGCCCGACCAAGTAGCAAGATCAAACCAATGAGCAAACCAGGAGAGGCCGATCCTTGTGATCGGCCCCAAAAAGTTCATGAAGGGACATTACAGGACCTTCAGTCAGCTCTCCAATGAATATGGAGGCCGATTTCAGCAATCGGCCAAAATTACTTTCACCATATGTTCTGCTTGCGTTCAGCACCGATCTATTGGGCAGTGACCACGTCGGCATACGAGAGTTAGCTCGGATTTTCGCGAGCCAACGTACAAGTGCAGAGCCCTAGCTATCCATACAAGCCGATATCTGCAGTCATCCAGCAGGTATCGGCTCGGGGGGCATATAATCGGATAGAACATGTGAGAACATACGTGCAATGAAACATTGGGGGCCGATTAAGAAAAATCGGCCAAATAAATTTTTTTTTGCTACAGCCGATGCGAGGGCATCGACTTTAGAATTGAGAGGCAGCCGATGCGCAGCCATCGACTTTAGTGGAATTATGCAGTGTTTATCGAGTCTCCACCAAATCTAGACCAATGGTGGTGCTTTCGTTGCCTCGAGGGAGTAAAGCAATGGAAACTTCTCCAGCTGCTTCGAGCCGATCCGGGTTCCCGAACCTTTTCCGTCAAGGAGGAAACGGAGGATTATCGGCTGTCGGAGGAAGAAAGAGGATCGGCCGTGGCGCATTCTCTCCGACATTCTCGCCTCGAGTAAGGCTCGGGGGCAGCAGGCCTAGTGGATACTCTGTTTAAAGAACCGATGAGGATACCATCGGCTGATCCTTCATTGCAACCTTCTTCATAATGATGGGTACTGAAAAGGATTATTTGGTTTGGTTGGAAAAGTTCGAAGGTTTTTCTGAAAGTCCGGCACCTTCCACCAGATTTAGAAAATCATCAGCTGAAGAAGAGAAGGGTGAATTTCAAAGGACCGATGCGGTGCGATCGGCTCATTACGCATTGGCAAAGGGGACGAATCGGCAAGGTCAGTAGAAGAGAGAATCGGCTCAATTAAAAGGAATCGGCAAAATCAAGATTGGGGAAAAGTTCTTCATTGATTAAGAGGAGATTTCTTACATAAGGAGCTAATTGCTCTCAAAAGGGGAATACTAGGGGATCCACCGCCCCATCTACTACTACCGGCCCTATTCTAGAGGTCCTATCTATGGGCCATCACTGCCCTCGTCGTCGCCGCTGTCGTCGCCACTGTCGGCGCTGCGCCCGGCGGGCGCGTCGTCGCTCCAATGGCCGCCGACCGGCCCTCGTTGTCTTCATCTTCTTCGTCAGCGTCGTCCTCGTCGCTGTCGAAGTCGCTAAGATTGCCCGGCCAAGGGCAGAACCGCTTGGCCGGCGGCTCGTCGGAGGAGCCCTCGTCGTCGTCCTCCTCCTCCTCTTCCTCGCTCCTCCTCCCGGGAGAGGTGAAGTCGCAGGAGAAGCCGTCGTCGTCACTCCCCTCTTCCGTTTCCCCAACGGCGAGGAAGCGGAGGTCGCTCTCCCCGTCCGTCAAGGACTGGTCGTCCCTCGGACCAGACGGAGAAGTCGTGGTCCGATTCCTCCCCGCCGCAATGGCGCGGCGGGTGTTGGCCGCGTGGACCGCCGCCGCGTCGTACTCCGGCGTCGGCTCACGGGACGTGGAGGATTGGCTAGCAAGATCCGATGGAGCGAGAGGAGGAGGAAGACATGGTGGCTGGGAGGGTTTTTGGAGTGCTAATGCGGAGGAGATACAAAGGAGAACTGTTCGGAGCGGTTAAATCAAAGGAGGATATAGTGGAAATTTAATGCCACGAGCAGCTTCCGAGGAAGTGGTGCCTAAAAGAAAAAAAAACTGCCGAGTCACGCGGAGAAGTTGAGAAGGCAAGGCATCATCATGAGGGATACTCGCGACGGTTCCGCCACGACATGACCCGACGAAGGAAAGCAGAGTGATTTTGGAATTACCAATTCCAAAACCAGGGGGCATGTGTTATCACCAAGATTTGACCGAGTCGAGGTGGGCCGCAATCAAGATGGGCTTAAGGAAATATACGTGGAGAATTATATGAATCGGCCTGTTGGGCTTAATTGCCCGTGTATCTGTAACATATTAGATCTATTTTAGTTTAGAGATAGAATCTTAGTCGTGCACGGTTTAGTGCATGCCCACATTAGAAAGTCCCCCGGACTATAAATATGTACCTAGGGTTTATGGAATAAACAACAACTCACGTTCAACCCCAAAAACAAACCAATCTCGGCGCATCGCCAACTCCTTCGTCTCGAGGGTTTCTATCGGTAGCGACATGCTGCCTAGATCGCATCTTGCGATCTAGGCAGCACAAGCCCCACGTTGTTCATGCGTTGCTCGTACTGAAGCGCTTTTGATGGCGAGCAACGTAGTTATCATTAGATGTGTTAGGGTTAGCATTGTTCTTCGTTTAAGCATGCTTACGTAGTGCAACCCCGGCATATCTAGCCGCCCTCACGCCTATCTCAGGTGTGGGGGCGGCACCCCGCTTGATCATTATTTAGTAGATCTGATCCGTTACGATTGCTCCTTGTTCTACAAGGATTAGTTTAATATCTCGCAATAGTTTGGCCTTACAATGGGGGGAGGATCCAAGTGGCACGTAGGGTGGCGTTCGCAAGTCCTAAACGGGATGTTCCTAGGATCAACTTCATGTTGGTTTTTTGGCCTTGTTTAGGATCGGCTTACGAGCACCGTGCGTGGCCGCAAGGCCCAACCTGGAGTAGGATGATCCGATTATGCGGTGAAAACCCTAAATCGTCGTAGATCTCATTAGCTTCATCTTGATCAAGCAGGACCACCAAGTATTCGTGCACCCCGTACGGATCATGGGTGGATCGGCTCTTTGAGCCGATTCACAGGATAACCCGAGAGCCGATCGAGGCTCGTATTTAACGTTTACATGTATGCCCCGCAGAAACTAAGCGAGGCAACCTCATCACCTTCCCCGACCAGGTATAGGTCAGGTGGCACGCCCTTGCACTTCGCAACGCCGCGTGTGACCGGAAGAGCATTGCGGGCCGTCGCTCGGAGGGGTCTCAGCCAGCCGCAGCTCTAGGCTCCCCCCGGCTCTACAGTGTTGACAAGGCCGCTGCCCGCCGGTGGGTTTTGGCAGTCAACAGGATGGATGCTAGGGTTTAGCTTGAGGTGTGCCTGTCACCTCCGCCAGTGTCCAACATATATAGTCGCGGCGGGGCGGGAAACGGCGTTGCCGCGCAGGTCGTTTTCTACGCGAGCGAAACACCGCGAAACTTGCCAATGTATTGAGCACGTGCGGGAACGACCGTCGTCGCGCGGGAACAGTTAATCGCCGGCGGCAGTCCTCGACGGGACGTAAAACGCCATTAACGACCTTGACGCTGTCTCCGCTCAAAAAATACGCCCGCACCGCTGGAGGTACTCCCGACACAACGATCACCCTAAACCGCATGACGTTCACGGGCCGACGTAAACGGACACAATCAAACATTTCGGACGTCCGAAATATGTTTTGACCCGTTGGAGATGCCCTTACCAAACGCTCTGCTCGCATGGCTAGTCAGAGCAGCTTTGACCGAGCGGACCACTGCCTGAACACCCGTACTACTATACTATGTGACACTTTCCTGATTCTGGCGGATCTTAACACACTGCACTATGCTACAGCCGAGTCAGACGCTTTGCAGGGATGCTGCTAATTAGAGCATGTCCTTGATAGGTCACCTGCATGCTACACGAATCTCTACGCTAGATCAGACGTCAGCTATAGGGGTGGTATTGCCACCGGGTGGCAACACCATATTTTGCTTATATTGCTTTCACATCCATGATTAAGTTTATAATCTATGTAATAATTGTAATTTTTTTGAATATGATATTTAGATGAAATCTTAATTATTTATGTGGAATAATAGACACAAAACAAGCTTCCTAGTCATGCCTCGAGACTAGTTTATGTTGAATAAGTTACACCCTAGAGGCAATAATAATAAGAGATATTTATTATCTATAATTTCATATTTATTATTCAGTTTATCCTTCGTGCTATAGTTGTGATGTTCCTCGAATATGAGTTCTAGTTATTTCTCTAATAAAACTAGCTCATTTGTTGTCAAGCTTTTGTGATTATGAGCACTAGATGACCCGTTGCGCTATCGCGCAAGTGCAAATGAAAGCGTATTAATATACCAATGGACAGTAATTTAATAAATAATTTATTTCGGTGCTTAAATCTATATTTTTGGTGATGGTTCATGTCTTGAGTTGTTATATAAGCATCAAATATGGCGTTTCTTTCTTATCCCTCTAAATTTTACAGAATTATACAGGATGTTTCATACCAAAATATGTGTAAGATGATCTTTCATGTATTGGTCATTCAAAGTTAATGCGGAGAGCATCCACGGTTCTATTAGATTCGCCTTCCATTTTTGCCATGAGATTTTTTTCCCATTTTATGCTATTGCCCATTGATATTAAATATTTCACAATTTCTAAAATAAAAAATAAATTCCGGTAGTCACAAAACCGTACATCTTCCTCAAAATCACGCAGGGAAATATTCATTTGCAAGAGCACAAAACTCAGCATTGATTCAGGATGGAAAACCGTGCATCTCCCTCAAATCACGCCTAGGATAAACAACCATGCTAAGATGTACCTGCCATTTTGATTCAAGATGTACATGCCAAGCTAAGTACATCCCATTGTCAAAACCAAAATCTCAGCCAAAAATGGACCCGTAGTCATTAATTACAAGTAACTTCCACACAGGGGAAAACCGTGACAAACTTAATTATTCTGCAAACAACATTTTTTACTACTGTGGTAAACAATAGAAGATAATGCCTGAAACATCAGGAGATAGTTAAGTTTGTGCTAAATAAGAGAGAACTACAGTTTAGAGAATACCACATGCACAAACATGAAATCCCTTTTCTTTATAGAGCATGGCAAGGGCATATACCATCTTGTTTATAGAAGGTCTGCCAGCAAAAATACTATCTGAAGATCAACAAGCAAAATCAAAAGGGACAGTACATATGATAAGCTACCAAGCAAGATCATCTATCTTCTCTAACTGAACACCATTCCATCTAGCCTGGACATTGTAGTAGATGATTCGATAGTGCACAAAAATCTGAAACTCGTACATTAGCAGCCTTGGGATAAAAATAGAGGATATGACCATATAATTCTGAAACTCATACCAGTTTACATCTTCTCTGAAATTTAACAACCTTACAAGTTCTGATTCCTGAACACTACAACTCGACTGACTACAAAATCCGGTCGAATCTGATCGATCTCGAGCGGAATCTCAAGCGCACGCCGCCCTGCGATGGTGACAGTATCAGCCTGCCTGAGTCACGTCTTCTCATCTATGGAACTAAAAAATGGAAACATCTAACCTTAGATGCATGCTACATATCAGCCATTTGATTTTGTGCTCAGGTTCCTTATATGCTAAATACACTGTAATAAATACCGTCAGGTAACTTTTGCTGAAGAAATATCACTTCATGCACAACTTAGGTATGAACTGTAATATATATAACACTGACAGATATACATACTTTTGAGGCACTGTCATACCAGTATTTTTCCCCGAGAACACCTAATGTAGCATGAGGACCTGAAACATAAGTTAGTGAACACAACAAGCAGGTCTTATTACACACAAAATATGAAAGTTAATAATTCTGTCAGGACATTCAATCAAGGCCGTACCGTAGTACAATAATGTGTATTTGACGGCGTGCCATTTATAAATTATGCTGCATCTTAAAATTCCGAAGGGTTCATTCATGATCAAACACAAATTGTTCATTGAACCTAACATAGATGACCCGGTGCACCCCGGCGGCCGGCGCACAGGCAAATGCAACATATTACTATAACCATATGTTTTACGATGTTTATGTTTGTTTAGTTGTCCAAGAATTCAGTAGGTCTTTGAGAGCCCTTAAGCCCATATAGGCAATATTTTTTAAAAACATAAAAACATAAGTTTTAGTCAACTGATGTCTGTTTAGTTTTCCAAGAATTCAGTATGTCTTTGACAGCCCTTAAGCTTGTATAAGCAATCCTTTTAAAAAATAAAAAAAACTTTCAAAGACAGATAACACATGTACAACACAGGAGCAACATTTGTTGCATCCAACAATTTGTTCATAGCATAGAGAAATAAATGTGTATAAATTTTTTTTGGGTACAATCAACACATACAATAAGTACACTTGAAGTAGTGACATTTCCTTCAATAAGAATATAGCAGGATCCTCACTAAGAATCAAAGAACAAATGCGCGCAGGCCACACCAAGTGGTCCTGATCATACTTGCATACCAAAATTGGAATTACACAAACAGAGAAATCATCTGACTTATTTGTTCACACAAGATATTAGACCTGCAATCAGGCCACTAAGACTGTAACTTCCAATATATTTATACTGACCAAAAATAGGATTACAAGTAAAAAAAAGCAAGGGGGAAATATCCATCAACAATTTGAGCAACCTTTTCAGTCATAACCAATTGACCATTCCAAAAAGACGAGCATATATGTGAATGCCAGGTCATACATTAATGTATAATATATCCATCAGGGCTTCAACAACATGGTTGCAAATATATTTCTCAGAATTACAGTACTAAGATGTAATGGTGTTACAGTATGACTTGCGTCATTGCCTTTCTTAAGTATAATTAGGAGTAAATCACATGTGTAAGCACCCCAAAAATCACATTTATTTATGTATTTCGTAGGAACTCACCTTCTTTTGAGATTCCTAGGATCAAGTTTCAATCTTTGGGATCCCCATAGCTCATCATGAGTTCATGACACCGGAACACCTAAATGCCCTTTATGATGCAAGAATGGTGTTTGCGCTCAGCTGGCATGAATGATAAACCTCAAATGGTAAGATTCTTTACCAGATTGATAAACCATGAGTAAAACATGAAATAAGAAACCACAAGGAGAACCCTAAGTACTACTCCCTCCGTTCCAAAATGTAAGACGTTTTTGGATGGTCCCGACCAGGTGAAAATGCTACGAAAAGACATCGCTACCCGTAATTGCCTCATTCTGAATCCCGACGTTGTCTTCCTGGATCTCAATCCCGATCCCAGCGTCGTCATCCCGATCCCAGAGAGGACGACGAGGACGAACAAAATGAGTAGAGAGTATATCGGTACTCTTACAATTCTACCACATATACTCTCTACTCATTCTGTAAAACAAAAAATGATAGAGGCAAATTGACCATAGTCCATATCTGATTCAGTCCATAGTACCTGAAGCTAGTAAGAGTACCGATTCTAAATGAATATTGATACAATAGTTGTATTCCTTTAGGGTAGCACCCAACAAATAGCATTAAACGAATTTTAAAGCTATGAGAACGTGAGCTAAAGATATATGGATCATTTTAATAAATAAATTTTCCCTAAAAGGCTGCTCTTCAAATAGAAGAATTTTTTTTTAGGTCCGGTATCTTACAGAACCATCAATGTATAGGAAGTATGGGTGGCTTTTCAAGTATTTCAAAATGCAACTGGTCTGAATACAGTTTGCGTTGGCACTTTGTTGAGATAAATAAACTAAAAAAATTGAAGAAGAAAAGACAGAGAAAATAACCTGAAGGACCAAGTGTGCACAGCTAAGAAACCTTGCAAATTCTAGTGCAGACACATAATGAGCTGTGAAACGGTTCACCAATCTGCTCAAAACATATGCAAATTTTTTTTTTAGATATATATGACCATTCAACTCTGCAAAGAAGGGATTAGGGATGTTTTACTGATATAGTCGTTACCTTTGTTCTGCATCAAGCACAACTGGAACAGCAGGGAAGAGAGAGAGAGGCACAAAAAGGGTTACTCCAGCTTATGTTCTGCAAACACTCCATGTGATTTCATGAGACCATTTCCTATTATATATGAAGAGACGGAAAATATTGCAAGATATACGTGTGAGAGCAGCAGAGGTTACAAGGTTCAACCAGGTTACCTACATATGATAGTTCTCCGATGTTCAATCAATTGGAAGTTTAACAAAAAACCTTAGCAACATTAGGATCACACATGCTGTTGATTCTTGTCAAAATTCTTCTGTTGAATCTCTCAAATATTTTGATATCTATGAAGTAGACAGGAGAACGTATACCACAGATAGGACCGATTTGATAACTTGCAAACATATCCTCAAGCAATTATATGATATCACCAACTCAGTTATGACGTATCATAGTCAAACTCATTATCCAATTCTTTAGAAATAGCAGAAATGCCTTGTCAAGGTAACCTAGCAGTTTGAACCTGGTGGCAGTGCCATATAGTACCGTGCTCCATTTTATTCCACAATAACAGGAGCCTTGCTTCAATCTTACACTAATAAAAACTTGGTTCCTCTCCATTTGTGAGTATAACACAACATTTATGCTGATAATGAGAAGCATCGGGCACATCTCAAAATTGACGTAGCATCGAACCACAGCCAAGGAAGAAGTAACAATAATCAACATAACTTGTAAATTTGCAGGTCAATGAATGTATCAACCAATACCAAATAGCTGACAGAAGTATTTGTTCAGTTCTTTTAACAAACCAATTTAGGAGAAAATAACAATTTGCTGTGGACGTACCATGGAGGTGATAGTATACATAGTTGAAGAATCGGCACTTTTGCAAAAGAATCCAGTGTCAACAGGAGACGTGATGCCAGCCAGGACTTCAGAGAGTGTGTCCTGGCTTTCACTGCCACCAAGCCAGTTCAAAACTGCAAAATAATAGCAAAATAAAGCATCATGATTAATATTTTTGGTGCAAACTACTGCAAGCTATGTCGATTTGTAAATCCAGCAACAGCCTCTTGAACCAGCACAGCGGGAAATTTCCAGTAACCTTAATATGAAGACAAATATGTCTTTCCACAATTCAATTTTTTGAAAACTAATTCGAGGTTAAGAAGTCATGTCACACTCATTATTGTACAAATGTAGTAATATTTGACTGGGGTTCCAAGATATGGTGTATTGCAGAAACTGGTAAGAGTTATACATCTGGAATGTCATTTTCTGTTTTGCCACAAAAATGGCTACATAAATTGCAACTTATTATTTGAGACAAGCCACTTTACCTATTGTAAAGAAATGTGGTGTGTTTGAAAGCAACAGATCAATATTCAGCATAATTCCACAATCCTTGCATTTGTTGTCCTCACAGAACCGTTCATCCAATAGAACTGGAAGCTCTGCAAAGGACTTGATCTGCACAACGACAATGATAACCTCTAGTCAACATCTCCTACTTGCTAGAATACTGTTGGGTATCCACGTATACAACCTTGGCTAGACATAAAATGTAGTGCATACGGCATACCTTTGTTGTTTGAGGTGAACCAGCATCAAGTTTATGGAAAAGTGCGGTATATGGGTATTCGCCAGAACACTTCCCACACTTGCAGCTCATTCGCACATTGAATTTGATCCCAAAAAGTTTATGTGTTGGGCATATGCAATCTCCACACGTGAATGGTTTCACCACGTGTTTCTCCGTCTCCTTGTTTAAACTAAAACGTGAACAAGTTTCGACATATGCAATCCAATGAGAATTGTGGCCGCAATCTCGAAGCAAAATTTGACCCAACCTGCAACCGGAAATTGATTCACAAGGTTACCTTGTGAAGACAAAAATGTGCATCATATAATCAAATAGAACTAAAGAAGAATACAGATGCTTTTAGTTCAATACTTTACGTATAACACAACAAACAAAAACAAAGACTCGGTAGAGCTTAGACAACAAAGAATATACCACAACGTACCAGCATTTTCCCATTCTAGTGTAAGAAGTACTACATCTGTCATCTATGTATTGTTAAAAATAGTCACAAAGCTCCAAAATCACCACATATTAAGAAATGTCGCATACAAATAAAATAATCTGAAGGTAACATCAGAACCAAATTGGATCCCAGACTCTGCTTTCATGTGGTAAACTAACATTTAATTAAAAAAATCGACAGAATGATCATGCAAATATGTGCCGACCTGAGAAGACTGCAAAGCTGATCAGAAGTGCTTGATCTTGCATACCCAAATGTATGGACTTCTCCAGATTGTAGAAATCCCTATCAAGATCATAGATATTCGGAATTATTTATCCGACGATGAGTGCCAGAAGACTCAAAGCAACACACAAACATTAAACCGACAACCTTGTTTACAAAATTTAGAGCATAACATGTCCACGTCTAAAACAAAAATCGCATTTATCTAGCAAGAATATCCTGTACAAAATCCAGACTCCAGGCTAGACTGCATATCAATTGCTACAACCTGAATATGAAGAGAGAGGGAAATGAATGGGACAAATATATGGTATCATGATCATCAGGTTCAGATGCAATTTATTGCTGAATCCAAAAGGCTAGATTATAAAATAGATTAAGAGTTTCTGTATGCATCACCCAAGCAAAGGTACCAGTAGCTAGGCAGAACAAGGAACTCTAGAGACCAAGACAAACTTTTAATATGTCCAATCTCACTGATTTACTCCCTCTGTTTCAAAACATAGGTGAACTACAGATTCAAGTTCAAGCCTTTTGAAATTTTGACCATTAAATATCTAGGGAAAATTATGTTGGCATGGTTCTTCTGTACCTTGATTCTACTCTATGGGATCTCGACCATCGAGCAAGATTAGAACAGCCCTTCGCGCAAACATGTCAGTATTGGGATTTCCTTGAGAAAAATTCTTTGAGGTCCCCCACATTATAATTTCCATGAATCATTGAAGAATATCCTCATGCCTACAACCTGCGTAACCCAACACAAAAAATGTGTGTAAGCTCATATCTCCAGACACACATATCTTCAACCTAAGCAAAGCAAACTCACACATGTACAGATGATATCTCTGTAAGAATGTGCCAAGATTTAGAGGGGTGTAATTCACCAACGCGAGTGAGTGATGAAACATGGAAATATGGACGCTTACCAGCAACTTATATTGTGTCTTCCGCATATTTCAGACAGATATTGTAACCATTTCCTCTAGGTAAGCCACACCCTTCTCCACATTTGAGAATCAAAACAGCAGTCTAATTGGGGAAATAATAAATTGTGAAGTTGTCTGAGAGTGCCTTTTCAGAAGATAAACCAAGAAACGTGGTTCTTACCGATTTTCATCTTGCTTCTCTGCTTGAAAGTGACCAAAATTACAACTGTCAACCTTGGAGCAGACACCTAGTTATAGCATCACAATCATAAATAAGAAAATAATAAAATAGTTGCTTTACTGTCCATAATCAAAAGCAGCAACGAATTTCAGGCAATAGCTATTAGAATCGAGTATGAATCTCATCTCATGGACTGATTTTAGTTAGGTTCAAAGATGAACAGAAAATCATGATATTTGGCACGAATGATACAAACAAAAAAGAGAGCTTACTTTTTCCATGTGAGCACATATACTGCTATATCTTTGAATCGCATTTAAACCTGATGAGTACACAAACTGAAAAGAATAGTTACTCCGGAGAATATTAGAACTACACAAAGATGAAAATGCCGTTTAACTTGCGTGCTGTATATTTAGAGCTGCATATATTTACATTAAAAGAGTGTTCTGTGCATGCTTGACATTCAGTTCTGAAGCTAAAACTACGCATTCGCCATGGAGCATTAGGTATAAGAACAGTCACCATATTAAGATAAGCCACTGAGTTTCCAAATAACCAAAAACAAATCATTTATGTAGAGTTGATAGACATACCAAACACAGGTTGAGAGAACTGACAACTAAATCAGATCTACACTTTTAATATAGTTCCGCAATAAGGTAAGTAATCAAACTTTTGTGAATAATCTTATACAGATCAAACTATTTAAATATTGGCTAGGTAAATTCATGTTGTAGGGCCACAAATAATAGCAACATCCTCTACGGACTTCGTACCCTTCGCCTGACCATTTCAACACCGTGGCCCTAGTGCTGATTAGATAAACCTACCACATTTACATGTAAGCAATAATTAAGCACCGGCAAGAATCCGAAGCCTGACAGAGAAGCCGAGCCACTACTTGGAAAGAAAGAGACACGAAGCCCGTCGTAGCTGGGTAGAACAGCGGGAGGTTGGCATCTAAAACAGAAAACCAGTATCACCATCTCCATTAGAGAACAACAAGATTGACGATTCAGCTGGAGGCTTAACAAATCTCATATAATTTAGCTGCTGCAGATCATATTCTAAAAAATTATTCTACAAATTTAACCTGGGTGTATGCCTTCTTTCTTTAAAAACCATCATATTCCAAATATTTATCCTACAAATTTCTAAAAATTTACAAACTATGACTTGCACGCCGGCCTATGAGCTGACTACTTTTACTTGAGGAAAAATGAAAACCCTCTTAACTTCTTTAAACACAATTGGTACACTTCTGCAGCGAAGAACCCACATGACAAAACGGGCGTGCAGAGACATGTCATATCAGCAGTTCAGCACCAAAGATATCTGAAGTAACATAATTGTCTAAAAATGGCAATTGAACCAAAATACAAAAAACAAACATTTTGATGCTCTTTAGATCCGAAAACTGAGACTACAGAAGGAATGCACATATTCAAAAAATTACCAAGTATGGGACATTTGACCATTACATCATTACCTTACGGATCAGATAGATCATGTCCATTTCCATAGCTGTAGGGATATCCATCATATGTTCTCCATAAACAGTGCTTAATTGGACTGATGACGAACAAAATTGGGAGACACATGGTTTTTTTCCAATGAAGCTCCTGTAGATCTTCATAAAATAGGATTGAACTTAGGAACGGAAAGCTAGTAGTGGTACTAATCAACAAAAATAGCTAGCTAAAATATGTGCCATTGTATCAAGTACAGTATACACAACAGAGCAAAGAAAATTTATACATGAAGACACCCGCATCAAGAAGATAACATAGCACCTTAGTTTAATCCTATTTTACAACGTGGTGATTGCATTCTTCAAATAAAAAATCCTAGGCAGGAAAGGTGCCAGGTGTGTTGCTGCAGTGCAACATTCAGTTATCCATGATATGTTGTGCTTGAAGAGAGAGGACATATCATATCGTGTACCTGGAGCATGGAGATGGACTCATCGCTTCTTTCTGCCACCGAGGACGACCATCTGACATAGCAAAGAAGGACAATCGAGGATGGCATCTATATTGCGCAGGGAAGAAGCAGTGGCAGCCTAGCCATTGGTCATGTTGCTTGTCTTGAGCATCGAGGAAGACAGAGAGACGGAGAGCAGCAGCAGCACAATTAGCAGAGCATAAACGGCCGGCCACCACCTGCACCAATCCATATAGGCTCAATCCCAATCTGGAAGACATTATTGCAGAAAAACTCTACAAAAAGAACTGGAAAAGGGGAAAAGGAGACATCATAACCAGCTAGTACCAAGCAAGCAAAGGGGAGGACAGCAGAAACCATGTACCCCTGGCGTCGGCTCCAATTGTTCCTACCGTGCTTGAGACTTTTGTTTTGCATTAAGCTAGAGCTCACTATAAAAATTCCTACCGTCAATTACCTGCCAAATCCTTTGCAGTTCTCCCGAACTCCCCAAACCGATTTCCCAATCTGTATTTACCTCCTCCCAATCAAACCCTCTCTCCAAATAAATTGCTGTCAGATCTTGTCTACCATTGTTTTTCTCCCTCGTATCTATGCCTCTGATGTCTTTCTTCTCAGTCCATTACCACTGCCCCGCGTCTCCAATCGTGCGGCAATGCTCGTTCGTCGTGGTGGCGTTCGAAATCGACTCGTTGGTGAGCTTACGTTCCGATCCTTTCTTCTTTTGGACTGCAGAGATAGTTCACAAGATATCAGCCTCTCCGTCAAATGCAGTAGAAGACAATGAGCCCAATATGAAATGCGACATTAACCAACTATTCCACACGGTGAAACCATTCGTAACAAAAGGAAACAATCATCAGAGTATAATATGCAAAGTTCACTACTGAACTGCGGTGAAGAAATGTTTGAAATGCTTACGGGAGAGGGCCTCTGCAAGACCTGCTTCGACTGCCCTGAGCTGGTCCTTCAGTCCGTTGAGCTTTTCTGCCATCCGGAAATACACAAATTAGTAGAATTGGCCAGTCGCCCTTGCAACAGCAGTGAGTCGCAAATCGTAGTAGTACGGAACTTCAGCCTAGGTTGGCAGTGCGCATTTCAGGCGTAAACAGACCGAGATTCACAAGCACGGGTGAAGTGGGTAGCTAGTAATTGCTGCCGCGCGCTCGACAAATTGCTCCCTGAGCGCACAGAAGCACCGCACCAGCAGGCGAATTCCATGGGTGCGGGGTGCAGTGCGGATGAACTGGCAACCGCGGAGGAGTCCCCAGATAGGAACGGAAGTGTGTGTCCCGGACGAACGGAGAGGACAACGTACCTCGGTGGGCGACGTTTTGCTCCGCGAGCGAGCGGGCGGAGAGGAGGGTGTCGCGGAAGGCGGAGGCGGCCGCCGCGCTGCGCTCGCGGCCGTGCTCGATCCGCCGGCCGCACGCCGCGCGGAGCGCCGCCATGTCCCGGCGCGGATCCCCGGGCGGGAGCCCTGCTCCTTCTCCGCGGGCGACTTCCATGGCCGCCGGCCGCCGCCGAGGAGGAGGATGGCGACGGGCGTGGCGGAGGGGGAGGAGACGAGGGATTGGGGGAGGTCACCACGGGCTGATCTAGGTTTTCACCCACCCCACGCGCACAGGAAAACGAGGGGAGAAAGGCGACGTGAACGAGCGGCCTCGCTGCCACTGCTCGCCGTCCCTACACACGCTAGGTCCCATTCGTCATTGACCTAATAAAACAAGCAAAAGGTGGAAAAAAAATTACCATATCCGACGGCTGTGGTGAAAAGTGGGATTGTGGCTGGTGAAACGTGCGATCCAGATTGATTTGCCCCTCTCAGACCCCCTAGATGGCTGGGTAGTCTTTCAACATTTATAGGAGAAATGTAAATTCTAGCAAAAATGAGTATGGATTATTTGGTTGTATAGACCTAAGACACTGATATGCTATGAGACCTAAGTGTTAAATTATATGAAAGTCCTTTGACCATGAGAAAATTACGGTAAGGGTCATATTGGAGGGTATGCTTTGATCTTACCGGCCCTCACCGGTTAGCTCTACGTGTTGAGAAGGTTAAGGCTCATATATATCTGAAGATACCGCACACGACCGGTAGTCCAGGTACCAGTCGCGTGCCCACCCCGCACGCGACCGGCAGTCCAGCTACTACCAGTCGCGTGTCGATTTTGGCGCTACTATTACTATACGAGTCGTTTGCGCATTTTGGATCCGTTGCTAGTTTTTTTGCAATTGAAAAATAAGCTGGGACAAATGACCAACTGTCCACGTGATTTCATATAAAACAACCTAAAAACTAAAACAAAGCAATCGAGTCCATGTCACCTCCTTGTGGCGTTGACGAGATCTAGGAGAGGAGAGGATCCGTAGCAGCCATCAGCAGTGGCGGAGCAGGGCATCGGATGTGGTCATCGGAGCAGGGCGTTGGAGGTGGTTGTCATTGTCAGGGAGGAGGTGGTCACCGTTGTCGGAGAGGAGGTGGTCACCATCGTCGGGGAGGAGGTGGTCACCATTTCCGGAAAGGAGGTGGCCGCCATCATCGGGGAGGAGGTGGTCGCCGTCATCAGGGAGGAGGTGGTCGCCGTCATCTGGGAGGAGGTGGTGACCGGTGCCGGAGAGGAGAGGAGAGGAGAGGAGATGGTGAAGAAGTGAAAGAGGAGGAGGGGAAAGAAGGTGGAGAAGAAGAAGATGAGAAGGGAGACGGTGGAGAAGTGGAAGAGGATGAGTGAAAGAGGGTGGAGAAGTTAAAGAGGAGGAGAGGAGAAGGTGAAGAAGTGAAAGGAGATATATGTATATGTGTTCAATTAATTGGAGATGGTTGCTCGGAATATCAACCAACATGGTTGGCTCTCTAGTAAGTGCACACTCAGTTTTTTTACGCTAATCTAGATGCTTAAGTTTTAAAAGTAAATCTCATAAAATACGATCTATTACCTAAGTATCGTACCTCGCAATGATATTCCTCTTGTTCGTTCACTACGATGATTTAATGAAAAACACAAATATACGGTGGCGTCCTGCAACTCCAACGCCTGACATTTGCAGTGGTTGCTTGCCGCACCGACATATATCCTTGGTCGTCAGTCTAAGTCTCCCTGACTCTATCTCTCTTTTTTGTATGACATTCCACTCCCATCGCACTGCCCAAATCCTTAAAACACCGGAGGTCAGCTCACATCAGCTGCCTCCATTTTGTCCAGGATTACCCTTTCATGAAAAAAACAACGCCCATGGCCATCACTCTTGCTTCAAGTTTGGATCGAAACATCACCGTAAATATATATGGTTGTGTGAATCAATATGGGTGCAGAGACTAGGATTACCCTTTCATGAAAATCCACGCCCATGGCCCATCATACTAGCTAGATCTTATACAAAATAAATGTGAGGAAGAAGAAGAGCCAGTCGGTATATGCAAAAACAAATGGATCCGATAAATAACAGTCCTCGAGTCCATGTTCAAAAAACGAAGATATATCACGGGTTGAGTTAACACTCAAGACAACATGAAGAAACTTCAACATATTTGACGTGTACAATATACAAAATGTGTACATGATTTTACAACTACGTGAATCACTTGGACATCTCACAATGAGATATAATGATGGATGAACATCTCGAACATACTGGAACAAATAAAAAGACATATGTAGGTACATTGGTAAGACATGCAAGTTACGAGAGTGATTTGCATGTAGAGGGATGATGAGGTAATGTATTTCTGATGGGCGATGTATCATATGGAGCAGGTGTAGTTGTCGGGGCAGGTCTTGCGGCACTGGTTAAGAAGGAGGGTGAAGTCGTCGAGTAAACTTAGTTTGATGCCGAGAATCTCGGCCTTGATGGCGGTGCAGAGACAGACGGAGGCATCGAGGTTGGCGAGCCCAGACAGCAGCGGGCAGCACTCCTCATTCTCGGGCACGGGGAGGTTGAGCTTGAGCAGGTTCAGCACGTTGGCGCACACTTTCAGCTTCAGAGTGTCAATCGAGCAGGTTGACGGCGGTGGCGGTGGGCTGGGGGTGGGGCAGTATGGAGCGCAGGCGTGCGCGGCGGAGGCAAGGATAGCCAGGTTCACGGCGAGGAAGAGGACCAACTTGAAGGGCGCCATTGCACTGATCGATTGGTGGAGCAAGCGAGCGAGCTATGTAGTGATCGCGTGGAGTGATTTGATGGCTTAATGCTTGGGATGATTTTCTTGGGTGTTTTGTGGTGGTATTTATAGCCCAAGTATAGTGTGGGAGATCTCTGTCCATGCTAGTCATGATCGATTGAATATGAGTAATTTAAGAATGGTGTACAACACGCTGCCCTTGTTAATTAGCACTGACAGCCATGTTCATAAGATAATTATGTTATCGCGACGAAGATTAGAGCCCGTAAGTGGTTTGTCGGAATAATTAACATACGGTAAACGCAACTGCAATCGCGAAGTATCCAGCTCTCGGCTCAATGTGACAACGTGCATGCCATCTCATCGCCTCCAACAAGTCCGGCTCCAGGACCGTGGGACGACGTGCATGTCATCACTCGTCACAGATCGAGCGACCTGAGTTCAGCAGCATTCTAGTCCGAGACTCTGTGGTATGGTTTTGACTCCATGTATTCCTCATACTGGCTTCTTGCCAATTTGCCGTGCATAGCTAGCTGTCTAGAGAGACAAATCGTTTGAACTTATGGTTCTGTCGAGTTTGTTAGTTTTTAGCGTATTAATCTCATGATTGCTATTTACCCCCTCGATACCCATCATTCGCCGCCTCTCTTGTTAGAAAACGGACTACTACATTCTTCTATGGTGGCTCCAAACAAAATACTATATTTCTGTCTCTTTTATTCGTGGTAAGTTTTTACCAGCTTCTCTATTGCCACACTACATCTCCTTACGTTTCTTTTACCTGGATCTCAACAGTACCTTCCGTAGTATTTCAGAGAAAAGAAGTTGAGTGGTTCTTCAACCGTACCTTCTCCGCCTCTCCGGTACTTTTGAAAAAAACCTTGTTAGGTCAACATACTATTACCTTGATCTGCAGTGAATTCACAAAAGAACATACTACATTATTTGTCGCGTGTCTCATTTATTCAGGAAAATATTACTAGCTTCCTTTATCGGTCGGCTCAAGATCACCCTACATGCATGGGGGTGTCCCCGCGCTACAACTTATTACACCTCTTTTTATCTCGGACTACGCAATGTTTCAGCCTTACACTTAAATTCTACAATATTCTGGAAAGAAAAATGTTCGACCATTCGTCGTCTACCTTATCCGAGAAAAAAACAGTACAATCCACATGAGTCCCCTTGCTACGACGAGACTTTTGGGTTCCTTGTTACCGCAGGAAGAAATGGAGGCGGTGGTGGCCGACAAGCGGAGGCGGGTCAAGCCTGATACTCAAGGGCCACCACATATCGTCGACCTCATCTGCAACCTCTCCGTTGAGATGTAGGACATTATCATATCTTTCCTCCCCACCAAGTCCGCGGTGCGGACAACCGTCCTCTCCTAGAGGTGGCACCACCTCTGGATATCATCGCCCCTCAACCTCACCGTCGAGTGCAACCTCTTCCAACAGGAACGCAAACAGGCCGCCGTAGTTTTTAAGATCCTCATGGCGCACCCTAGACCCGCCAAAAGTGTACACATCTATGGCTTGTGTACCAAATCCAAGCTCGACACCAGCCTCGACATGTGGTTCCGATCAGGCGCCCGAAATGGCCTCGAGGACCTCATATTCTATGGTGGAAACCGAGCTCCCTGCTGTGGTCCACACTCCGCTTCGCGCCCAAGTTGCGCATCGCTCGCCTTTGGTCCTGCTATTTCCTGGAATTTCATTTAGATCCCCTTCTTGTACTTGGACTAAATCAGCATGAGCTCTACAACATCCCCATCTCGGAAGCAGCCAACGAAAGCCTGGTTGTTGACTATATTGCGCTCGAGGGCCTTCAACTTCAGGGGATCCACAGGTTGATAACGATCTACATTGTCTCGCTGAGTATACGTATGATTGATGTGTTTGGCTTCGAGGATCCTAGAGCCCTTATGATTCTCCGGGAGCTGGTCATTCAGGATGCACGAGATTGATCATAGTTTCTCTAGCGGACCATACAAAAATCTATGTTATCGAGGCACCTAAATTGATAGTGTTGGCCAATGAGTTAACCGAAAGCTCCAAACTTGTTATGGGAGAAATACTAATTGAACTACACCGGTAGTTTTCTTCATCTTGAAAACCACATTTTGTAATTTTATTTTTATCTATGTACTGATGTCCTCCCAAGTATGATTCCAACCAGCTTCACCTGGTCTGTGTGGACAATCAAGGGCGAGAAATAATTAGAAAATGGTGCTTTTGGTAGGATTCGAACTTAGAAACTTGGCCTCCCACCCACACGTTTGTGCCATCTCAGCAAAAATCCTTTTGAAAAGTAGTGTAAAACTTACGGTTTTTTTTGTACACGACGTGTCGGATTGGTAGGTCGCAACCCATTTTGGACTACCGGGGGAAGGCGCTAGGGAGCCATGACTGCAGTGTGCGACCAAAAATCTTATTGTGCCTTTCGTTTGGTCGCTCGCATGGGAGTTGGGTTCATTTCTAGGGATCCTATGGCCTATTTGTTTGGTTGCCTCTCTACTCAGTTTGAGTCTCGCCACTTGTTCACGTGGTGAGCTTACCTCGCACCACCACACTTGAAATCGAGTAACGGTGGTGGTCACCACGGGAAGTAGCCACCGATACACGAGCTCCATCAGCATGCTTGCCATCAGCGCACGGAACTCAACGGAGTGGAACTCGCTGTGAGCTGTGACGGCATTTTTGCCGCCTTTCGCTGCGCCCGCGACACTTCATCGTTGGTGCCAAACTTGGTTTTGAAAAGATGCTGAAGGTTTGAGCAGGTCGGCGCTGAGTACGCAGTGCAGGTCGAAAGGGAGAGCATGCAGACCACCAAGCATGATGGGAGGGCCAGCGAGTGTCGTTGGCGCAGCAAGTGGATCACCACGAAGATGGACACAACCACGAGCAGCTCCACCACCTTATATAGCTCTTGGAACAGGGTACTCTGATTACGTGCAAGACACTACTCACTACCACAGCGAACACCACGTCCGCGCGTGGAAAGACTGCCATATCGCTGTCGCTAACGGTGGCCAAGGAGATTATGATGCCTATATGTAAGACACCTATGACAACCACAACTAGCACCATGTTCCATCTACGAAGCCGCGCACATGGCGCGAAGAAATACCACCATGCCACCACCGCACACATCTACACAAGTCACATTATACTAGCGAGTTGCATATATATTTGTCTACGACCGTTGAAACGAAAACTTTACAACATGGGAAGTGTGCGAAACAGCAAGGTGAAGCTATTCGTCAAATGAAATTTTAAACGACAAAATGTGTGCGATAAACATTATGAAATTCGGTAAAAAAAAAAGCTTCAAACAAGAACACGAAATTGGAGATTTACAACAAAGAAGTCTTGAAATCAATAGTCAGAATGGAATGGCCTCGTCAACGCACATATTTTTATGTACAACTTATTTTTATTTGAAGTATTGTTATGTTGATTAAATGTGAGTAGAACTGATGAAGATTAAGGAGGATTGGGGGAGCAAGACCACATTCAAGGTTGCATATAGCGAGCGCTCGATTGCAACGAGTCGGCCTTCATCTAGGGAAACGACCGATTCGGGTGTACACACCGGGGCTGGCCCAAAGCTGCTTTGACGCACGGTCCAGCCACTACACATGAGGAGATCAACCAGCCAATCCGCCCACTTTCTGCACCCTAGGGCTTGTTTCTAGGTAGTGCAACCTACCAATCGCGCCCTACAAGCATGCCGGCCATGTGTGTCTAGCTTGCTCGACTAGCTGACCATGTGTGTCTAGCTTGCTCGACTAGCTGACCATGTGTGTCTAGCTTGCTCGACTAGCTGGTGTCCATACGCCGTGCATGAGCAGATGGCCGTCATGCTTTTACAAGTGTGAAGGAAAGGGGCGGCATAACCACCACAACACTGAAGGAATATTTACAACCCCACATGTCAGCTCTAGGATGATTTGGTACCTATTTGCTCGCTCAATACATGTAGTGGTACCGTGGGTTCACGTTTTTTAAGATGTGGTACTAAAGTGCACATCTAATACAAGTTGTGGTACCGAAAATATATATAACTCTTAAATGAATACATAACTGTTAACGGTGTAAAAGTACATGTTTAACCCATTATTATTATCTTATTAATTAAAAGAGTACTGACATGATCTTCTTAACATAGTGTGTCTAACATGGTATGTAACTACTATTTTTTTTTATAAATCTCAGCCATATATTTTAGATCTTACTGTCAAAATTAATTTAAATGATATGGATCAACTTGCTGGCTCTATAAGATTTCCATATATTGCTTTTACTATATAATACATAGCTGCATATTCAGATTTAGGGATATGGTCGATATATGTCAAAACACCATTTCTAAATTTAATGATATATGATGCAGTCTAAGATATTTTTAATCTAAAAAATGCCAAAAAAAAGTATGCAAAATCTAGCGTTCTATTTACAGAGAAAATTAAGCATCACGAGGTTGGAATATACACTTTGATAAATTGAACAAATGTTATGACACACATAGTTTACCACCTCGAATTAGCACTATGAATAATATGTTCGAGATTGGGTGAGAGTGTTGCTTTATGGTTGGTCTGATGAACCTGTCGAAATATTGTTGCTGTTGACAAGATTAATTTCTCAATTGTTTTCAATAATATTTTTGATCCGTATATGCTCATTTTTGCACCTCATGGGGACGCATGATTTCTGGGTATGGGTTCAATCAATTGGAGACGAGGGTCGCTCGGAATATCAACTAACATGGAACCATGATTGGTTGTCTAGTAAGTGCACCCACATTTCTTGACGCTAATTTAGGTTCTTATAAGTTTAAAAAAGTAAATCTTAGAAAATAGGATTTAACACCAAAGTGTATTAACTCAGCAATGGTGTGGCGCATATTAGTTCACTACGAGGATTAAACTAAAAAAAATATGCTAGCTTCCTGCTACTCCAACGCCTGACATTTGAAGTGGCCGCTTGCGACACAGACATATCCTCATACTTCAATCTGAGTCTCCCTCGCTCTCTGTCACTCTATCATCTATGACCACAACATGACCAGGCTCCGCCCATCGCACTGCCTAAATCCATCAAGCACCGGCCGGTGGTCGGATCACAGCAGCTGCCTCCACTTTGTACCTCTGGCGTTGTAGCCGTGCTTGCTTCTAGTTTTAATCGAAACATCACAACTAATATATACGGCTGTGTGAATCAATATGGGTGAAGGATTACCCTTTAATAAAAAAAAGCATGCACATGGGCCACCATACTATATCTTATACAAAATACTGGTGAAAGAAAAGATGTAAGAAAGAAGAAGAGGCAGTCGGTATATGCGAAAACAAATGGATTTGATTAAGATCTGCCCGTGATCCCATGTACAAAAAAGAAGGTATATCACATTTTCAGATAACACTTAAGACAACATGAACAAACTTCAATGAATTTGATCGTGTACGTACAATATACAAAATGTGTACATGATTTTACAACTATGCGAATCACTTCCACATCTCACAATGAGATACAATGATGGATGAACATCTCAGTCGTACTGGAACAAATAAGAAGACATATGTAGGTAGAATGGTAAGACATGAAAGTTACGAGAGTGATTTGCATGTAGAGGGATGACGAGGTTTAATGCTTTTCCGATGGACGATGTATCAGATGGAGCAGGTGTAGTTGTCGGGGCAGGTCTTGCGGCACTGGTTTAGGAGGAGGGTGAAGTCGGCGAGTACATTGAGTTTGATGCCGAGGATCTCGGCCTTGATGGCAGTGCAGAGACAAACGGAGGCATCGAGGTTGGCGAGCCCGGACAGCAGCGGGCAGCACTCCTCATTCTCCGGCACGGGGAGGTTGAGCTTGAGCAGGTTCAACACGTTGGCACACACTTTCAGCTTCAGAGTGTTAACCGAGCAAGTTAACGTTGGTGGCGGTGGGCTTGGGGTGGGGCAGTATGGAGCGCAGGCATGCGCGACGGAGGCGAGGAGAGCCAGGTTCACAACAAGGAAGAGGACCAGCTTGGAGGGCGCCATTGCACTGATCGATTGGTGGAACAAGCGAGCGAGCTATGCAGTAATCGCGTGGATTGATTTGATGGCTCAACAGGGTTTAGTTGCTTGGGATGAATTTCTTAGGTGTTTTAGGGTAGTATTTATAGCCCAGGTGTACTATGCGAGATCCGTGTCCATGCCACTAATGATCGATAGAATATGAGTATTTTAAAACGACAGAGTACAGCGTGCTGCCCTTGTTAGTAATGACACCCATGTTCTCCAGATAATTATGCTATCACGATAAGGAGTACAACGGGGGAGCTGGTTTATCACAATAATAAACGTACAGTAAACGCTACTGCAATCGCGAAGTATCCTGCTCGTGCTCCATGCAGCAGCTTCAGGTCAATGTGACAACGTGCATGCATGCCATCTCATTGCCTCCAACAAGAAGTCTCACTGTCTCAGAGCGTGCTTCGAAACCATGGGACGACGTGCATGTCATCCCATCGCTTCACCCTCCAACAAATTTCAGAACGAGATGAGTTCAGCAGCACCCGAGACTACGTTGTTTTGAC
The DNA here is from genome assembly GCF_022539505.1 of Lolium rigidum. Taxonomy (NCBI): domain Eukaryota; kingdom Viridiplantae; phylum Streptophyta; class Magnoliopsida; order Poales; family Poaceae; genus Lolium; species Lolium rigidum. The sequence goes on from NC_061513.1 coordinate 101,318,892, forward strand.
TCCATGTGCGTATAGCGGCCATGCATGCTAGTAGTCTAGACCAGGAGATGCCTACTGGAGGTTTCGCACATTGTTTTGTTACACTGGTTGCTTGCCATGCATTGAGAAGATACCTCGTACAGCTAGCTATCTAGAGAGAAAAATCGTTTTAAGTGATGGTTTTGACGGCTTCACTAGTAAAAAAACGGATCTTTAGTCTCGATTTTGCAACCGGGACTAAATGCCTCCCTTTAATTTTGGTTGTGGTGCGAATCGGGATTAAAGGTCACCCATCCTCAGACACCTCCGATATCACTTGCATGCTTAACTTCTTACACTAGTAGAAAAAAAACCCCTTAGTACCGGTTCCAGAGGCCTTGGTACCGGTTTTGGAACCGGTACTAAAGATTCGGGACTAAGGGCATCTCCAACCGGGCGATCCAAACCGCGCCCGCGCGTCCGGATGGGTCCAACCGGACAAAAACGCGGCCCAGCGCACGGACTCATCCCTAAAACGGATGGCCGCGGCGTCCGGGACGACCCAAACCCGGCCCAAATCTGGGACGAGTTTGCGTGGCCGCGGACGCCGAATGCTGGTTGCTCGCGTCCTCCCCTGGCCCGCCTGTCTGTCTCCCAAAACACAAACCCCTCGCACACATCTCCGGCCGCTCCGCCGCCAGCCAAGGACCGGCGATTTGGGAGCGACGTCGACTCCGGCCACCGTCGTCGAGACGCCGGCAAGCGGGGCGGAAGCATAGGTCGCGGCCCCGCGCTGCTTTCGCCGCGTCGTAGCCGAGTCGGAGGACGCCGTCGCCGTTGCTGTTGTCCTCCCACCGTCGCGAGAAGTCCCCCCCGTTCGCAGCTGCGCCGTTGCCGCCGGAGGTGAGCTCTCGTGCACCTTGTTTGCAGACCGCAAGTCGGCCGAGACGGCCATGGCCTGCAGGTCCCTACGGACACATTGGATGGCCTCCGCCTGCGAGGTGTTCGATGAAATGGGCATACTAAAATTTGTCCCTTTTCATCTTTAGATCATGGTGGACAGCGACGACGACTACTTCTTCAAGAACTTCATCGACACGTTGTCGGACGAGGACTCCGACGACGAATTTTTCACGGATGCTGCGCTGATCATCCACGAGCACATTGTCTCGCAGATCCCCGTGCACCGGGGGTCCTTGCCGGGGCGCGCGGCCGCCTTGGACCGCAAAAGAGAACGCGACCACGACCAGTTCTTCACCGACTACTTCCAACCCAAGGCATTGTTCACGCCGACCATGTTTCGCCGTCGTTTTCGGATGTCCAGACCGTTGTTCCGCCGGATAATGGATGGCGTCAAGCTCTACGACGACTACTTCAACGCGAAAGTGGATGCAATTGGTAAGGTAGGCCTCTCTTCGTACCAGAAATGCACGGCAGCGATTAGGATGCTCGCATATGGTGTTGCCAGTGATTTCGTAGATGAGTACACGCGCATGAGTGAGTCTACCGGCTTGGAAGCGATGTATAGGTTCTGCAGAGCAGTGATCGGTTCGTTCGGAGAACAATACCTCCGGCAACCTAATGCAGAGGGCACAGCTCGTCTGTTGTCAATCAACGCTTCCAGGGGGTTTCCTGGGATGCTTGGCAGCATAGACTACATGCACTGGGAATGGAAGAACTGCCCCTTTGGTTGGCAGGGGGCTTACAGCGGTCATTCTGAGGGGTGCACAGTCATTCTTGAAGCTGTTGCTTCACAGGATACATGGATTTGGCACTCATTCTTCGGAATGGCTGGCTCGCACAATGATATCAATGTGCTGCAGCGCTCTCCGGTGTTTGATAGGCTAGTGTACGGTCGGTCCACGATGTAGATTTTGGGATCAATGGCCAGCACTACACCAAGGGGTACTACCTTGCTGATGGTATCTATCCACCTTGGGCTACACTCGTGAAGACAATCCGAAAACCCAACTCAGAGCAGGAGGCAAGGTTTGCCAAAGAGCAAGAGGCAGCCCGGAAAGATGTCGAGCGGGCGTTTGGCATCCTCCAAGCTAGTTGGGCTATCGTCGGACACCCTTCCAGAGCCTGGGATGTGCAAACTCTGTGGGAGGTGATGACCGCTTGTGTAATCATGCATAACATGATTGTTGAGGTAGAGCGGGATGATTCACTCTATGATAATGACTGGGAGGGCCAGGGAGAGTTGGTTACTCCTGAAGGTGGTCCGGCATCATTCCAGGAAATTCTTCATGCACACCATGAAATTCGAGATCTAGCTGTACACAACCAGCTGCAGGTTGATTTGATCGAGCACGTCTGGCAGCATGTAGGCAACAATGCTGCAAACAACAATGATGAAGGAAATCCGGAAGCCTAGAGCATTTGTATCGTTTTTTCGTTTTGTTTGAATAATACTTTATCCTTGATTACGTGGACAATGTAATGTGTAATAAATTTTGAGCATTTGAACTATTTTATATATTTTTTATAATTTATTTTGTGTTTTTATACTGAATTTACAAGAAAAACGTACTATACGGCGCCGCGACCCAATTCTGCCGCGTTGGGCGCAGGGCGCGACCCAAAGGGACGTGCGGACGCGGGGCTCCATCCGCGCGTCCGCTCGGCCATCCAAACGACCCAAAACGGACGATCCAGCGCGTCCGTTTGGGCTGCCCGGTTGGAGATGCCCTAAAGCCTCCCCTCCTTTGGTACCGGTTCCTTACGAACCGGTACTAAAGAGCCTCCACGTGGGCACGAAGGAGCCCGCGGGGCTGAAGACCTTTGGTACCGTTTCGTAACACGAACCGGTACTAAAGGGTACTGGTGCCATTTCTTTTATATCAAATTTTTTTATCTATTTTTTCACTCCCTCTTTTTATTTATTTTTTCGAATTATTTCCACTCCCTCTTTTTGTCTATTTTTTCCGAATTTCTAATATTTTAGTTATTTGACAAGTTTAGTCTCTAACTACACTTATCTCTAGTCAAATTACTTACTCGTGGTCAAACTTTCCGCTCGGTCGCCATCCTCCCACTACTCCAGCACTACCATGTTTAACTTTCGAGTTCCTTTCCATCTCACTTCCAAGTGCTTCGCGCGCATGTTATTGATAGTAGTATCATATCAATCCTATTAACATGTTGGTCACGATATCACACTTCTTTATTGTTTTAATTCCACATGATTATTTTAATAAACAAAAGTAAAGATGTAAAAATAATATTGAATAAATAAATAAACAATAAATTTTTAATTACTTTTTTACTTTTTAAATATATTTTAAATTTTAATTTGTTTTTGCAAATCTAAAACCTGAAAAATTCTAAATCTAAAAATTTACTAACCTTTATGGTTAAGTAATAGTAATCTTTATGTAGGAAGGAATTATTAATTTAAATTTTAAAAATAAAATATATAAAATCTTGAATTTCTGGCGAAAACTAAAATGTTCCTGCTTTCATATTTCCATTTGGAATTTTGAGAATCTAAAAATTGGTTAACCGGGTATACCGTGATGTTGGCGTGTGGTGTCGTCCACGCAGCATTTGTCACTTTGATATATTATATGTTTTTTCCCGATATCGTATGCAACCAGAAAAGCCGTTTGACCATTTTTCAAACTTTTTTGGCAACAAAAGTAAAAATTTGAATTTATTAATTTTTCTGAATAGTAGGTTGCATAACATACAAGAATCTCGGAGGATTTTATTTTTTGAATTTTCAATCATTTTCTTTTGTATTTTACAAATCAAAAATAGGCGACCCACGGGGGGAGGTGTGTTGGGAGCAAAAAAAGGCTAGAGACCCTTTAGTACCGATTCGTTATACGAACCGGTACTAAAGGTGTACCGTTGGCCCCACCTCCATCTCAATTTTGACGCGATACCCTTTAGTACCGGTTCGTATCATGAACCGGTAATAAAGATCCCAACGAACCGGTACTAAAGATTGTCGTCGCCCTGGCAGCGAAACCGGTACTAATGCAACATTTAGTACCGGTTCGCAACCTTTACTACCGGTTCGTAAGAAAACAGGTACTAAAGGTCAAATCCTTTGGCCGTTTTTCTACTAGTGTTAGTTCCTTCCGCCCTGCTTCCAAGTGCTATGTGCGCATGTTCCTATTGGTCACGATGTTACACTTCTTTATTTTTTAAATTATAAAAAAAATCTTTTAATAAAAAAATTAATGATGTAATAATAATCTTGAATAAGTAAATAACAACAATATTTTTTGCAAAATCTAAAACCTGAAAATTGGCTAACCGGGTAAACCCTGTGGCGCCGTGATGTTGGCGTGTGGTGTCGTCCACGAAGCATTTGTCGTTGCCACCACGTCCTGGGTAGAGTTGCTGCCGGTAAAACTGGGCATTGCTGGAGGCGGCCCTATTTGACATACATCAATTCAAGTCCCTATCGATTCGACGATGTGAGGATAGAGTTGGCCAATGAACTTTTCCACTTCGTCTTGTACTATATGCGGCAAAGTCGCATGTTACAAACACGACGGTTCTCTCATTCTCTCCTTTCGCATGGCCGCGTTCTCTTGATAATGTTCAGCCTAGTTGTCCTTACCATGGCCGACCACACGGCCACCCGACGGCCTCTTAGACTCCGTCATTCCCTTGACCTTGTTCATCGCCATGTTAAAACAATTGTCCCACAAGGTCTTTGTCGACCCATTGGAGGAGCTCTCAGCAGGGGCGGTTTCTTGAAATTCGTTCAAAAATTTCTCAAACTTCTTCACCTTTTCATCCATTCTGAGTTTTTTGGTTTTCTTGTCCAGCATGTATCGAGCCCTGATAAAGTTCCTAGCCTTCTTGGAAGGGTATTTCGAGTAGGGATTCTGTTGATAGTTCTTCGAAAGCTTAGCGTCTTCCTTGTCCCATTTGGGCTCTGTTGTGAAGTAACCACCACTTCTGAGATGGTGGTTACCTACGTTTTTCGACCGAATCCACATTCCCGAGTTACTCTTATCTGAAGCTAGTTCAACCCTTCCCCGGAAAATCCTAAGGACATCTTCGTTGACTCGATCCTTCCTATGGATCTCCTCAGAAGTGACACCATCAGCAATCATTTTTTAACCCTAGTTCTCCAGCTGGCCAAGGCTGTGATCATCTTCGTGATGGTGTAGCTGTTTATGGAATTCTCTTTGAGATCTTCATTATCGTATTTTGGCCGGAACTTGTATCGTCTGTGCATCTTACTAATGAGAATGATGAGAAAATGTCATTTTCTAGGGTGCCTTAAGTCGATCTCGTGGATTGGGACGACTTCTCGAAGAATGCATCCCACTTGGTTGCCGTACCCTGCCCAAGTTTTATAGGCACTATAGGCTTTCCACTGGCGCTCACTTCAGTAAATTTTTCCCTTTCAGTGACAATCGTGTTTCGGCTCCTATCCTTCCGAGCCCTCACAACTTGGCTACCTTATGTGCGTTTTCCGCCATCGGTGGTCTCGACGCCAACATTGCCACCCTCATCCCCCATCTCCTCATCGCCCCTCTCCTCATTGCCCATCTCCTCATCGTCGCCATCCTCATCATTCTCCTCAGTGCAATCAATTGTATCCATCATGTTCTCGACGCGTAGAGGCTCCTTATAAAAATCCCAACGGGCTGTATTATTCTCTCTAGCTTCTTCTTCCACACTTTTTGGCTGAGAAGGGCTAGCCTCTTCGTTGTGGTTACCGGTCAACATGGCCACACTACAAAAATGCATTTAGATAGTAAAAACAGAAATGTTCTTATGGAAAAAGTTCGGCATGACCTTTGCTAATTTTTGGCCATAGGAGTGCCAAAAAAATTCCAAAACGGAAATGAATCAACGTTTCGGCATAACATTGGCTACGCATTTCATATCCCTGCAAATTACATAGCCAAATGCTAGACAGCAGTGGTGAAAGTGCATGGAGCCCCCATGTCTGGTTTTGGTAATTAATGACAATCCCTATGGACTAATATTTCCATTGAATTATATTTGTAGGAGTTGTCCATAGGCAATGCTTGAACCATATGTTGGCTTCAAGGTTTCAATAAGAAGAAATTGATGAAGAATATCAAGTGTCAAGTATGTCTTGAAGATGAACATGAAGTGATGCCTCAATTTTAACGTCAAGACATCGACATGATAGAGAATGAAGAAATGAAGTGCAAGTTCAAGATGAGCCCACTCGAAGATAACATTTCCTTGAAGCTTGGAATCCATACGGTGATCATAGATATGTGGAGATGCGCTGAAGAAGAAGCTCTCCCATGGTGGACTATGGGAGAGCAATCCACAAGACTTCGTCAAGCAAGCACAATCAAGAAAGAAGTTACATCTTGTTGCCATCAAGATCATCATCGTCGAGCTCAAGAGGAGCGCGCAAGGTTAAGGTTTCCTCTTGATAGGGTTTCTTTCTTACCGGTCTCATGGTTTAGTTGCAGACCGGTTTATAGTTTAGTTGTTGTACTATCAAGAGGGCTCTCGAGTGAGTAACCCGATCGTATCCTTCAGAGAGCTCACACCTTTCCATCCTTGCATCATCTTTATTTTTTGTTATTTGGATATTTAACATGTGATGTTTTATAGCTTGTGCTTATTCTCATAACAAGCTCTAGTTCATTGAAAACGGATTTTGCACGGTAAACTTGTTGCGTTTCAAGGTTGGAAGTTTCACCGGTTTGTCTTTTATAGATAGGTTATATATTTTATCATTTGTTTCGATCCTCCCCTGCTGGAGTATGATATCTCCCTGCATTATCTCGTAGAGCTTGTTACTAGCTTCAAAACAAGACCAAGATCATGAAAGTCGGAGTCCGGATGCTCAAGTTATGATCATTCTCGTTTTGTCGTCCCTGCCAGTTTTCAGGGGGGCAGCATTTCTGCCCCCGGATTATTTGAAATTTCAGGCCCCTGAAAAATGGCTAACAGTACACCCCCCCCCCCCCGGAAATTTGGCCGGAAATTTCATGCCCGGCCATTTATTCCGGCTTGTAAAGTCCCAATGGCCATATTTTTGTGGGGGACTATATATAGCCTCCTTCTTCCTCCTTGGGCTGGTTGCTTCTCCCTCTCTCCTCCTACTCCATTGTTGACTTTGAGAAGTTTCATCTCCCTCTATTCACTCCATGATTCTTGCTTATATTTGAGGAAAATAGAGAGTAGATATAGATCTACAATCCCACCAATCATATTCCCCTCTTTGTGAGGGAATCCCTAGATCTAGTTCTTGGAAGAGAAATTTGGTGTTCCTCATCCTTTTTATTCTTACTCTCTTATTCCCCCAATATCTTGTGTAGCCTTGTTGGAATTTGAGGGAGAATTAATCGAGAATCTTAATTGGTGATGTTCTTGACATTGATTTTGGTGCATCAGTTTGAGTTCTCCACGGTGATTCGTGGAAGTGAAAGAAAGAAAGTTGTTACTCTTGGGTTCTTGGAACCCTAGACGGATTTGAGGCATTTGTGGCAATTTCTTGGGAGCCTCCGATTAAGTTGTGGGATGTGCGCCCCAAGCTTTCTGTAAGGCTCGATTTCCGCCTCAAAGTAAATCCCTTAATGGAACCGTGATCCAGGTCTTTGTGGCAAGGGTCACCGGAGAATAAGGTGAGGCCTTCGTGGAGCTCGGTGTGTGGTGTGACTACCACATCTTGGGGTGAGCCCTTTGTGGCGTTTGTGTGCATCGAGCAACCACACCTCAAGCTGAGGACTCTTGTGGCTTTCGGGAGCACCAAGTTATGCATGTAAACTGCATACTTGAACTTTTTCCTTTATCATATTGAATTCCCACATATTTGCAACATATATGATGATAATACCATGTTTTACATTGATTTATGGGGATTTACCAATGATCCTTTGGTTTATAACTCTGGAGAACAGGAAAGCCATGTTTTGTGTATTTTTCACTTTCAGACACCTATACGAGTCAAATTGACCTGGGATTTTTGGAGCGTCATTTTTCATCTAGAGAAGCACCATGCGGCCTGGAAGCACACATGGATGGGCCTGAGGCCCAAAAGACACCAGGTGACGCGCCCAAACAACTATGGCGTGCCACCTGTGCTCTTTCGGTCGTCGGTTGTCCAAATTGCATGATCTTTTTTCCAACTGACATATTTGACCTAAAAATCACTATATATATGGCCCCGAAGAGTTATCGGGAGGAGAGGGCCGCAAAAAGATAGAAACAAGAAAATAGAGGCTGCAACAGAGAAGAGTGGAGGGGGGGAACTCCGCCAGGATCACCGTCGGAGGGATTTCCACCTTCTCAAACGTCTTCATCATCATCACCATGATCAAGGGAGAGTAGCCCAGCTCTGCACTACGGGTTTTTGGTAGTAGATTGATCTATTTCTCTCATGTTCTTCATAGTTCTTAGTGCCATATGATCTGCCTCGCATGATAATGGCCATATTTGTAATACTTATGTGGCGGATCCTTTTTTATGATATTGTGTTATAATATATGATCGTATTATGTGTAAAATGTATTGATAGATGCATATTATGTACCCCATTCTTAAGTATTTGTTCTGCTCCAACATCTATGCAAGAGCTTGTGTGAGGTATTTGTTCTGATCCAACATCTATGCAACTAAGTAATAGCTGTCGAGGGTACTCCTCGGCAATGCCCTCCGTTTGGGGCTTAGGGTTGATGGAATCCTGTAGGCTGACACGAGACATCGGTTAATAGACAAGCGGGGGGAGCGATTTACCCAGGTTTGGGGCCCTCGATGAGGTAAAACCCTTACGTCCTGCCTGTCTAATCTTGATTATGAAAATATCGGATTACAATGGGGTACCGAAGGTTTCGGCTGTGATCTCGTCGAGAGGCTAAGTGCTACAGGGGCCTAGCTCTGGACTTATGGTGGCTAAAGTTGCTAAGATTGATTGTCCCTCGACAGCCTCTCTCCTGGCCCTTATATAGGGGGCCAGGTCTCAAGAGATCTGTCCGGGTACGACTAGGTTACAAAAGACCCTAGTTCTAAACTTTCCTTGTTCGATTTGCCTCTTCGTCTTGTTCTTCAAGGAATCTTCTTCGGCACCGACGTAGTGGCCCACCTTGCCATCGGGTGTCTTCATGGGTGATGGCGTGTATTTCACACGTTCGTTGGGCAACCCCAAGAGGAAGGTATGATGCGCACAGCAGCAAGTTTTCCCTCAGAAAGAAACCAAGGTTTATCGAACCAGGAGGAGCCAAGAAGCACGTTGAAGGTTGATGGCGGCGGGATGTAGTGCGGCGCAACACCAGGGATTCCGGCGCCAACGTGGAACCTGCACAACACAACCAAAGTACTTTGCCCCAACGAAACAGTGAGGTTGTCAATCTCACCGGCTTGCTGTAACAAAGGATTAACCGTATTGTGTGGAAGATGATTGTTTGCGAGAGAAAACGAGTAAAAACAAGTATTGCAGCGAGATTTGTATTTCGGTATTAAAGAATGGACCGGGGTCCACAGTTCACTAGAGGTGTCTCTCCCATAAGATAAAAGCATGTTGGGTGAACAAATTACAGTCGGGCAATTGACAAATAGAGAGGGCATAACAATGCACATACATGGCATGATAAGTATAGTGAGATTTAATTGGGCATTACGACAAAGTACATAGACCGCCATCCAACCGCATCTATGCCTAAAAAGTCCACCTTCGAGGTTATCGTCCGAACCCCTTCCAGGTATTAAGTTGCAAAGCAACGAGACAATTGCATTAAGTATGGTGTGTAATGTAATCAACAACTACATCCTCGGACATAGCGCCAATGTTTTATCCCTAGTGGCAACGAGCACAACACAACCTTAGAACTTTCTCATCATCTGTCCCGGTGTCAATGCGGGCATGAACCCACTATCGAGCATAAATACTCCCTCTTGGAGTTAAAAGCAAAAACTTGGCCAGAGCCTCTACTAGTAACGGAGAGCATGCAAGATCATAAACAACACATATGTAATAACTTGATAATTAACATAACATGGTATTCTCTATCCATCGGATCCCGACAAACACAACATAGAGTATTACAGATAGATGATCTTGATCATGGTTAGGCAGCTCACAAGATCCAACAATGAAGCACAATGAGGAGAAGACAACCATCTAGCTACTGCTATGGACCCATAGTCCAGGGGTGAACTACTCACTCATCACTCCGGAGGCGACCATGGCGGTGTAGAGTCCTCCGGGAGATGAATCCCTCTCTCGCGGGGTGCCGGAGGAGATCTCCGAATCCCCCGAGATGGGATCGGCGGCGGCGGCGTCTCGGTAAGGTTTTCCGTATCGTGGTTTTTCGCATCGGGGGTTTCGCGACGGAGGCTTTAAGTAGGCGGAAGGGCGAGTCGGGGGCTGATGAGGGGCCCACACCACGGGGCGGCGCGGGCCCCCTTGGCCGCGCCGCCTTGTGGTTTGGCCACCTCGTGGCCCCACTTCGTATGCTCTTCGGTCTTCTGGAAGGTTCGTGGCGAAATAGGCCCCGGGTCTTCGTTTCGTCCAATTCCGAGAATATTTCGTTACTAGGATTTCTGAAACCAAAAACAGCGAGAAAACGAGAGCTGGCACTTCGGCATCTTGTTAATAGGTTAGTTCCGGAAAATGCACGAATATGACATAAAGTGTGCATAAAACATGTAGGTATCATCAATAATATGGCATAGAACATAAGAAATTATCGATACGTCGGAGACGTATCAAGCATCCCCAAGCTTAGTTACTGCTCGTCCCGAGCGGGTAAAACGATAACAAAGATAATTTCTGAAGTGATATGCCATCATAACCTTGATCATACTATTTGTAAACATATGTAGTGAATGCAGCGATCAAAACAATGGTAATGACATGAGTAAACAAGTGAATCATAAAGCAAAGACTTTTCATGAATAGTACTTCAAGACAAGTATTAATAAGTCTTGCATAAGAGTTAACTCATAAAGCAATAAATCAAAGTAAAGGTATTGAAGCAACACAAAGGAAGATTAAGTTTCAGCGGTTGCTTTCAACTTGTGACATGTATATCTCATGGATAATTGTCAACATAGAGTAATATAACAAGTACAATATGCAAGTATGTAGGAATCAATGCACAGTTCACACAAGTGTTTGCTTCTTGAGGTGGAGAGAGATAGGTGAGCTGACTCAACATAAAAGTAAAAAGAATGGTCCTTCAAAGAGGAAAGCATCGATTGCTATATTTGTGCTAGAGCTTTTATTTTGAAAACATGAAACAATTTTGTCAACGGTAGTAATAGAGCATATGAGTTATGTAAATTATATCTTACAAGTTGCAAGCCTCATGCATAGTATACTAATAGTGCCCGCACCTTGTCCTAATTAGCTTGGACTACCGGATCTTTGCAATGCACATGTTTTAACCAAGTGTCACAATGGGGTACCTCCATGCCGCTCTGTACAAAGGTCTAAGGAGAAAGCTCGCATTTTGGATTTCTCGCTTTTGATTATTCTCAACTTAGACATCCATACGGGACAACATGGACAACGGATAATGGACTCCTCTTTAATGCATAAGCATGTGGCAACAATTATTATTCTCATATGAGATTGAGGATATATGTCCAAAACTGAAACTTCCACCATGAATCATGGCTTTAGTTAGCGGCCCAATGTTCTTCTCTAACAATATGCATGCTCCAACCATTAAGGTGGTAGATCTCTCTTACTTCAGACAAGACGGACATGCATAGCAACTCACATGATATTCAACAAAGGATAGTTGATGGCGTCCCCAGAAACATGGTTATCGCACAAAAAGCAACTTAATAAGAGATAAAGTGCATAAGTACATATTCAATACCACAATAGCTTTTAAGCTATTTGTCCCATGAGCTATATATTGCAAAGGTGAATGATGGAATTTTAAAGGTAGCACTCAAGCAATTTACTTTGGAATGGCGGATAAATACCATGTAGTAGGTAGGTATGGTGGACACAAATGGCATAGTGGTTGGCTCAAGTATTTTGGATGCATGAGAAGTATTCCCTCTCGATACAAGGTTTAGGCTAGCAAGGTTATTTGAAACAAACACAAGGATGAACGGTGCAGCAAAACTCACATAAAAGACATATTGTAAACATTATATGACTCTACACCGTCTTCCTTGTTGTTCAAAACTCAATACTAGATGTTATCTAGACTCTAGAGAAACCAAATATGCAAACCAAATTAGCAAGCTCTAAGTATTTCTTCATTAATGGGTGCAAATTATATGATGCAGGAGCTTAAACATGAGCACAACAATTGCCAAGTATCAAATTATCCAAGACATTTTAGAATTACTACATGTAGCATTTTCCAATTCCAACCATATAACAATTTAACGAAGAAGAAACTTCGCCATGAATACTATGAGTAGAGCCTAAGGACATATTTGTCCATATGCAACAGCGGAGCGTGTCTCTCTCCCACAAGGTGAATGCTAGGATCCATTTTATTCAAACAAAACAAAAAACAAAAACAAACCGACGCTCCAAGCAAAGTACATAAGATGTGACGGAATAAAAATATAGTTTCAGGGGAGGAACCTGATAATGTTGTCGATGAAGAAGGGGATGCGTTGGGCATCCCAAGCTTAGACGCTTGAGTCTTCTTAGAATATGCAGGGGTGAACCACCGGGGCATCCCCAAGCTTAGAGCTTTCACTCTCCTTGATCATATTGCATCATACTCCTCTCTTGATCCTTGAAAACTTCCTCCACACCAAACTCGAAACAACTCATTAGAGGGTTAGTGCACAATAAAAATTCACATGTTCAGAGGTGACACAATCATTCTTAACACTTCTGGACATTGCATAAAGCTACTGGACATTAATGGATCAAAGAAATTCATCCAACATAGCGAAAGAGGCAATGCGAAATAAAAGGCAGAATCTGTCAAAACAGAACAGTCCGTAAAGATGGATTTTATTAGGCCACCAGACTTGCTCAAATGAAAATGGTCAAATTGAATGAAAGTTGCGTACATATCTGAGGATCATGCACGTAAATTGGCTTAATTTTCTGAGCTACCTACAGGGAGGTAGACCCAGATTCGTGACAGCAAAGAAATCTGGAACTGCGCAGTAATCCAAATCTAGTACTTACTTTACTATCAAAGACTTTACTTGGCACAACAAAACTCAAAACTAAGATAAGGAGAGGTTGCTACAGTAGTAAACAACTTCCAAGACACAAATATAAAACAAAAATACTGGAGTAAAAACATGGGTTGTCTCCCATAAGCGCTTTTCTTTAACGCCTTTCAGCTAGGCGAAGAAAGTGTATCTCAAGTGTTATCAAAGGGTGGTGCATCTACAGCGGGGTTTGGAGTTTTCTCAACCATGCATAGTATATTGGATACATAAGTTTCAGCGTCTCCCTTTTCATTAGTCTTGGGCTTGCTACTCTCATCAAACAAATTTTCGGGAACAAGCCAAGCATAGTTATGTTCTAGTGCATCATTCATAGCTAGGAGTTTACATGGTATTGGTGCTTTGATCTCCCCACCTTCATTAGCATTATTAGTGTACCTTATCCTATCCATATCCATTTTTTCAAGGAGACTAACAAAATTAGTATGAGAACCAAGCATATTAAATTTAGCGAAGACCTTTCTAGCCTCTCTTGCTAGACCACAAAATTCTCTAAGAAGGGTTTCTAAAACAAAATCTTTCTTTTCCCCCTCTTCCATATCACCAAGTGTAAGAAACATGTGTTGGATTATAGGATTGAGATTAACAAATTTAGTTTCCAACATGCGAACTAAAGCAGCAGCAGCAATTTCATAAGTAGGAGCAAGTTCTACCAAGTGTCTTTCTTCAAAATCTTCAACGGTGCTAACATGGGTGAAAAATTCTTCTATATTGTTCCTCCCAATTATAGACCCGCGTCCTACCGGTATGTTTTTTGTGGTAAAATTAAAAGGAAACATGATGAATCAAGTAAAGTAAATGCAAGTAACTAATTTTTTTGTGTTTTTGATATAGCAAACAAGACAGTAAATAAAGTAAAGCTAGCAACTAATTTTTTTGTGTTTTGATATAATGCAGCAAACAAAGTAGAAAATAAAATAAAGCAAGACAAAAACAAAGTAAAGAGATTGAGAAGTGGAGACTCCCCTTGCAGCGTGTCTTGATCTCCCCGGCAACGGCGCCAGAAAAAGAGCTTGATGGCGTGTATTTCACACGTTCGTTGGGCAACCCCAAGAGGAAGGTATGATGCGCACAGCAGCAAGTTTTCCCTCGGAAAGAAACCAAGGTTTATCGAACCGGGGAGGAGCCAAGAAGCACGTTGAAGGTTGATGGCGGCGGGATGTAGTGCGGCGCAACACCGGGGATTCCGGCGCCAACGTGGAACCTGCACAACACAACCAAAGTACTTTGCCCCAACGAAACAGTGAGGTTGTCAATCTCACCGGCTTGCTGTAACAAAGGATTAACCGTATTGTGTGGAAGATGATTGTTTGCAGAGAAAACAGTAAAAACAAGTATTGCAGCAGATTTGTATTTCAGTATTAAGGAATGGACCGGGGTCCACAGTTCACTAGAGGTGTCTCTCCCATAAGATAAAAGCATGTTGGGTGAACAAATTACAGTCGGGCAATTGACAAATAGAGAGGGCATAACAATGCACATACATGGCATGATAAGTATAGTGATATTTAATTGGGCATTACGACAAAGTACATAGACCGCCATCCAAGCTGCATCTATGCCTAAAAAGTCCACCTTCGGGTTATCGTCCGAACCCCTTCCGGTATTAAGTTGCAAAGCAACGAGACAATTGCATTAAGTATGGTGCGTAATGTAATCAACAACTACATCCTCGGACATAGCGCCAATGTTTTATCCCTAGTGGCAACGAGCACAACACAACCTTAGAACTTTACATCCTTTGTCCCGGTGTCAATGCGGGCATGAACCCACTATCGAGCATAAATACTCCCTCTTGGAGTTAAAAGCAAAAACTTGGCCAGAGCCTCTACTAGTAACGGAGAGCATGCAAGATCATAAACAACACATATGTAATAACTTGATAATTAACATAACATGGTATTCTCTATCCATCGGATCCCGACAAACACAACATAGAGTATTACGGATAGATGATCTTGATCATGTTAGGCAGCTCACAAGATCCAACAATGAAGCACAATGAGGAGAAGACAACCATCTAGCTACTGCTATGGACCCATAGTCCGGGGGTGAACTACTCACTCATCACTCCGGAGGCGACCATGGCGGTGTAGAGTCCTCCGGGAGATGAATCCCTCTCCGGCGAGGGTGCCGGAGGAGATCTCCGAGAATCCCCCGAGATGGGATCGGCGGCGGCGGCGTCTCGGTGAGGTTTTCCGTATCGTGGTTTTTCGCACCGGGGGTTTCGCGACGGAGGCTTTAAGTAGGCGGAAGGGCGAGTCGGGGGGCTGACGGGGGCCCACACCACGGGCGGCGCGGGCCCCCCTTGGCCGCGCCGCCTTGTGGTTTGGCCACCTCGTGGCCCCACTTCGTATGCTCTTCGGTCTTACGGAAGGTTCGTGGCGAAATAGGCCCACGGGTCTTCGTTTCGTCCAATTCCGAGAATATTTCGTTACTAGGATTTCTGAAACCAAAAACAGCGAGAAAACGGAAGCGGCACTTCGGCATCTTGTTAATAGGTTAGTTCCAGAAAATGCACGAATATGACATAAAGTGTGCATAAAACATGTAGGTATCATCAATAATATGGCATAGAACATAAGAAATTATCGATACGTCGGAGACGTATCAATGGGCCTCCAGTTGGGCCGTACATGATAGGGCAATAACAGTTACCCGAAGGGTAATGCCCACGTCAGTAGCCCCCGAGTGTCTAGCCGAAGATATTTCGGGTAGAGACTAAAGCATGCCTCCACTGAATCTTCTTCTATCGGGTACGCGTCCAGCGCTCCCGATGGGAGTAGCCCCCGAGTCTAGGTACGGATGCTTGCAATCCGTGCGTAGACTCAAGTTGTGCCACTCGAATGTCTTCTTCTGCCGAAGTTTTCTGCAGGTCTTCATAGGTCATCCGATACATTTGTATCGGGGCTTGTATTTTTTGCGTAAAGGATATTGAGTAACGTGCCCAGCTTTGCTGGTTAACTGCCGATGGCAAAACAACGTTACCCTACACAGAATCAAGTCCCCGGGCATGATCCTGGAGTGCAAAAAAGTTTGTCGGGTGCGTGTTCAGCGCTCCCGATGGGAGTAGGCCCCGAGTCTGGGCACGGGTGCTTGCGACCGGGTGCATACTCGAGCCGAACATTCCATCCTTTTCTCCAAATATTTTTTCACGCCCTTGTTCGTAGGAAAGTCTTTGAATCCCAGTTTATCGGGTGCGCGTCCAGCGCTCCCGATGGGAGTAGCCCCCGAGTCTAGGTACGGATGCTTGCAATCCGTGCGTAGACTTAAGTTGACCACCCGATGGTTTTGATTTTCCTTTGGATACCTCAAGTGAGCTTCGTGACGTCACTGATGACGTAATCACTGCTGTGGTTTGATTGACAAGACATGACCTGACGGCCCCACCCTACTTCTGCGTGGGCAGTTTTTAGGAAATGACCAGTGCTTGCGCATTGACCGAGGCGCCTCCTCGATTTCCGCGCATCATGGGAATAATGGGCCGCCGGTTATGTTTTCTTTAAAGGGACACATGTACGACTGGATTTTATCCTCCTCTCACGATGGCTCCGGAGTTATGGCCACAATTTCCCATCAGCTCATGCTATAAATAAGGGGCCATCTCATATTTTTTACTTTTTACTCTTCCACACTGCTCATCTTCTTCCCCAACCTTTTCTTTCACCTCCGTTCCCTCTCTCAAGAGCTCCGGACGCCATGGGCAAGAAGAAGAGTCCCAGCACATCAGGCGCAGCCAAGGTCAGTCGTGATTGGGGCGCCTCCACCATTTCCAACCGTGAGGTGAACAAGCTGCGCACTCTCGGCCTCATTTCTTCATCCGACAACGACATTCGTCTTCCAGGTCCATCTTCTCGCCCAAAGCCTCCTAAGGGCTTCACTGTTATGTTTGTCGCCTTCCTGTTTCGTGGGCTCTCTCTTCCTACCCATGAATTTCTTCGTTCCCTTCTCTTTTTCTATGGGATCCAGCTCTGGCAGCTGACCCCAAACTCCATCCTTCATCTCTCCATTTTTATCACTGTATGCGAGGCTTTCCTTGGTATTGATCCCCACTGGGGTCTATGGAGGAAAATCTTTTATGTCAAGCGCCACAATGACAACAATATAATGGCCCTCCTGTTATTGGTGGCGTTGGCTTTGTTGTTAGAAAGGAGGTTGATTACTTCAACTTCCCGATGAAAGAATCCGTCCAGGGCTGGCGCCATAAATGGTTCTACCTGCGAGACACCCCAGTACCTGGGTGGCGCTCCAACCTTCCTCCATTCCATGACGTCCTGGTGGCTGAGCCGAAGAAATCCTGGCGAAACACCTTGTCTCCCGAAGAAAGCGCCATAGCTGATGAGCTGTTCGAACAGGTCGTAGACCTAAAGAACACAGGAGGCTTAACGATGTGCGGCACTCAGGTAGTCTCAGTGTTCCTAAAACGTCAGGTGCAGCCACTGATGTCCCGGTCTCACCAGCTATGGATGTACATTGGGAAGGATGACAAATCGAGAGTCAGCTATGCCGACCTATCGGATGATGACCTTCGCGACGAAGTGCGGCGTCTTACTTGCTTTAGTATGAAGGACAACATTGTCCTGACTTCGGCCCGCTCTCCATATGATCTCAAACACCTTCCGGCTGAGGTAACCTTTACTATATTTGCTTCGATTACTATTATTGT
Source organism: Lolium rigidum (assembly GCF_022539505.1). NCBI lineage: Eukaryota > Viridiplantae > Streptophyta > Magnoliopsida > Poales > Poaceae > Lolium > Lolium rigidum. The sequence goes on from NC_061513.1 coordinate 101,336,641, forward strand.
GTTGTTCTTCAATTTTCCACTAATTTCTAACCTGTCGACAGGCCTCCACCGTGGCTCAATGTTATCCTCCCACACCCGAAGGTGGTGTAGAACTAGAGGATGACGATGATGACTCCGAGGAGACCGAGGATGCTCAGCACGTTCTTGAGGACAGCGACGTCCAGGAGGACGAAGCCCCTGAGGACGATGTTCTCACCAGGAGCAGGTGGTGCAAGAGGATAAATGAGGACCTGATCACAACGGCTGAATCGAGTCCTAGCGGACAAGATGATGATGCCGACGAAACTGCATCGCCTCCCCCTACTGCGAAAAGTTCGACAGGCTTTTTTGCTATCGAGGATGACTTGGACCTGTGAGTATCTATTTTTCTCTTCGTAACTAGCTTTCTTTATTCTACATGATGAACGTCCTTGCTGTTCCAGCAGCTCTGACGATGACGACGATGTTCCTCTCGCAAAGAGGACTAAGTTATTCTCCGGGAAATCCGAGTCAGCCAAGGAATCAAATCCTTCGCCTGCCGAACCGACGCCGCCCTCAAGGACGGTGTGGTGAAGATTCCGGTGTCGAAGGTCATTCCTTCTGGCAACGCCCCCGTTCCATCAGCTGCCCGCGACCATGTAAGCGATTTGTTTAACTTGGCTTTCTTCCTTTACGATGGATTTCCATATTTGACTGAGGTTTCTTGACCTTTGCCTTGCAGCCAATTTATGCCACAGTTGACGTTGTGGCAGATTTTGCTGATCAATTTACTCGTCTGGAGTCTGAGAATGCTCATCTTCGAAAGACCATCAAGACTTCGGCTGACCAAGTGCTGGAGGCTAACAAGCTCGCAGCCGATGCTCAAAATGAAAACATCTCACTGAAAGATGAACTGAAGAAGCTGAAGCAAAAGATGAAGGATGAGCAGGATGCTAGACGCGAGGCTGCAATCGCAGCCGATGAAAAAGAAGGCGTCCTCCGTGAATCCATTGCAAACTTGCTGAGTAAGTTCCTCCGTGCATGCTACTTTTCCAGCACTTTCCTCCAGATTGCTTATCTATTTTCTTCCAGGCGCTGCCGATATGCCCATCAATCGAGCCCGCAAGCTTCAGGAAGATTCCATGTCTGACGCCCTGTCACTCGCTACTGAGTCCAACATCCAAGTTCTTGGACTTTTGCAAAAAACCAAGGGAGCATTGTCGAGGTTATTCTCGATGATATTCCCGAAGATGAAGCAGGACAAGACTCTTGGTGAGATGGCAGATGCTTTCTTCGTCGACCCTTCTGAACCTGTAGAGGTACTTAAGCGTCGTTCCCGTTTGTTTGGGACGGTTCTTACTTTTCAGCTACTAATGGGTCATGGGCTGGGCTCTAAGCTAGAAAAGTTCTCTAAGGCATTGCCTGTAGATGACAACAATTGCCTAGTCAACCTTGAGTACTTCAAACAATCGGCAGTAACATGTGCTAATCAACTCCTCAAGCTAGTTGACGAGGCGAAGACCAAAACTGCGCCTGAAGCTGCCCCTGGCTCATCGTCAGCTCTTCCTTGAATGAATACTTGCTTTGTCAGCTGTAATTAAGGCCTGATACAGTTTAACCTAGTCATGTTTTATTCTGGCTTTGTTGCCAGCACCAACAATCTTTTGGATGTAATATATACGCTACTGCGCTCCCGATGGGAGTTTTTATTTATGCTGTTCTGAACTGAGAATTGTGCTGCAGCTTCCTTCGTCTTCTTCTCGTGCCGATCCTTCTTTAAATTCTTCGGCTAGCGATGAATCCGACCTTGCTCGTCGTTTACATGACCAAATATCCTGATTAAACAGAGACATGACCACCCTTCACGCAATGGCAGCATTGGTAAAAATAAAAAGTGAGATTGCTACTGCAATCAAACAACATGCTCTTGTCCGTCTTCGTGTTGCTACTGAAAGCTTGAGCTGTAAGTGTCCATCCATCTGCCGATTTTTACCGAAGCTTGAATATTCCTTGACTGATTTTTTCTTTTCAACAGTCGTAGCTTCTGATGAATCAGAGGAAAACAAAAGGATCCACGAAAAGATTGAAGCGATGACCAATGTTGCTCACCCGAAGCATGAATTATGGTCCCACCGACCGAAGGCTGTTGTCGTGGCCAAATTTGAGCATCGAGTAGAGAAGGTGCACTATTACTTTGACAAGTACCATGCTCATCTCTCGATGTTATGGAGAACCTTGTTTCCTTTAGACCAGGCACCCGAGACTTTATCTGCTTTGTTTACTCGATTCAAGACTCCAGAAAGGATTCGACTGTTGGTGCGGAAGGAACTCCTATCCGGCGCCGAACTTGCTTTTGCTTCAGTTTTAGCATGTCACCCGACCTTAGATTTGGAGGCCATAGCAAATACCAGCAGGAGTTTAAACCAATATTATGAAATTGCTAGAAATCACGCATATGTCATCATCTCTCGAATGGAAACAGGTATTGAGAGGGATCTGAAGGCCCGAGAGGACCAAGGAAACCTGTCATGACATTATGCATTCATACGTATGTAATGACCTTGTACCTGCAAGGGATAAACTTTAATGTGTGTTTTATACATTATGTACTTTTTGTGAATTTGCTAATTCGATTAATAATTCTTTGTCGAGGGCGGCTGAGTGATCAAGTCAGCCTGCTCACCCGATGTCGAGGGTGCTCCTCGGCAATGCCCTCCGATAGGGGCTTAGGGTTGATGGAATCCTGCAAGCTGACACGAGACATCGGTTCACAGACAAGCGGGGAGAGCGATTTACCCAGGTTCGGGGCCCTCGATGAGGTAAAACCCTTACGTCCTGCCTGTCTGTTCTTGATTATGATGATAATAGGTTACAATGGGGTGCCGAATAGTTCGACTGAGATCTCGTCGAGATGGCTAAGTACTAGGGTAACCTAGCTCTAAGTTTCTGTTGGCTAAAGTTGCTAAGATTGATTGTGTCCCTCGACAGCCCCTCTCCTGGCCTTTATATAGGAGGCCAGGTCTCAAGAGGTCTAATCGAGGACGACTAGGTTTACAGTAGATCTATCTCCAGACATTCCTTGTTCGGCTCCTTCCGTGTCTTGTACTTCAAGGAATCTTCCGCCGCACCGTCTTAGCGGCCCACCTCGCCATTGAGTGCCTTCATGGGCCTCCAACTAGGAAATATAGGATAGGGCAACATTGGTTAGCCGAAGGGTAATGCCCACGTCAGTAGCCCCCGAGTGTCTAGCCGAAGGTAGTTTGGGTAGAGACTAAAACATGCTTCCACCCAATGCTTTTTTCCTCGATTGTTCTTGTTCTTCTTGAATCTGCATCATCTTCTTCTGTCGGGTGCGCGTCAGCGCTCCCGATGGGAGTAGCCCCCGAGTCTAGGTACGGATGCTTGCAATCCGTGCGTAGACTCAAGTTGTACCACTCGAACATTTTTCTCTGTCGAAGTTTTTCTGCAAGCCTTCGTAGGTCATCCGATATATTTTCCTTATGCAAGGGATAATGAGTAACGTGCCCAACTTTTGCTGGTTAACTGCCGATGGCAAAACAACATTACCCTACACAGAACCAAGTCCCCGGGCATGATCCTGGAGTGCGAAAAAAGTTCTATCGGGTGCGCGTCCAGCGCTCCCGATGGGAGTAGTCCCCGAGTCTGGGCACGGATGCTTGGAACCGGGCGCAGACTCGAGTCGAACAATTATCTCTTCTTGCAAGGCCTTCTCTTCAATTTCTTCGAGTCCTCATTATGTCGGGTGCGCGTCAGCGCTCCCGATGGGAGTAGCCCCCGAGTCCAGGTGCGGATGCTGGCAATCCGTGCGTGGACTCAAGTTGATCATCCGATACCTTTTTCATTCCTTCGAATGCTTTGAGCATGACGTCATTGATGACGCTTTACTAATATCTTGATTTTGACTGACAGGACATGACCTGCTGGGCCTATTCTTTCTTTGTCTGGCCCTTTTCGCACAGTCACCAAGCGTCTCCTCAATTTATGCAATCTTTAATTGAAAAAGATCCACTGAATGAACCGGTAGCAACGACACGTGCCTACACAGCTCTCAATTTCTCCTCAAAATCTACAAAGGGCAAGAAATCCCAAATCTTCTCCCACATTTTCCGTAGCATCTTCTCATTCTTCTCCTTCTTCCTCCCTTCGCTGCTACTACGCCGCCACCACTGCTTTTCCAATCTTCCCCAGATCGCACAATGGTGAAGAAGAAGAATCCTGCCGCCGCCACCAGTTCCACCAGCGGAGGTGCTGCCGCCAAGTCCTCATCTTCTCTTCCGAAGGGGAGCGCTCCGAACGCTCCTCCCCCAGCTCCGGCGCCGCCAGCGCCGCCAAGTTCAATGGCCAAGCCCGAAGATTGGATAGCATCAACCGTCACCAAGCGTGACGAGAAAAGATCCCGAAGCCTGGGATTAATCTCCTCTGACGAGGGGAACGTGATCTTCCCAGGTGCGATTTCTCGGCCTAATCCCCCTGCTGGCTTTACCGTGATGTTCTTGTCATTCCTATATCGAGGTCTTTCGCTTCCCGCTCACGAATTCCTACTCCATCTTCTGCGAGCTTACGAGATCCATTTATGGTAACTCACTCCCAACTCAATCCTCCACGTTGCTGTGTTCATCACCCTTTGCGAGGCATTTTGATGCGTGTAGCTGACACGTCCGTTGGGAACCCCAAGAGGAAGGTGTGATGCGCACAGCGGCAAGTTTCCCTCAGTTAGAAACCAAGGTTTAATCGAACCAGTAGGAGTCAAGAAGCACGTTGAAGGTTGATGGCGGCGGGATGTAGTGCGGCGCAACACCGGAGATTCCGGCGCCAACGTGGAACCCGCACAACACAACCAAAGTACTTTGCCCCAACGAAACAGTGAGGTTGTCAATCTCAACGGCTTGCTTGTAACAAAGGGTTAACCGTATTGTGTGGAAGATGATTGTTTGCAAGAAAACGAGTAAAACAAGTATTGCGAGCAGATTTGTATTTCAGTATAAAAGAATGGACCGGGGTCCACAGTTCACTAGAGGTGTCTCTCCCATAAGATAAAAGCATGTTGGGTGAACAAATTACAGTCGGGCAATTGACAAATAGAGAGGGCATAACAATGCATATACATGTCATGATAAATATAGTGAGATTTAATTGGGCATTACGACAAAGCACATAGACCGCCATCCAGCTGCATCTATGCCTAAAAAGTCCACCTTCAGGTTATCATCCGAACCCCTTCCAGTATTAAGTTGCTAACAACAGACAATTGCATTAAGTATTGCGCGTAATGTAATCAATAACTACATCCTCGGACATAGCATCAATGTTTTATCCCTAGTGGCAACAGACATCCATAACCTTAGGGGTTTCGTCACTCCCCGGATTCACGGAGACATGAACCCACTATCGAGCATAAATGCTCCCTCTTGGAGTTACTAGCATCAACTTCGCCGAGCCTCTACTAATAACGGAGAGCATGCAAGATCATAAACAACACATAGGTAATAACTTGATAATTAACATAACATGGTATTCTCTATCCATCGGATCCCGACAAACACAACATATAGCATTATAGATAGATGATCTTGATCATGTTAGGCAGCTCACAAGATCCAACAATGAAGCACAATGAGGAGAAGACAACCATCTAGCTACCGCTATGGACCCATAGTCCAGGGGTGAACTACTCACTCATCACTCCGGAGGCGACCATGGCGGTGAAGAGTCCTCCGGGAGATGAATCCCCTCTCCGGCAGGTGTGCCGGAGGAGATCTCCGAGAATCCCCCGAGATGGGATTGGCGGCGGCGGCGTCTCGATAGGTTTTACGTATCGTGGCTCTCGGTACTGGGGGTTTCGCGACGGAGGAATTAAGTAGGCGGAAGGGCAACGCGGGGGGCCACACGAGGGCCCCACACCCTAGGTCGGCGCGGCCAGGGCCAGGGCCGCGCCGCCCTAGTGTGGCGGCGCCTCGTGGCCCCACTTCGACTCCTCTTCGGTCTTCTGGAAGCTTAGTTCTGAAACCAAAAACAGCAGAAAACAGCAACTGGCTCTTCGGCATCTTGTTAATAGGTTAGTTCCAGAAAATGCACGAATATGACATAAAGTGTGCATAAAACATGTAGATATCATCAATAATGTGGCATGGAACATAAGAAATTATCGATACGTCGGAGACGTATCAGCATCCCCAAGCTTAGTTCCGCTCGTCCCGAGCAGGTAAAACGATAACAAAGATAATTTCTGAAGTGACATGCCATCATAACCTTGATCATACTATTTGTAAACATATGTAATGAATGCAGCGATCAAAACAATGGTAATGACATGAGTAAACAAGTGAATCATAAAGCAAAGACTTTTCATGAATAGTACCTCAAGACAAGCATCAATAAGTCTTGCATAAGAGTTAACTCATAAAGCAATAGATCAAAGTAAAGGTATTGAAGCAACACAAAGGAAGATTAAATTTCAGCGGTTGCTTTCAACTTGTAACATGTATATCTCATGGATAATTGTCAACATAGAGTAATATAACAAGTGCAATATGCAAGTATGTAGGAATCAATGCATAGTTCACACAAGTGTTTGCTTCTTGAGGTGGAGAGAGATAGGTGAACTGACTCAACATAAAAGTAAAAAGAATGGTCCTTCAAAGAGGAAAGCATCGATTGCTATATTTGTGCTAGAGCTTTTATTTTGAAAACATGAAACAATTTTGTCAACGGTAGTAATAAAGCATATGAGTTATGTAAATTATATCCAACAAGTTGCAAGCCTCATGCATAGTATACTAATAGTGCCCGCACCTTGTCCTAATTAGCTTGGACTACCGGATCATCGCAATACACATGTTTTAACCAAGTGTCACAATGGGGTACCTCCATGCCGCCTTGTACAAAGGTCTAAGGAGAAAGCTCGCATTTTGGATTTCTCGCTTTTGATTATTCTCAACTTAGACATCCATACCGGGACAACATGGACAACAGATAATGGACTCCTCTTTAATGCATAAGCATGTGGCAACAATTATTATTCTCATATGAGATTGAGGATATATGTCCAAAACTGAAACTTCCACCATGAATCATGGCTTTAGTTAGCGGCCCAATGTTCTTCTCTAACAATATGTATGCTCCAACCATAAAGGTGGTAGATCTCTCTTACTTCGGACAAGACGGACATGCATAGCAACTCACATGATATTCAACAAAGAATAGTTGATGGCGTCCCCGTAAACATGGTTATCGCACAACAAGCAACTTAATAAGAGATAAAGTGCATAAGTACATATTCAATACCACAATAGTTTTTAAGCTATTTGTCCCATGAGCTATATATTGCAAAGGTGAATGATGGAATTTTAAAGGTAGCACTCAAGCAATTTACTTTGGAATGGCGGATAAATACCATGTAGTGGGTAGGTATGGTGGACACAAATGGCATAGTGGTTGGCTCAAGTATTTTGGATGCATGAGAAGTATTCCCTCTCGATACAAGGTTTAGGCTAGCAAGGTTATTTGAAACAAACACAAGGATGAACGGTGCAGCAAAACTCACATAAAAGACATATTGTAAATATTATAAGACTCTACACCGTCTTCCTTGTTGTTCAAAACTCAATACTAGATATTATCTAGACTCTAGAGAAACCAAATATGCAAACCAAATTAGCAAACTCTATGTGTTTCTTCATTAATGGGTGCAAAGTATATGATGCAAGAGCTTAAACATGAGCAGAACAATTGCCAAGTATCAAATTATCCAAGACATTTTAGAATTACTACATGTAGCATTTTCCAATTCCAACCATTTAACAATTTAACGAAGAAGAAACTTCGCCAGAATACTATGAGTAAAGCCTAAGGACATACTTGTCCATATGCTACAGCGGAGCGTGTCTCTCTCCCATACGATGAATGCTAGGATCCATTTTATTCAAACAAAACAAAAACAAAAACAAACCGACGCTCCAAGCAAAGTACATAAGATGTGACGGAATAAAAATATAGTTTCGGGGGAGGAACCTGATAATGTTGTCGATGAAGAAGGGGATGCCTTGGGCATCCCCAAGCTTAGACGCTTGAGTATTCTTAGAATATGCAGGGGTGAACCACCGGGGCATCCCCAAGCTTAGAGCTTTCACTCTCCTTGATCATATTGTATCATACTCCTCTCTTGATCCTTGAAAACTTCCTTCACACCAAACTCGAAACAACTCATTAGAGGGTTAGTGCCCAATAAAAATTAACATGTTAAGAGGTGACACAATCATTCTTAACACTTCTGGACATTGCATAAAGCTACTGGACATTAATGGATCAAAGAAATTCATCCAACATAGCAAAAGAGGCAATGCGAAATAAAAGGCAGAATCTGTCAAAACAGAACAGTCCGTAAAGATAGATTTAATTGAGGCACCAGACTTGCTCAAATGAAAATGCCCAAATTGAATGAAAGTTGCGTACATATCCGAGGATCACTCACGTAAATTGGCTTAATTTTCTGAGTTACCTACAGAGAATTAGACCCAGATTCGTGACAGCAAAGAAATCTGTTTCTGCGCAGTAATCCAAATCTAGTATTTACTTTACTATCAAAGACTTTACTTGGCACAACAAAACACAAAACTAAGATAAGGAGAGGTTGCTACAGTAGTAAAAAACTTCCAAGACTCAAATATAAAACAAAAATACTGTAGTAAAAACATGGGTTGTCTCCCATAAGCGCTTTTCTTTAACGCCTTTCAGCTAGGCGCGGAAAGTGTATATCAAGTATTATCAAAGGGTGGTGCATCTACAGCGGGGTTTGGAGTTTTCTCAACCATGCATAGTATATTGGATACATAAGTTTCAGCGCCTCCATTTTCATTAGTCTTGGGCTTGCTACTCTCATCGAACAAATTTTCAGGAACAAGCCAAGCATAGTTATTTTCTAGTGCATCATTCATAGCTAGGAGTTTACATGGTATTGGTGCTTTGATCTCCCCACCATCATTAATATTATTAGTGTACCTTATTCTATCCATGTCCATTTTTTCAAGGAGACCAACAAAATTAGTATGAGAACCAAGCATATTAAATTTAGCAAAGACCTTTCTAGCCTCTCTTGCTAGACCACCAAATTCTCTAAGAAGGGTTTCTAAAACAAAATCTTTCTTTTCCCCCTCTTCCATATCACCGAGTGTAAGAAACATGTGTTGGATTATAGGATTGAGATTAACAAATTTAGTTTCCAACATGCGAACTAGAGCAGCGAGCAGCAATTTCATAAGTGGGAGCAAGTTCTACCAAGTGTCTATCTTCAAAATCTTCAACGGTACTAACATGATTGAAAAATTCTTCTATATTGTTTCTCCCAACTATAGACCCGCGTCCTACCGGTATGTCTTTTGTGGTAAAATTAAAAGGAAACATGATGAATCAAGTAAAGTTAATGCAAGTAACTAATTTTTTTGTGTTTTTGATATAGCAAACAAGATAGTAAATAAAGTAAAGCTAGCAACTAATTTTTTTGTGTTTTGATATAATGCAGCAAACAAAGTAGTAAATAAAATAAAGCAAGACAAAAACAAAGTAAAGAGATTGAGAAGTGGAGACTCCCCTTGCAGCGTGTCTTGATCTCCCCGGCAACGGCGCCAGAAATTTGCTTGATGCGTGTAGCCGACACGTCCGTTGGGAACCCCAAGAGGAAGGTGTGATGCGCACAGCGGCAAGTTTCCCTCAGTTAGAAACCAAGGTTTAATCGAACCGAGTAGGAGTCAAGAAGCACGTTGAAGGTTGATGGCGGCGGGATGTAGTGCGGCGCAACACCGGAGATTCCGCGCCAACGTGGAACCCGCACAACACAACCAAAGTACTTTGCCCCAACGAAACGAGTGAGGTTGTCAATCTCACCGGCTTGCTGTAACAAAGGGTTAACCGTATTGTGTGGAAGATGATTGTTTGCAAGAAAACGAGTAAAACAAGTATTGCAGACAGATTTGTATTTCGAGTATAAAAGAATGGACCGGGGTCCACAGTTCACTAGAGGTGTCTCTCCCATAAGATAAAAGCATGTTGGGTGAACAAATTACAGTCGGGCAATTGACAAATAGAGAGGGCATAACAATGCACATACATGTCATGATAAATATAGTGAGATTTAATTGGGCATTACGACAAAGTACATAGACCGCCATCCAGCTGCATCTATGCCTAAAAAGTCCACCTTCAGGTTATCATCCGAACCCCTTCCAGTATTAAGTTGCTAACAACAGACAATTCCATTAAGTATTGCGCGTAATGTAATCAATAACTACATCCTCGTACATAGCATCAATGTTTTATCCCTAGTGGCAACAGCACATCCATAACCTTAGGGGTTTCTGTCACTCCCCAGATTCACGGAGACATGAACCCACTATCGAGCATAAATACTCCCTCTTGGAGTTACTAGCATCAACTTGGCCGGAGCCTCTACTAATAACGGAGAGCATGCAAGATCATAAACAACACATAGGTAATAACTTGATAATTAACATAACATGGTATTCTCTATCCATCGGATCCCGACAAACACAACATATAGCATTACGGATAGATGATCTTGATCATGTTAGGCAGCTCACAAGATCCAACAATGAAGCACAATGAGGAGAAGACAACCATCTAGCTACTGCTATGGACCCATAGTCCAGGGGTGAACTACTCACTCATCACTCCGGAGGCGACCATGGCGGTGAAGAGTCCTCCGGGAGATGAATCCCCTCTCCGGCAGGGTGCCGGAGGAGATCTCCGGAATCCCCCGAGATGGGATTGGAGGCAGCGGCGTCTCGGTAAGGTTTTCCGTATCGTGGCTCTCGTATCGGGGGTTTCGCGACGGAGGCTTTAAGTAGGCGGAAGGGCAACGCGGGGGGCCACACGAGGGCCCCACACCCTAGGTCGGCGCGGCCGGGGCACGGGCCGCGCCGCCCTAGTGTGGCGGCGCCTCGTGGCCCCACTTCGACTCCTCTTCGGTCTTCCGGAAGCTTCGTGGCAAAATAGGACCCCGGGCGTTGATTTCGTCCAATTCCGAGAATATTTCGTTACTAGGATTTCGAAACCAAAAACAGCGAAAACAACAGAATCGGCTCTTCGGCATCTTGTTAATAGGTTAGTTCCAGAAAATGCACGAATATGACATAAAGTGTGCATAAAACATGTAGATATCATCAATAATGTGGCATGGAACATAAGAAATTATCGATACGTCGGAGACGTATCACATTTCTGGGCATCAAACCCCATTTTGGGCTGTGGAAAAAGATCTTCTATGTGAAGAGATACAGCAGTAGTAACGGACCCTTTGTCACCGGAGGGGTGGGGTTTGTAGCTCGTTCGGATGTTAATTACTTCAATTTCCCAATGAGAGAATCTGTGCAAGGGTGGAGATCGAAATGGTTTTACGTCAAGGATTCCTTGTCACCCGAATCCCAGCTTCCTTGCTTTGCCGACGTCCTTGAAGCTAAGCCTAAGAATTCCTGGAAGAACATTCTCTCACCCGAAGAAAGAGTAGCAGCCGATGAATTATTTGCCAAATTTCTTCGAATCAAAGAGGCCGATGGCCAAACCATGGTCGGCACAGAGGTGGCAACAGTGTTTCTGAAACGTCGAGTCCAACCAGCCATGGCCAGAGTTCGTCCAATGTGGTTGTATTCAGGTCCAAAGGATGAGACCAGGATTAATGCCGCCGAACTGTCAGAAAAGGAACTGCTCGATGAAGTTCGTCGCCTTACTTTCTTTAGCCAAGAAGACTCAATCCCATTGATATCTTCTTTCACTCCTCTAGATGCCAACCATCCACCACCAGAGGTAACTTTCCCTTTCAAACTTTTAGTTATTGTTACTTAGTCAACATAATTACCACTATTCTTATTCGTTTTTCTCTTCGACATATCCCCGTAGTCCCTGGAGTTGTAATATCCCAGGTTTAGAGACGATCGAGGGGTAGAATTTAGAAAGGGATGTGCATTGCATAGTAAATTCTGGGGAAATTTCGCGCTTTTAAACAAAAACTGCATCGAAGGGGGACAAGTTTCTCTCTCGACACCTTACAGGGTTAGGGTTTCGAGAGTGCGACAAACTTGCAACTCACCTAACTAAATTAGGGTTTTGAGAAGAGAGGAGAGTATTGCATTACAACTTAAGTTGCATGACTGAATTCAAACACAAGAACTTTTGAATTTCAAATTTAAACATCATATGAATATCTCATAATTCAAAATTGAGGTAATTCATTAAACAAATATGAATAATCAAGAATATAAACATTACATTTATTAAGTAAAGCTCATTAGGGAAACTTTGAGCTTTATTAATAATCACACAAGATACATTGTCTTTACAATATCCAGAATTGAAATATAAAATATTACAACACATTACAAGAATTGAATAAATAGAAAAATAGAAAATGAAAATTACAAAGATATTGTAAATGGCTAAACTAGATAAGAAAATCTTCATGATTTTCTTGGACATCACTTGATTGAACTTCTTGATCATTTCCTTAAACCTGCATAGTAAGACAACAAAGACAAGAAAATAGGGATTATGCCAAGTGGTAAAACCACTTGGCGAGGTTAGCAAATATGATCAAATTGAGAGGATAACTCAAACACTGCCGGGGTGTCAAGCCAAAGGACCAAGTCCCAACCTCGTGAAGCACACGGGCAGCTCACGAGGATAGTTGCATGTCTCACAACACACACGGACCGGGGGAGAGTCACCTAAGTGACATGGTTGTCTTGTCGACCAATGAAGCGAAGTACTTGGATGGTATAAAAGCTTTTTCACCAGCAAACCCTAGCCGATCATCGGCGGAATCTCCCGGGGTAAGAACTCAAGAACAGGGAAGAACACATAGCTAGCCAAAACCCACCGGAGACAGTTCCACCAAGAACTGCTGGCTGGCCGAGCAACAAATCATGGAATAGATCAAGCATCGGCTAGCCGGGAGGAGCAGGGCAAGCTTTGATCATCAACCAGAAGCAATCCTCTACATCAGCACACAAATTACTAGGAGCTGGAGAGAGGTATACCAATAAATCATGAGCAAGCAAAGTTTTGCTCATACAAATCCAGCATATGCATAAGCCACGAAGCAAAAGAAGGGTAGAACCCTATTTGAATCATCACTTGGCTACTAGCCATTTGGTGCAAGCAAAGAGGGAGAGGCCAATAGGAAATCATCCAAGGGAACACTAGTTATGTCAAACCAGTGGCACAACTAGGGAAATCCAGCAAAGGATGGATTCACGGCTAGCCTAGCCCAAGTTACCTATCACCTACAGCTAGTAATACCATCAGACAGATAGGCAATCTGTGCCTATTTTCTTTGTTTGTCAACAGTAAAGCTCACTTGGAAATCCAACAAGGGATTGTCCGGTGATGTATTCATCAAGCCATAGCCAGCCAACGGGGGTGGGAGCTTCCCGAGCAGACCAAGAATGGTCGTTGAGGCCACCTCAACCACCAAAACAACCAAACCACCAAACCCAACACATACATCATCACCCAGAGGGTTCAGTAGTGGGCTAGGGTACCCAACCAGTGGTTGGCATCCATCTAGCCTTGTCTCAAATCATAGGATGATCACAACTGCAAGCAGTTCACATCATTTATCCATCTAATAAAGCAAGGAAGTACAGATAAATGAAACAGACAGGTAATCAAAGCACCAGCATCTTGCCAGTGATCCAAGGGATCACTGCAAGCATCAGTTGATGCTTGAGAAAGCATCACCATGCACCAGCACAAGCTATGGTGTCACACAAGCCCAAGAATAAGCATTAGAGAGGCACATACAGTAGGATAGCAAGCAACCAACAAGCAGCTGATGATCAAGGAATCATCAGAGCTTGACAGAGTATGCAAGTGCTTGTCAGAGACAAACCTGGCATCAATCCATGAACCATATAAATGAAATAGCCACAATTAAGCAATAATCGTCTCACGAGAAAATCCAATCAACCTTATTCAGAAGCAAACCATCCAAGGATAGAGCTATCCGGAAGCAAGCATGCTCAACAGGGCAATTTTATGAATAATAGCACAAATGATAGCACACCGGGAACTACGGCACTTGCTACAAGCAAGAATCATTCACGAGTAATGAGCCGGGGATGCCGGGACGGTAGCATAGCACATGTAAGCAAGCAATAGCAAGGGCTAGGGATGCTCGGATGAGTATCTAGATCAATAATAGCATGCACAGACCATAGGATTGAACAGAGACGATGAAGCAAGAGCATGAATGCGCAACAGCAAGGATGACACAGCTTAAGCTAGGTCATGGGGAGTAGAGTAGCAGCAACTAGCACACAATGATAGCAGCAGAGAGCACAGCCATAGCAGCTAGCAGCACCCAGCAGTAGCAGCAGCAGCACGGCACGGCCACATCTCCAAGAGGAGGAACAGCCGTGGCTGGGGCGAGGCGAAGAAGATGAGCAAGACAGAGAGAGAAGGAGGCGAACGCACCTGGAGCAGAAGCACCACCGCGTGCCCATGGCGGCACAACGGCACGGCCGACCATGGCAGCGCCAGGCCGCGGCCAGGCCAGGCGTCGCAGGGCACGAACGCTCCAGCACCACCACGGCGTGCCCACGGCAGCGCCATCGCGTCTGGAACACCGGCGTGCGATGGAGCATCGCAGATCCGTGCGCCATGCGTGCAGATGTGTTGGAGGCGAGCGGGGTGGGCGACGCAGGCCAGATCGACGTGGAGGATCTGGTGCGCCGTCGAGCGGCGGTCCTTTTGCGACCAACCACGCCGCCGGAGCCGGCCGGAGATGGCCGGATTAATTCGGCGACGACGACGGCGACGCGAGTCGCCAGAGCACGGGGAGGAGAAGGGTTTGGCGAGGCGACACAGCGAGAGAGGACTGGGGAGCGACCGCGCCGGTCGGTTGGACCGGGCGGGTTTAACCCAAC